>NW_020897784.1:993633-1045606 GCF_003984885.1 Neopelma chrysocephalum
TGGTGTGTTTGGTGTGTTTTAGTGTGTTTGGTGTGTTTTAGTGTGTTTGGTGTGTTTGGTGTGTTTAGTGTGTTTGGTGTGTTTTAGTGTGTTTGGTGTGTTTGCTGTGTTTTAGTGTGTTTGGTGTGTTTAGTGTGTTTGGTGTGTGTGGTGTGTTTTAGTGTGTTTGGTGTGTTTTAGTGTGTTTGGTGTGTTTGGTGTGTTTTAGTGTGTTTAGTGTTTGCAGAGACACGTCACAGCATTGGATGAGTCAGAGAATCCCACGCACACGCTGCCCTTAATTAACCAAGCATGTGGGACTAGTTGGAACAGTTATTTGACCAGAGTATTTCACAGTAGTCTAATCAATGCTTTACAAAGCTGATTTATTGCCACATGAAATTAATAAAGCTGCTTCTCTAACTTTCTAAAGCCACAGTTGCCTTCAGGACTGTAGATCCTGTTCTGTTCCTGCCAGCGTTGCTGTTGGATGTGTGAGGCTTGGGCAGGCATTGGTTCTTTGGGACACAATTGATTATTGCTTCCAGGATCAGAACTGCTCCTGGCAGTGTTGTAAACCAGCATTATTCCCTGAGTTATCCCCTGCCAAAACTTCATTTCAGATATCAGAGCTCTTTTGTTGGGCTGTCAGTAGTCCTGGACATGGGTCTGTCTGTTAGTTGCTTGTGTTGTATTTTGAAGTTTCCTTCTGCATTACAGCATCTAGAGACTGATTTGGTAGAAATGGGAGGAGAGACTGAAGTGCTGTTGAAACACATGATAGTAAATTTTCCTAGAAGACTGATTAACTGCAGAATCTGAAAGACTTCTGTCATTTTAAGTTTTAAATGATTTTGTGTCTTCTGGAGGGGTAACTAGATAATTTCTCAGAATCGTTTTCCTAAAGTTTCTATGAGCTTTTGGCAAAGACTTCTGACGGTGGCAATGAATCTCTAATACCATACCGTTCCCAGGACACTCTGAACTGGGATTTTCCCTATTTATCTGTCTCTGAACAAAGTTATTCACATTAAGTTGAAACAAAATACAAGTCGATAAGTGCAATGCTGTCTCAGCACTTGAGGGTTTCCACTGTGTGTGAAGTGATGGTGACCTCTGTTATTGTGCAGCAGGATGATCTGTCTTCACTTTTAGAGTTGGTGTTTTCCCCTCTTTCCAATGGATGTATTGTAGAGTTTATGTTCTGTTTGTTCTGTATTAAGTGATGTGATCTCAGAAATGCTGCATTGCGACTTTGCTTAACTGCACTACAGCAGGGTTACTTTCTTACTTATGGTCATGTGATGCATATCCTTAATTCTTTCTTCTTTTGGACATTTAGCATGGAGTGGGTAAAGCCTCTGGAGTCCAAAATAAGAAGGTTTGGTGCTGACTGAGCTATAATTCAGTGGTGACTTTCATAGTGCTTTGCAAAAGAGATTTCTTGCGCTGAAGGAGAGTGATTGCTGCCATTCCAGTCTTGTTCTCTGAACAGAGCCAGCCCTGAGGGGCTTTTTAGAGTGATCCAGGGAGTGATTTGGACTTTCCAGACCTACACATGCCAGTAACAGGAATAGGCTGTCAGGTGGAAGTGATATTTCCCCTGCTACCCTGTTATGGGCAACATGGAAGGTGCCAAGTCGCATAAGAATGAAGAATCTTGAGGTTGTTACCTGGAGAAGGGGGCACGATTTGGGCATTAATCACAGCAAAGCAGGGTAAGTTCCAGGAAGGGTCTAGAAGCTCTTGAGCTCTTCTAGCTCAAGTTCTTGAGCACAGGCAGCAATCATGTGTCAGGTGCTGCAGGTGCCCTGAGACAGTCTGGCATTTTCAGCATTTTGGGTAAACAGGTAGAACAAAGCTGGGAACAGGTCTGGCAAAATTGACCTGTCCTAATTCTCTGCCCAGGGCTCTCAGAA
Source organism: Neopelma chrysocephalum (assembly GCF_003984885.1). Taxonomy (NCBI): domain Eukaryota; kingdom Metazoa; phylum Chordata; class Aves; order Passeriformes; family Pipridae; genus Neopelma; species Neopelma chrysocephalum. Next base: position 995,532 of record NW_020897784.1, read on the forward strand.
TTCTTGACAGTGCCTTGCTGTGAGATGGGGGCTTAAATGGGTAGAAGAGGGGAAATGGAAATGGAACAGGTCAGTCCTTCAAAAATAAACCAGCAGCTGCCATTTTATGCCTTTAGGATGTCTCCAAAATGAGTATCAAGATGTCCTTGCTGAGCTGCACAATTGCAGTCTGTAGCTCCTCAGACCTATATATATGTACATATATATTTTACAGAGCACACAGAGCTCTTCTCCATCTTCACTGTTAGATGATCTTCACAGCTGGGGGTTTTACTTTTCTAAGGCAGCCACAAGAATATCTTCTCTGAGTCCTTGCCTGCCTGTGTAACACTGCCAAAGCTTCCTGGGGTGCTGGATTTTCTTTATACAGGGCTATCAGAAGATTTCAAAAATAAGAAATAGATTTTTTTATTTGCCTCAAATTTTCCTATTGAACTCGAAATATCCTTGACTTTCTGAAGAAGGTTGGAGCAGCATAAAAAATAGGCAGGTAGTAACAGGGAGAATGCTCCATCTTGCACAGCTGACAGACAGGGGGTTATATCAGGAGGAAGAAAATTCTCCTTCCTCACAGTTCTCATCATCTCCCTGTGGCTGCAGGGACTGGTGAACCATCCTGAAGTTACAAGGGAAATCTCTAAAACTTGACCGGTGAAACATTTCAGTCTCACAATTGGGCCTTTCAAAGCCAAGAGCAGTAAAAATTTCTGACTTTCAAAGCTCTTAATTTTTCTTTTAGTAAGCCAAAAGGGAGGTTAATATGCTGGTAACCTTCTTGGGCTTACTTGGGGGCTCAGTTCTGGAGCTTTTCAAGTGGATTACAGTGACGTGGCTTGTGGGCAGCTGAGGAAGAGTAAAAGGACTTACTCATCCTCCTGTGGATGAGTCTGCCCCAGTCTCCCTGTGCAGAGATCAGTTCCACCCACTGAGGGATCTTTGTGTAAAAGACACGTTGTCGTGTGCACAAACCCCCAGATTCCTGTAGCAAGGCCCCTGACAGGATCTGCCTCACAGGTGGGCAGGGAAGTTTTCTGCTGGAAGAGATAAAACTGAGCATTTCACACTCCAGAGAGAGGACTGATACTTTTGGTGTTTATAAATAATATGTAGTGTTTGAGCTCGCATCTTCTTTAGAAAACCTTTTATAAAAATGTAGGAGCTTCATACCAAGTGCCCTTTGCAGGTCTGTGCTCAGTGAGCTGGAGAGAGACAGCTCGAAAATGTTATTATTTAAAAGAACCCGGGTACCAGAGTAACTGTAACATTGAGAGTAACTAACATTGTTACACAGCTCGATTTCTGTTTGTCAATTTTATGTTCATATCCCTTCTGAGGCGTTTATTACATACTTTTATAGGATTCTCCCAGAGAAAGCAGAATACTAATGATGTAGATGATAGGCAGAAGGAGTATTTCTGTAGCTCACTCACCAGTAAGGAGTTGGAACAGCACAAACTGAACATGGCTCATGTTAAAGGGGTATGAAATTGGGTAATGGAAAGATTTGAAAAATGGTTTTGAATGAGGAACAGTTACTCTGTATAAACTTTTGTCAACAACCTTGGAAGACAACAGAAAATCACAGCTTTCCCCCAATATCTAATTGTCCAGAGTTTTGCCAATTACTGACTACAATAACAGTCCACTCAGGGATTTGGATTTCTTCTCAAGGGGGGCACAAACAGTCCGTGTTTCAGTCTGGCTGGAGGGTACATCTAGAACAGGGTTTGTGGTCTGGGCTTCATGGTTTCCCTTACAGCATCCCTGGAAACAGTGACTTAAATCCCCAGCTCTTGTGGGGAGCTGAGATGAGCTCCCTGTGGTGTGAAATGGATGGAAGTGCTGTGATATTCTTGGCTCCAGTAGCTGACACAGTGTAGTGTCAGTAAGTAACATAAATACTTGATCCTTGTGTTTATTAAATAAATCTTCCAGTATAACATCTCCCCATGTTGTGTTCACAAATCAAGGAGGTTATTCAGAGAAGAAATCAGAAAATGATTGAAGATGGGAAGCCCAGTGACCAGCTGTGAAGAGAGGTTTCTTTTAGCTGTAGGAAATTAATTCTTCCCTGGCTTACCTGGGGAACAGAGTTTTTTTAATATGTCGGTAAAAGATAAAGCAAGATCCAGTGGCTTCAAGTTGAAATTAGAAATATCCAGACTGAAAAAGAAAAGGAAATAAAAGTTTGCAAATTGTAAAGAATGAGGGTAATGATTCATTGGAACATTTTATTGGAGTTTTTTGGTACGTCTTCATTATGTTTAAACCAGGGTTTGATATTTTCTAAAAAGAAAGTTTTCCTCAAAGAAAGGCTCCACTTCAGTACCTCTTCAAGGAAGTCTGGTAGGCTGGTTTATGCAGGAAGTCAGATTAAGATACTTAAAGTACTATTATGGTTATTGGATTTTTGAATCCACACCATGTGCCAAAGAGAAGCAAATGGTTGGTCACTGGATTCTCGTCAGCTATTGTCAGATTTCAGTGTTTGATCTTTTGTGACACGTTCATTGGATTTGGCAATACTTGCTCTTCAAACTGTACCTCATGATCTCTGATGAATTATGCATTAACATTGCTTTTTAAATTTGCAACTGATATACTGAAACGATTTTAAAGGAAATAGCATTTACTGTTGTTACAGCTGTAAATAGGTTACAGACAGCCTCAAACTCTGACCTCTGCGGTTATACTGGCACGTGTTTGGATGTCTCTGTTAGTGAATTGACCTTCCTGTTTCCATTCCATGTTCTCCAGTGGATGCCAGATGGGAAAATCTCATCCTCAGTGCAGAGCATCCCCTGTCACTGTAACCAACAAGCTTTTGTTACTGTGACTTCACTTCTGGATCTGGTGATTTAACCCAGACCCCCCTGGCCCCCCATGTGCTGGACTCATCCCACAGCGTGGGCAGCAGGTGAGGGGGGGATTGTGCCACGTTTGTTTTCAAAACAGTCAGTCCCCAGCCTGTATCATTGCAAGAAATTACTCTGTCCCAGGGCCAGGACTTGGCAGAACTTCCCGAGATGCCCGTCGGCCCATTTTTCCAGCCTGGATAAGTCCTTTGGAATATCAGCCTCCAGCATTTCAGCTGCTCCAGACAATTCGGTATCAAGCACAGACTCACTGAGAACACAGTGCCCTCCTATAACCCATGAATCATTTTGAAGGGGACAATCAGGTTAGTCAGGAAAAGTTTGCCCTTGGTAAATCCTTGCTGTCTGGTCCCAGACACCTCTTCATGTGGTGGAAGTAGCTTTGAGGATTTGCTCAGTAACTTGCTTGGGATGGTGATGCAGTTGCCTGGCTCATGGTTTGCTGGGTGCTCCTCCTTACAGGTGACAGAAGCCTGTGCCCCAGCTGTGTTCCCAGGTCCATACCAGGCCAGAGTTTTCAAATTAATAGTTGGGCACTTTGTTTATTCTTTGGTACCTGCAGCAATTAACTGGGATAGAAGAGTCCATTGCCATCTGAAAGGAATGAGAGCCTACAGAAAGGCCCAATAAAGGAATAACAGCCTAAGGAAAGACCTAATAAAGGAATGAGAGCCTAAGGAAAAGCCCAGTAAAACCCTTCAGCATTTGCCTGCTCCTCTTTATTCATAGTGCTGCATGTCTTGAAGTTCACTCTAACATGTGTCTGTTCCAATTTTGTCTGAAAGCAGAGATTGTCTGCACCAAGCATGGGAAAACATTTTAAATCCTTAAACCTCCTTGAACTTAAAGACTATCCAAAGCTCTGTCTGCCCATCTGTTTGAGTTTGATGCTGTTACCTGGTGTGACAGTGTGGAAACATCTTGAGCATCAACAGCTCCCAGTAGTGACAGCTCATTTCGACCTGTTGTAGCTGGTTTTCTTCAGTTTCAGAGAAAAACAGATACTTTTAAAAACTTTTAATATATTTGGGTTCACCAGGTTGGTTTGTTGATGGCTTTTGGTATTTTTATTTCATTTTAGCTTTGAATTTTTAGTGGTACTGAAGGATAGAAGGCTCATTGATGTTCCTGGGTTGTAAAAGAGATTTGAGCACATTGTTACTGGCTTTGGAGTTCAGTGCAACAGTCAGCCTCCATAATACCTGCTCATTTATAGCTGAGTGTGAGGAGAGTTAACGTTTGCACAGTTATAAATCTGTTCTGTAAATATAACAAAGCTTCTGAGAAGCTGAGAGTGGCAAAGAAGAGCCTTGAAACAGCTGCAGAGGATTTGATTTTAGCTGTTTCCTGGTATTGCCCATATTGTTGAAGTTTCGGTGAAAAAAGCACAGAAACATGTTAAAATGGTTTGAGAAAGGAGTCAGAGAGAGAAGAGAAGCACTGCAACAGCACAAGCACTCATAGCCTGCAGTAATAGCATAGCTAATGCTTTCCTCACAGCCAAGAGGATGAATCTCACTACAAAAAAGTTACATTTTTTCCCTGCCCCGGTTGTGCCAGTGGTACAGAAGAGCTGGGCTGGGCCATGGACAGCACTGTGAGTGCTGCCCTGCTGGGCCCTGTCAGCTCAAAAAGCTTTTACTTTATCCTCTTCCAGTGTGTTGGTCAGCTTTGGAATAAAGCACAGGTTGTCACTTTGGAGTGATCCATCTGCCCTGTTTTTTCATCAAGCCAAAATGTGAGAAGGCTGTCTCAGGCTGTGGGAACAACTGAGGGATATTTCCTCTTCACCAGCTTTGTGATCTGTGTTCTGCCTACTTGCAGTGAGCAAACCCCTCAGCTTTTCATCTCCTCCCTGGAAGTGTCCAAGGCCAGGTTGGACAGGGCTTGGAGCAATGTGGTCTAGTGGAAGGTGTCCCTGCCCATGGCAGGGGGTGGAACGAGAGCTTTAAGGTCCCTTCCAACCCAAACCCATCTGGCATTCTGTGATTCATGAAGAGCCACGGGAGGAAGAAGGCAGACAACAAGCAATTAGTGTGAAGGATTTTGTTGCTGTGTGCCTCTGTCACTGCACAAACCAGAAGAAAAGTATGTGACTAATTTGTGAAATGGTTCAGTCACAGTCATGGGCTCCAAACAAGACCATGGAGCTTTCTCTGGACTGACCCTGAGTGTTCTGGATACACAGGGATCATCTTCTGGAGCTGCAGCTGCGAGGCAATCCTGCTCCAGGTCTGGTCTCTCCTGCCTCCCATCTCTACTTGTACACACTGTTGTTTTGAAATCTTGTAACCAGGTGTCCTGCCCAGCAGAGGCTGAGAGGATCTGCCCCAGGGGAAGCTCCCTCCCTGCCCTCTGGAGAACAGGGTTTAAAAAAATCTTCGGATGTATTTGCTTTACATTTCAGCATAACAACAGTTAAACAACCACCTACAGCAGACTCAGAGGTAAATAACGAAACACCTGGAAGTGAAAAAGACTTCAAAAGTGGAAATTAAATTTATTCCAGGAGAAGAGAGAAATTTCAGCCTTGTATATGGCTTTACTTCTCTGCTCCTTTTTTTCCCCTACAATTTATCTTCAGCTATTTTAGCTTAAGCTATAATCCAGGAACCATTTAAGCCTTGACTCTGCACATGCAAGTTCTAAATTGCATAGAGTGGACTAATATTGACCCCTGAGTGGAAATGATTAATTTTACTTTTTTAACTATTTAATTTTACTTTTACATTGGTTCAACTTAATTTATTAAGGACTTTAAATGAAGCTAAATATGTTCCTGGTGAGGTCAAAATTTAAATCAGTGAGTTTATGTAGGGGTTTACACAGATTTAACTGAGTTTATTTTAAAGTATGTGTGCTCAGCCCCAAAGCTGTAATCAAGGCAATTTGAATGATTGCTGGGTGCTCTGGCACAGGGAGAGGCAACACTAATGCACAGCTTTGGGAGTCAAATCAGAACCCTGATGAGCAGCACAGGGTAAACTCCATTTGAGCTGCCTAGACAGGGTCCAGGGTGAGTCTGAGCACAGGAAATGAGGAGGAGAAAAAGACTTGTGAAATACTTGTATTTTGAAAATGATGGCTCGAGTCATCCTGGCAGTGTGGAGGGGGGTAATGAAGGGGAAGCAAAGGTGACTAATGAGGTCTGCTTTTGAAAGCAAAGATTCCAGCTTGGAAAGAGCCTCAGATGCAAATCTCATTAACCTTAAATAGAGAAGCCACTCCAACAGATGAAACAGGGTAGTGTAGCTCAGAGAGGAGTGCCAGCCCCCATCACTGGAGGTGTCAGGATGGAATCCAGAATTCCTTTTGTCAGACACTGCTAATAAAGTAAGGAGATCATGTTGGTGGAGTGGTAAATACAAGATGTAGAGCTGACAAATGCATTCAGATTGGCAGTGCCTGTTAGTCTGTGATTTTTAGCATTCCTGGATGCACTGGGAATGAGAAGGACAAATCCTTTTGGATACACACGCGACCATCTGGAGTTGTGCCAGCAGATGGAATTAAATCATAGAGTTATAGAATCGTTACAGTTGGAAAAGACTTTTAAGATCATCAAGACCAACCATCCACCCAGCACTGTCATATTCACCACTAACCCTTGTCCCCAAGTGCCACATCCACCCATCTCCTGAACACTTGCAGGGATGGTGATTCCACCACTGCCTGTGCAGCCTGTTCCAATGCTTACAGCCCTTTCTGTGGGAAAATGTTTCCTAATGCCCAAACTAAACCTCCCCTGCTGCAGCTTGAGGCTGTTTCCTCTCATCCTTTCTGACCATCCTGGGTAGCAAAATAGATGGTATTTTGTAGCTGTTCCTTATAAACTCTACCTGAGCTGAGTGTATTCAACAGCTGGATTTGGCAGCTTGGGAAGTCTCCCAGTAAAAAAATCAAGATAGGGCAGGTTCTGGGTGTCTGGAATTGGTGGTTGAGGAATGTGGGGACCAGCATGTCTCTCCAGCTGTTTATGTCTCTCCAGCTGTTTGTGCTCCTGAGCTCTATTAACCTTTTTTTTCCCTGAATATTTTCTTGAGGACCCAGCTCCCCTGGTTTGCACTGGGACAAAAGTTTTCCCCTGGCCAAATCCTTGGTCCTGGGAGAGCTGAGTGTTGCTCCTCACGCGGGTGGCATCAGAATGTGACCACTTGCAGGGTTGTCGTCTCCCTGTGGGGGATTTGTGCTGGCCTGAATTCTGCTGTTCTGATTCAGCAAAACAAACACCCTGAAACCCTCAGCTGCACAATGTTTTGATGAACTGGACATGGCCTTCCTTGTTCTGGGCTGTCCTTCCATATTTTACATTTCTCTCTTTAAAAATGTGGTCGGTGTATTTAGAAAGTGGAGTTGTTTGATTGCTTAAGTTATTAGTAAGTGCAGAGCTCTGGTTCCTTGGCCAGTAGCAGCCATTACAAATGAAAAATAATTGTCTCAACGTCCCATTCACATAATTGGAGTTGAACATGATGTGACTGGCAACTGTGGTCTTGCTTTGTTAAATATTCAGGTGGTTTGTGTTTGTTTTCTGGCACCAGTTGTTGCAAAGCTGTGAGGCTTTTTGATTGAAAATAAGGTATTTGTTAAATACAATGACAGCTTTTAAAAACCAAACACTAGAGAATTTTGAGAATTATTTTAATGAAATTCAAAGCTGAAATATTATTTATTAAAAAAAAAGACATGGAAAATGACCTGAATAAGTCTAAAGCAGGTGAGCTGCATTTGAGCTCTGACAGAATGGTTCTGTTTTGTTTGGTTTTAGTGGCTGTTAGCTGTGAGAAGGATGTTACAGTACAGCTAATACCTGCCTGTGTGGGAGTAGGTCTGGGCAAGCAAATTTCATGTTTTGGGATAAGGCTGGAGCTCCAGTTGATAAAGGTGACAGATGTATTTTTAACCCACTATAATATGGTTGATTATTTCAATCAGTACATCTTATTTAGTTAATGAGATTACTGCAATAACGAGCAGAGGCCATAGAAAACAGATGATATTTGACAGGAATCTCATCCTCTTTCCAAGAGGTATCGAACAGGGGCCAGGCAGGAATGTACTAAGAGATCAATGTTATTCCATAATCCTCCCATCACAGTATTTATTAGCACCAACTCTGAAGTTTCTTTGATAAAGTATCCATGAAACATGCTGGAGACAGAAGGCATCTTGTTCATCCAGAGGAATCCAGATGGTTTGTTTAAATGGGCAAATGTGCTTTTTAAGGTGAGCAGATCTGTGGTTTGTACATCTGAGAAAAATATCCTGGTCCTAGTTACTGGCTGGGGGATTGTCTCCTTAAAAGCTGTAGTTTGAGGAAAAGAACAAGTCATGGAAAGTGTGGTGAGTAACAAGCTAAATGAGGCCGTTGTGTGATGCTGTGGTGAGAGGGGTGAGTTGGTGGGAGTGGGAACTGCCAGTCAGCATGGTTTCCTGGAAAATCTGCCTCTCCAGATAAACATAATCTTGTTTCATGTCTGAGTTTACTTGAGTGGTGCCTATAAATACGTACAAGAAGCAAAGATTTCTTATACCAGAGAGCTTTTTATTTTGTTGGCAAAGATTTAATCAGATTTACTGCCTGGAAGACAAAACAAGCCTGATCAAACTAAGGGGAAAAATAGAAGTTTCTCTCAGCACTTGCAGCCTTTCTGTGAGCTTTCAGTGAGATGTGCTGATGTGATCACATACCTCTGTGTAACCTCAGAAGTGGGTAGAAATGCTGTGGTCTGTCCTCTGCAGGAGGGTCACGGTGGCTTCAGCTTGCAGCAACTCTTCCCGTGTCAAAAAATCACCCCATGCTGCAGCTCCAGGGTGGGGTATGTTGCAGGGATGGTGCCATCCCTCAGCCCTATAAATAGCTGCAGTGTGGGGGGCTTTGCTTTCTGTGGAGCTGGCAGGATGGAGACGTGGCCGTGGCTCTGAGGTGCCAACTCTGCCAACAGCTCCGAGCCTGGGCTCCTGTTCGGAATTGGGCTTTGCTGGGAAGCCTGAGCCAGATGGTTCAGCCCTTCAAGCTGTGGGGGAGGCAAACACTCACAGGCCTGGGATTCAGTCCTGCTGAGGTAGATGATCATTTACCTTTCAGGTTCCTGACAATATTTGGAGTAAGTTCCGAGTTTGCACAGTAATCACATTTGCAGAACCTGCTTGTTTCTAGAAGCATGTTTTACTTTTTTATGTGAAAGTTGACATTGAGTTTAACTTTGTAAATGATATATTTTGTAACTGTCACAATACATAGGTACCGTTGTGATTAGAAGGTGCAGGGAATGGATGTTCTTCAGTGTGACTGGAAGGTATGTTCTAGACACACTAGGAAGCAATCCTGAAATATAATAGATGTGAATCTCAGGGTGCAAGTGTGTGTATGACCTCAGACTACATCAGTTTGGTGAGAACATGGTGCTGATAATGCCAAGGTTTGATCCCTGTATGAGCCATTCACTTAAGAGTTGGACTCCATGATCCTAGTGGGTCCCTTCCAACTCAGAATATTCTGTGATTCTGTGATTTTCCCTTCTCACTGCTGATCTGTTAAGAGCAGATCCTTTTTCTTGGCAGAAGAACAGGCTATGATTTATTCCCTCACCTATTTTGCCCTTTTCTTTTTGTTTATGCCCTGTTTTCTCTTCCCAGTTACCCAGTGGCAGACTCTTCCATGCAGCAGCCGTTATCTCAGATGCCATGTACATCTTTGGTGGGACAGTGGACAATAACATCAGAAGTGGAGAGATGTACAGGTTCCAGGTAATTCTCTGAGAAACATGCTCACATCCACACCAATTCCACGGGAATCCTTCTGGCTTTGGCTCTGGCTCTGGCTGTGGAGTGTCTGGTTTGGCTCACTGTGAGCTCCATGGCTTTTGTTCCATGTCCTTCCTGCAGGCAGCCTCTACATTTCAGATTCAGCTGCCAAAGGTCAATGTATGACTTTAAAATCTTTTGAGAAATGTTATTTAGACAGACATTTTGGTGAGGCCAAGCTCTCCAGTGCTTTCTGAAGTCCTACAGAGATCATGACAACTTAATTTGACAAATCATTGGAAAGTGTAGCAGATGGGATTTGCCAGGTTGTTTCTTTGAGAATTGACTGTTCCTCTCCATGTTCTGTCCTGTTCAGAGCTCTGGAGCAGAGCATTTTGTACTCAGGTTTTATCTCCATTCAGTACTCCCACTCCCAGCCCCCAGGAACCATGGGAATAGAAAATTTTAAATTCAAGGTAGTCACACCAGGTCAAATCCCACCTACACTGAAGTTTATTTTTATCACTTAGACAAGTCCTGAGAGCAGGAGAGACTCCCAGCCTCCAAATCCTCATATCAGGAAGTTGTGATGAGACAGAGTTCTTCCATGTTCCCCTGTGTTATCTGTCCTTGCCCTCACCATGAACCCTTGCATGTGTTTGGTTTGCTTGTTACATTCTACTTTATGCACTACACTGGGGTTGAGTTAATAAGAAAATCCAGTGATAGTAGATGAAACATCAGCACTTTTGGTTATAGAATCATGGAATCCCCTGAGCTGGAAGGGACCCACGATGATCATCAGTCCAACTCCTGGCCCTGCACTGACACCCCAACAATCCCACCCTGTCCCTGAGACTGTTGTCCAAACACCCCCTGAGCTCTGTCAGCCTTGGTGCTGTGCCCACTGCCCTGGGGAGCCTGTGCACCCTCTGGGGGAAGAACCTTTTCCTGATATCCAACCTAACCCTCCCCTGACACAGCTCCAGCTGTTCCCTCAGGTCCTGTCACTGCTCACAGAGAGCAGAGATCAGAGCTGCCCCTCTGCTGCCCCTCAGGAGGAAGCTGCAGATCCTGAGGAGGTCTGACCTCAGGCTCCTCTTCTCCAGGGTGATTTGAGATTGGAAGTTTACATAGCCATTGAAATTAATTCTGTCTTCTGTGGGTTTTTTTTTTTTTTTAGTTTTCTTGTTACCCTAAATGCACTCTCCATGAAGACTATGGAAGGCTCTGGGAAAACAGGCAGTTCAGTGACTTGGAGTTTGTTTTGGGAGAGGTGAGTAGAATTTATTGGAAAGGTGCCAATGGGGGTGTTACTGTGTGTGTAGTGTTTGCTGGGAAAAAGCAAATTGTGCAATGATTGTGCCAGAAACCCTGGGAATGAAGTTTTAAAGAGCAGCATCACTGGTGAACTGTCTGCCTGGTTTAGTAAGTTGCACTAATCCAAATAAATTTTTAAAGCTGCAAAGGAGAAGAAACTTTTAAACTGAGAAGGTCTTTGGGTCACTGACTTAACCTGAATTTATCAGAGCATGTTATATAGAGTTGCAATATGAAAATACACCAATGACCTCTGTACTCCCAGGTCCCAGTTGCCTCCTGGGAAGAGCAGGTCAGTGGTTTGCAGACCCATTATCATTTCAAGAGCCATGAAACAAAATAGAATGAGAAAAAACTGCACAGGGGAATGATTCTCTAGTAATGAAAACAGTTTAAAAATTTTACAAAGAACAGATTTCCTGAAGAAAAACATGAGAAATTTGAACTTACCTGCATTCCTTTTGGAAAAAAAAAATAGTTGGAAAAAGCTTTGCAGAGTTCAGAGAAAGATCCCCAACATCAGGGGAAGTAGATTATGAAGAACAGTAGCAAAAACCATACTGTTATTTTGAAAAGGGAAAAATTAAACTGAAAATCAGATGCAAGAACAAGAAGCTTCATCTGTGACGCTGAACCTGCACAACAACTTCCACTCAGTGAACGTTACACAGGCTCTTCCCAAATGGTGTTTACCATCAGCCTTTGGGGGAATAAGTGTTGAATTTCATCTGTATGTGCAGAGCAGATGCAAGGCTGCCTTTGTTTCTAACTTTAAATATATTGTAACCTGGGGTTCAGCCCAAGTTTCTACAACTTCTGCCATCTGCCACCACCATGTGATTTGGGGATAAAAGTTTCATGTGTTTCATGTGTTTTCTGCCTTTGCCTTTGGCAGAAGGAGGAGCGAGTCCGAGGGCACACTGCCATCGTTACCGCTCGCTGCAAGTGGCTGAAAAAGAAAATCATACAGGCCAGGGAGAGGCTGAAACAGGTGAGTATTTTGGAAGTGTAACCTTGTGGCAAGGTAAGGCTTATTCTGCCCAGGTTTGGAAACAAGGTTATCAGAGAAAGGTTGTCTGCTGAGACAGCTGGAGGACCGGAGCAGCATCTGATGCTAAGGTGCTCTTGAGCAAGTCAAATAAAGAGGATCATTAGTATTAATGGAGGCTACTGGATGTGTGTCAGGAGTGTAATATGGAGGAGCCAGAGTTAATCCAGTTATCTGGATTTGGCAGTGTGGTTCTTGGAAGCTCTCGTAGCTGTCTGAGGTCTAATCTTGTGGAATACCCCAGGGAGGTGTGTGTGCCCTTCCCTCTGGGGAGGTAAGAGCTGTGTGTCATGGGGATGGCCCACAAGATCAGACAGATTAGAGAGAAGGAAGGCAGTGCTAAGGGTTTGAGCTGCCTCTGTTCCCTTTAACCTTCATATTTCCTGACTTGTTCCAGAGCTGAACGTCTGGTGCCTCTGATCATTGTCTATTAATTTTAGCTACTTCCAACTTTTCAGCAGCAAACATTTAATGGCTCTTGAGGAGGTCGTAGCACACAAGCAGCAGTAAGACATGTGGATGCCTCACTGCCCCTTAGTTAATTGTTTTACAACCAGAATGGCTATAGGGAAAGGCTGTCAAAGTGAAACTTAAAGTAACAGAGTGGTTTAAAATACTTTTGTGCAGCATTTTGAGCTCTGATTTTGCGAGACAGGGTCTGCTCCCACCTCTCCCTTCTCCACAGAGTGATGCTGTTCCTGCTGTGGGCAGAAATGTGAGCTCAGTGCACTTCATGCCTCCCTTGCTCTGGCATCTTGCTTTTGAGCTGTATCCAGGAGCTCACTTGTGTTCTGATCCATGTGTGTCACAGGATATGGAACAGCAAGTCTAAGACATAAGAATTCCTTGTTACCTTGAAGATAATCCTGAAGCTAAAGAGACCCTGGGTCTTGAAGAATGTGGAGTCAGGAGAAGGATCCTCTGTTTTGATGGTGATGTGTGTGTGAGCTGGCACAGCCTTGTGCCGTGTTTGAGTGGTTTTTCTCTTTCATTAGAAATCAAAGCAAGACATTGAAGACGAGGGACACACGACATGCCAGAAGGATGGGATTGGTGGGAATGTCAAGCTGTGCCGCCTGCAGCCGCTGCTGGAAGTGCCCATCCGGGAGGCCGAGGCCCAGCCCTTCGAGGTGCTCATGCAGTTCCTGTACACAGATAAAATAAAGTACCCCCGCAAAGGTAGGGGCAGCAGGGTCAGGGTAAAGTAACACGGGCACCCAGGGGCAAACATTTGTTTTGAAACAGCAGGATCAAGCATTTGCAGATGACCAATCCCGTTCTCAGCACTCAATTACTGACCTGAGATTAAAAAAAAAGCATATTTCTATCAGAGCATACTAACCATGGGTTTTTTTCCCCTAATTATTTTTAAATATTAAGGAAAAACAGGTTCTTGATCATTCCAAAAGGTGTAAAAAACCCCAAACAAACAAACAAACAAACAAAAATATTGTGGTGTTTTGAATATCACAGTATTCTGCCTGGAAGAACCGTGTCCTGGCTTGGCTTATTTCCTTTTTCTGCTATTCTTTTGATCCGTTGCAAACTGAGCCCACACAGAAAGGCAGAGCAAGGCAGTATTTATCACCTCTTCAAAATGCTGATCCAAAGAAATGCCTCGAGAAAGGAAAAATCCATTTGATGCATTAATTGAAGTTCTTGGAGTTAAAAACACTTGTGGGCTGTGAAGTAATAGCCAGAGATCTCTCAGTGCCCACACAGGAAATCCAGCTCCTGGCTGTGTGAGTGATGAGGGCTGTGGGGCCATGGGAGTGGGGCTGGATACGACTGGATACACTGGGGAAACTTCAGCTGCTGGGGCTGGGGAAGCTGCAGAAGGGCACAGTGAGGTACAGCTGTCCTAGCACTGAGCTTTGCTTCAGCTTCACTCCAGGATCTTTCATTTCTGTAAAGGTGATCCTCAGAAAAGGAATGATTTCTGTGCAGTTGTGCCAAGGCTTTCCTGCAAGGAAGCCTGTCTGAGAATGATCCCAGTGAGTGGGGATGAGGGAATCTGCTTCTTGGTTTCTGCTGACGTTGCCAGGTCCCTCTCTCCACTGTTTGCTGACCCTCAGCACCCCTCACCTCGGGACAGACTCAGACCAGGGGAAGGCTTGTACCCTTGAGCTCTTCCCATTGTTACAGGCTTCCCAGCAGCCTGCTCCCCTTCCCCCAGCTCATCAGAGATTCTTGCTGGCACTTCCCTTTCTGCTGGGATCCTCCAGTGGCCTTGCCCTGCCCATTTTTATTCCTGGTTGCTCCTCTCAGTTCAGAGAGCAGCACCTTGGGGAGCCATCCAGAGGCTGAGCTAATGGAATCGGGCATGCTTATCAAATGGGATTTTCCAATTAGACACAGGGAAGGCACGAGACATGCAAGAGGGCTTTTCTCTATTAAAACGTCGTTAGAGCAGATGGGCAGAGATCTCCTGTGAGGAAAGCAAAGACTGTGGGGGATTATTCCTTGAGTTGGTGTGCCAGTAGCCCCACTGCAGTGGCCTATGAGGGTCCCCACTGCCCCTCTCTCACCTCAGCCCTCTCTTCTAGACCAGCTGCAGATCTGTGCACACACAAGCAGAGAGTGATAGCACAGAGTGCCTTCACCAGGGCCTGTCAGAATCAGGGAGCTGGTTGCTAATACTGTGTAAAACCCAAGGACTCTGGCAGGGCTGTTGGCAGCTGGGCACTGTGGGAAATTGGGCTGCAAGCTCCGGAGCTTGCCAGGGATTTTAGAGACTTCACTTTCTTTTGAGGGTTTTAAAAAATTGTGGTCCAGATTGTTACAAAATCTTTGTCCAAAAATCCTTCAGGGTGGCTGTTGAGTGCCTCAATTTTGAAACTCCTTTTTTCAGATTTTATCTAACCAGGAGTGGAATCTTTTCTCTATAAAAATACTCCAGTTGCTGACCATTCTTACCATTCCAATTGCTCAGGTTGATGTAAAAAGAAATAATTTTGGAAGGGCTCCTCTTTTTGTTCTGTGAGCTCTCTCACAGTTTTGTCTCTTGCAATTTCAGGGCACGTGCAGGATGTGTTACTCATTATGGATGTGTACAAACTGGCCTTAAACTTCAAGCTCTCTCGACTGGAACAGCTCTGCCTTCAGTATATTGAAGCATCCGTAGATCTGCAGAATGTGCTCATTGTGTGTGAGAATGCTAACAAGCTTCAGCTGGATCAGCTAAAGGTAATCACATTCTGCATACAAAGTAACTGATAAGAAATTTTTAAAAATAAAATTTATGTAATTAATGTTTTGCCAGAGCTATCAGCTTTTGCAAATTCATCCTTCCTATAATTACCGTTGCTTGAGTATATTTAGTGCGGGTTGTCCTGCAGTGGCTCATGATATTATGTAGGTTTTTTTCACTAAGTGCTCAATATTTTTCCATATCTGCTTTGTAGGATGTCAAGGGCAGAGTGACTTTGGCTCTTCATCAGTTCACTCTTGCTGCAGCAAGATGGAACCAGTGCATTTCCTGGTCCCGCTGTGTTATAAATACAGAGTCTGGAGGCAGGTTCTTTCCCCTGGGCTGATGGAAAAACTGAGTTCTGTTCTCGGGCCTTTGATCTGAAAAACAAAATGTGCCTGTGATTCTCCATCTCTGCGTGGTGGGTCAGGGGCTTTTGGGTGTTTGCTGACAGTCAGGGTAGAGTTGATTCCCACAGCTGCAGCCCGGGATGTGCTGGGCTGGGCTGATCCCACCACAGTGCCCAGAGCTGATTCTGCTGAAGCTGCAGGGAGGCAGCTCCTGCCCCCAGTCCAAGGGCCAGAGCAGGACCACGCAGTGCCTGTTTGATGATATCCAGGCTGTGCATACCAGTGACTATTGCTGGCAGCACAGTGAGCCTGGAGAAACCAGTATGCACCAGCACTTCCTCAGGCACTTTGCCTGCACTGAATGTGGGGGAGGAAAGCCCTCCAGGAGGACAGCAGCAGAGTCAGCATCAAGGATGTAAATGCTGGCACAGCCTTTGGTGCACGAGACCATGGTGCATTGCTGCCCAGAAGCACAAGCATTGGTGGTAATAATCTCAGGTCAGCCAGGTGCCCCCACGTGCCCTGGCTGCCTGTGGGGTGACAGGGGCTCTTCCACACAGCTCCAGTCAGTCAGGATCACCCTGAGCTGGTATCCTGTCTGCTCAGGTGTGTGTTAGTCCTCGTGGGTGGGTCCTCTGCAGAAGTCTGCTCATCCTGACAGATCCATTTGGATCCCAGGTGAAATAACCTGGCAGAAAACAGAGAGTAGTAACTATTCTTTGGGTGAATTTGTACCCACCTTATGGTGAGCTGGTGTAGGTTGTATTTATTGCTTGTGAAAGTGTACTGAGGCAAAGCTTTGGTTCACACTGGCAAATTAAGTGCCCTTTTTTTGTCTCTAGCTGTTCAGCATTAGATCTGGTTCATTTGTCACCTTTCCACCACACTGATTTTTGTAAGAAGTTTATCACACAGGAGCCTGCCAGAGCTCTTGAACTGTTTGCTGCCTTTATGTAAAAGGTTCAGGCAAAACCCACACAAAGAATCCTGCAAGCTCTTTGGACCCTCAATGGATAGTGTCAAGAGTTAAGATCTCTTCACCCTTCTAATTAAATTCTGGTATCTAATTATGTTAAGAATTATTATGAGATAGCAACCAATCTTCGTTAGCTCCGTGAGGTTTTTGGTGTCTCCTGAGATTCCTGTTTTAGAAAGCTTCGGAGCACCTAGATGGGAGACAATTAAGTTCTTCCTTGTTAGTATTTCTAGTCCAGTTTTTCTAAGTGCTTAGAACTGTCCTGATTTCCATGTTCAAGTGGGACCCTAAATGGTCACTTAGGAAGGATAAGTATATAATCGTTTGATAGTTCCAGCTGCAGGATCCACATGGAGGGTCCTAAGGAAAGGATGGCTGATGGCACATGTAACATGATCACATTTATGGGATACTTTGAGATGACTTCGAACAACAAACCGTAACATTTTTAATTATTATTGGTGTGTTTTTAAGGAACATTGCCTGAACTTTGTGGTGAAGGAGTCCCATTTTAATCAAGTCATAATGATGAAGGAGTTTGAGCATCTCTCTTCATCCCTCATCGTGGAGATTGTCCGGAGAAAGCAGCAGCCTCCTGTCCGAACACATTCTGACCAACCGCTCGACATCGGTAACTTCCATGCTTTATGGAGTAATTATTTGGGCTGGTTTGGCATTGCTAATGGTTTATTTAGCCTGGGAAGCAGCTTGGAAAACAGCCCACTGCAGGCCATCAGTTCCCAGTTGAGATAACTGTGCTCAGGCTCTTTCTCAGACTGAGACAGGGTGCGACAGTTCTTTTTTCATTTAGTTTTGGTCAGAACAGTGTCCCATCAAAGTACATGAGAGGCCATGGGAAATATAGTCGTGTGTTTGCAATAAACCATCCTGATCCTGTTTAGAGAGATGAGAGAAGGAGCAGAAGGGTGCAAAGAATGACCCAAAAAAAGGCAGTGGACAGTCAGTGTAAGTGGCTGGAGAGTGACAAAGGTGAGTGGGAAATCAGCCTGCTCATAAGTGTTCACCAAGGAGAAGCAGGAGGGAAGAGGAAGATCTTGTGAGTAAGGCACTGCTCTGTGTGTGTGTGTGTGTGTGCATGTGTGTGGGAAAGGAACAAGAAATAGGGAGAAGACAAAGATTTGATTTACAATTCTATCATGGAATTCATCAAGGACTGATTTGGGACTAGTTCTTACTCAACATTTTAACATTCTGACATTTCTGGGGCCGCAAAGTTCAGAGGCATTGGCAGTGTTGGTTTAGAATACTGCAAAAAATAATTGCAGAGAATAATTGGAGAGAAAGAGGAGGAAGCCAGTCCTTGAAGGTTGAGTAGAAGGGCTTTGGCTGGCATTTGTCCCAGGCAGGAGAGAGGCACTGGGGGGGAGGTGGCACATTCACTTCCTGTATCCAGAGCTGGAATGGTGTAAGACCCAAATATCAAAAATTGAAAGATGAATTTTGAAAATATGGGTGAGTTTGAATCAGGCTTGAATGTGCTCTGTTTCTCAGTTATTGTGTATTTTCAAAGATTGATTAAAATATTGGATAAAAGAAGCCTTTATTGCTGATTTGGGATTTTTCATTAAGATACAAAATTTTATATTCCTCATGGTTGGAAATAATGAAAAGAGAGGGGAAAAAGCAGATTTTGTATCTACAGAGAGCACCTCTCACTGTGGCCACGACTGGTGTTTGCTGTCAGTAACAGAGGGCAGAGCTGACAGCTTTGGTTCTAGGATGGGCAGTAGGGAATGGGTTGTGATGGGGAAGGATGAAGCTCATATTGCTCTAAAATTTGAAGAAGGGCTTAACTGAAACTCAGCCCAAGGGTGCCAAAGGAAAGAGGGGCTGGAGCTATGGCTTGGCCATGTATTAGTTCAGTAGTACCTGGTCACTTGGAACTGTCATGGCTTTATTTCCTCACGTTCGATTTCAGGAACGTCCTTGATCCAGGACATGAAGGCTTACCTGGAAGGAGCTGGGACTGAATTCTGTGATATCATCCTGCTCTTAGATGGGCACCCAAGGCCAGCCCACAAGGCCATCCTGGCAGCCCGCTCCAGGTGAGCCCTGTTCCTAAAGCTGGGACAAACCCTGTGTGAGTACAGTGCCATGCTGGGCAGTCTGGGCTCAGCTGGATTGTTTCAGGAGACAGGGAGGAACTTATATCTGCAAGAACTGTAAGACACAGCTTTGCTCAATGAGTGTAATAAGCCTTTAAGCTATAGTGATTAACTTTTTTTTTCCATTTGATACCCAGCAGGGAAAGATAGGAGGAAATTAAAACTGCAGAGATTCTCCAGAGGATGTGTGAGAAGCTGCACTGCAAGACAAAGAATCTGTAAAATCACAGGAAGGGAAAAAGGGTAGAAAACATAAGGTGGTTTCAGTGAAGTGGAAAGCAACAAATGTCCACTGAGGTCAGAAGGAGCCTTCTGACCGTGAACATTCATATTGAATCATGTGGAACTTGAATTTCTTTCTCTTGCTGACATTTAAGACTGGTTATGAATAAACAACAAAAAATGGTGCATAACAGAGAGTAGATTGTTCCCATGCTTTATGCAGAGACAAGGAGTTCACCCTGCTGAAGGTGGGACTATTCTCCCTCCCCAGGACATGGGTGAAGTGGCTTTGTCCTGCACTTGTGTGTTCTGTGGACCTGCACCTTACATTCTGCCAAACATTAAGTGTTCTCATAAAATCTCTATTTCAAATACTGTCACAATTTTTTTCCAGTCCCAGTAACAATATTCGGTATTAGTTACCGTGGCGTTTTACCAGAAGCATTTTACAGCTTTTAAACCAGCCTTGATGATTGGCAGCATGTAGATACCGAGGAAATTCATAATGCTTTAAGCTCTCTACTGGGTCTTATGCAAAGTAGACAAAAATCAAAGCACCACGTGTCCTAGTTTTCAAGAAACATGAATTTCAGGTAGTGCTGATGGTAATTAGGAGGATTATATTTGGAGTTTTCACTGGCAGACATGTATGAAAAAATAATTTAACAGTGTTTTTGCCCAGGTTGTCAACTGAATTTTCTGCTCTGGAAGCTGTAGTTGTGAATTGCAGCCTTCGAACAATACTGGCTTAAACCATCTGTCTGCAGAATGTGTTCCATCAGTTTTATTTTCCTTTCCAGTTACTTTGAAGCCATGTTCCGCTCCTTCATGCCAGAGGATGGGCAAGTGAACATTTCTATAGGTGAAATGGTTCCCAGCAAGCAAGCGTTCGAGTCCATGCTTAGATACATCTACTATGGAGAAGTGAACATGCCTCCTGAAGATTCCCTGTATCCTTAAATCTGAAGGAATTGAAGGATCTGTCTGAGTGCATGTCCAGCAGGTCACCTTCCTTTTGCTTTGGATTGCCTGGCACAGCATGAGAGGTCTGTCAGGGTGGCACTAACAGGCTCTGCACTGTCACTCCTGATGTGGATTTGTGTTTGCCATCAGCGCTCTTACCTTTGCTTTATGGTTTATTCCTCAATGGAATGAACAGGTACCTCTTTGCTGCACCTTACTACTACGGCTTCTCCAACAACAGACTCCAAGCCTACTGTAAGCAGAACCTTGAAATGAATGTCACAGTGGAGAATGTGCTCCAGGTAATTGTCCCCAAGCACTTTAAGTAGTCACTTGTTTTAGAGGAAAGCCAAGGGGTCTGGTCAGGTGGGTACCCCCAGTGCCAAGTCACTGAGACTGCCAAGACCCTTCCAATGGCAGTGGCACGTGTGTGAGAGCCCAGCCTTCAGCAGCATTGTTCCTTACCTGATCTTTGTGTCACTTCTGCTCCTGTGCTGTGCTAAAGGGTTCAGCAGGTACTGCTCACCTGGCTCCTGCTGAACTCCTCATTCCCTGTTGCAGAACTGTGTTTCTAAAGGCCTTCTTAAGATTCACTGTAAGCTCAGCACTGAGCTGCAAACCCTTTTTGGCAGACATTTCTGCCAGGGCAAGTGGTGATGTGCAGGTGACATTAGTCTTGGTTTATCAGTGATGCTGACAGGATCTGGCAGTGGAGTTTGAGCTGACGAAAGATATTGTGTGGTAAGAAGGCCCCCAGTGCCAATGCCAGCTCCTGAACCCTCTGCAGCACGAGCAGAAGCAATTCCTGCTTATTAACTCCTGAGGACTCCATACATTTTAAATCCAGGGCTTATTTTTGAATAGGTCAGAAAAGATTCAGTTTGTAATGCAAAATGGAGATGTTTCCCTGGCTCAGAGGAGTTTCCTGCTCTGCATCAGGACACTGTTTGTGCACCTGAGCTGTGCAGAAGGGAAATCACATCATTGCTTCTGCTCTAGATTTTAGAGGCAGCTGACAAGACCCAGGCCCTGGACATGAAGAGGCACTGTCTGCACATCATCGTCCACCAGTTCACCAAGGTTGGTTGCATCTTTTCTGTGGCTTTTGAGAGCTGCTGTCCTCTGTCACTGCCTTGGTTAAAGACACATTAATATAGGAATCAGTTTAATTCTTCCTCGTGTGAGACAGCTGAGAGCTGGCTGCATGTTACTGACACTCGCTGACAGGACTGCTGGGCACACTTCTCACACCAAAAATAAATGAAAGACTAGAACGGCCTAATCTGGAAATGTGAAGACCTTCAAAACCAATTGTTACACAAAATTGCTTCCATTTCCAGCTGTTAATTTTGTGCCTTGCCCTCGTTGGGTTGGTATGTAACAGGATAAGTGTGTTGTATACTGAGGGCACAAATCTCTCCCTACTAGCAGTTATCAGTGTGCTGTTTATATTTCTCTTGAAGTGTTCTCTGTCATACATGTTATATTGTCATGTGCTCTAAAGTAAATTACCATGTCCTGGCTGGGCTTTCTGTAGTTTCCATGTTCAGCAGTTGGACTCGGTGGTCTTAGAGGTCTTTTCCAACCTTAATGATTCTGTGATTCTGTTTTGATGTGTGGGATGATGCATTAGTGGCAGGAAGGGTCAAGAGCCTGATGTGCTGATACTCCTGTCCTCACTTGAGAGAATAATGGTGTTGTCATTTAGTTGTTCCTGTAAAATGTGATCCCTCCATGAGAGTTCCCCAGCATGTCACCAGTTCATTGCACAACTCATTAGCATTGTTGAAATGGGTAAATCATAGAATAGGGATTTCTGGATGCTACACACCTACTGATAATGATTCCCTAGTTAGTATTCAAGTAGCTTGCTCTCCTTTGTATATTTAAACTCACAATCCTCCTCTGGGGGAAGGAGAGCTCTGCTACATCCAGTTAGTGTCTGGAGAGGAGACAGAGAGGTGTTCAGGCTCTTCATTAAATGCCAAAGTTGCTGGAGCATGGCACATTTTACATTCAGAAGTAACTGAAAATGCATAAAAAGCATTGAGAGTGGAACCAGCATCCAGAAATCACTCCCAGAGGAGAGTTACAGCTCCTGCCTTCCTCTTACCTGTTTTCTTCTGGCTCCATGAGTCCTTTGGAGCAGCCCAGTTCAGCAGGGATGGGGAACGGTCACTGTGAGGTACGGGACATCCCTGGGGTTTGGGGTCAGTGCCTTGCAGCCCCTGAGGGCTGAAATCTCAGTCTCATTTCCCAGTGGAGGCCACAGGAAGACAAACAGGTTGGTGTGATTGTCCCCAGAACATCCTGGGGAGAACGGACATTGCGACACTCGGAGACAGCAGTCGGAGCTTGAGGCCTTTCCTCAGCTGTACTTCCTCACCAGGATGTGGGGAAATGTTTTGTATTTAAACTGTTGACTGGTAGAACAGTTTTCATCAAAACGTGGCTGGAAGAGTGTCAAGCAGATGTGCACGAAGAAATCTCAATTATGCAATGTTTTCCCTTGCCCTGAGAGGCCTCAGTGTGTGATTTTTGGCCTGGGCTGGGTGACTCGGTGTGGCTGGGCACGGACACTCAATGCTGTGCTCCTGGGCCAGCCACGGGCTCTGAGGGGGATTTGTTCTCATGCACAAGCCTGGTGGGTCACCGGGGCTGGGGCTGTGGGATCTCCTGTTCTTCCAGCTTATTTAACGCTGTTCTGGATTTGGCCTGTTCAGGAGCTTTCCCCACAGCAGGAACATTACTGAAGAGCTATTCCCAGAGGTTCGCTGCTTTGGGTGACGTGTTTTGAGGCTCTTGTGTGTCAGTGTTGTGCAAAAGCCCTAATAAATCTGCTGTTGTGATGTGTTTGTAGTGACACCCTGATCTGTTCCACAGTGCGTGCCTGGGGGCAGGGGCAGGATTCCCAGCAGTGCTAAGCGGGTTCTCTCTCCCTCCCAGTCTTGGCAGACCCTTAGTTTGAGGATATGGCCACAAGCACATCATGAGCTCTTTCTGAAAGCATCCACGGCTTTCCTTCCCTCAAAAGATGCTCGTGATGTCTTTATCACAGTCCAGCTCCCCAGGGCCAAGGTGATAATCTCAGCTCGAGTAGTTTGGGCTGGGTGAGTGGATGGAGGTAATAATGTGAACTCAGGTAAGGCAGGCTGGGCTCTGGGCACAGTCTGCCCTGTGTGTGTGTGAATGCCTCTAGACCGAGGGGTTACTGGCTTCTTACCATGAGGTTGTGGAGAAGGAAGGAATGTGTAGAGCTCCTTTTTGCTAACAGTTGAGCTTCTGAACCGTCTAAAAGCATGAAGTTTGTTGTAGATTCTCATCAGTCTGATGTGGTGAGGTTTTTGTTGGCGAGTGCTCCAGTGACCTGCTTTGACTGCAGGAGGAATGCCAGCAGAACCAGCATGGACACTGAAAGCAACCTCCCCTCGGGAGCACAGGAGTGAAGAGATCAGGCCCTGAGTCTTGTTCTCAGTGGAAACACAGAGACCTTAGGACTCAGGCTGTGCTGGTGCCCAGTGTTGCTGTCAGGAGAGTGCTCAGTTGGTGACCAGCACTGGGTCTGTCAGTACCAGCAGAGGGGCAGTGCTGGGGGCAGGTTCCAGCTGCTCTCTGTTCCCAGCCCTCCACACAGCAGGCTGAATTTGGTTCTAAACCCTGACTGGAGCCCTGCTGTCTGTTCCCTGCAGCCCAGCCCCACCACTGGGATCTCACACCACCCATGCCCAGCCTGACTCGCTGACCTTCCCAGGGGCGTTCCGGGGTAAAAGGGTGATACATCAGCTGTGATTTGGGGAGGGTTTTAATTTCTTCCTGTTTTTTTCTGTTCTGTTTTTCCTTGAAGGTCTCCAAGTTGCCAAATCTCCGCTCGCTCAGTCAGCTCCTCCTCCTTGACATCATAGACTCCTTAGCTACCCACATCTCAGACAAGCAGTGTGCGGAGCTGAGCGCAGACATATGACATGCCTTGGTAATCCAGCTTCTCGTTTGCTCCTCAGAAACAGTGGCACTTCTGAGCTACCTCTCTGGTTTGCCATTCTGTACTGAGCTGCTCATTGCCTGCACACTTACAGCAGCTTGGAGCAGCAGGGACAGCTGAGGTGCTCTCCGGGGATCTGCTGCATTTTTATCTTTGCGCAGGGTTTGGGCTTTGTTACATTTTGTTACCCAAATGTAGAACTGAAACCATTGCAGAAATGAATCAGTTCCATGTGATTTGGGGAGTTACTAAGTTCATAATCGAGCCCATTATTACTTTCATACTGTAAAATCAAGCAGTCATGAGAGTCACTAATCCTTTGAAACACAATATTTAAAGAATACTATTTAAAGAGCTTCAGCTGACCCAGCCGGGGGCTGTAAGGGGAAGTCGGATGGAACAGAAGTGGGAACAGAGCACGTGGTGTTCGCAGGGGGACTGGCCCTCAGACCAGAATGTAGTGACTTTTCAGAGACTCCGTGGTGTGGATTAACAGATAAGCCCCTGTGCAACTGCCTGGATTGGTGGGCTGTGGGAATCCAGACCTGTGCTCTACAGCAGGTCAGACTGGCAGATTACAGCAGTCCTTTCTGACCGTCAAATCCATTAATCCTGTCTTGCTAAGCCTTTCTAAATCTATTTATTAATAAAGAATTAACATCTCTTCCTGGCATTTCATGGTTGACTTGGCTTTCATTTTGGAAAAAATTAGGCAAAAAATGTTCCGAGCTTGATGAAGGTTACGTTGTTAAAAATAAGTGTGTTACATCTTGTTACTAATTTTATATTCAAGTGTCTCTGTGAGCCGCTGCCTTTGCAGGAAGGTGAGTGAAGGCAGAGTGCCCTTCCCAGCCCATGCAGGAGCAGCTGCAGTTCCCTTCCAGCCCCCAGCTCCGTGCCGGATGCTTCCCACGCTGCAGAGCAGAGAGGAGAGGAGCTTCACCTCTCCCCACTGCTGGATGATGTTGGTTGGGGAGCACCAGAGAGCTGATGTTGGTGAAGTGTCTGCTGGTGGAACTGTCCTAGCCCTGCCCAGAGCTCCCAGGGCAGCCCTGGGAGGGAGCAACAAGCTGGAAATCAAGACCTTGTCCTGCCTCCAGCTGCACAAGGGGCTGCTCTCTGCTTGGCCGGTGGGAATGGCTGGAGCACTGGGGGATCCCTTCCAAGTTGTGCAGCTCCCAGCCCCTGCATTCCCACCCTTGCAGCCAAGATTTTCATTCAATGAAGCAGTACCAGTTGTGAGCTCCTCTTCAGCATCCCATAACCTGACAGGCCTGTGTGTGCTCCGGTGCACCGAGGGCATTGCAGTCAGTGCAGTGGAGAACGTGTCACTTATTTAATCCAAGGGAAGTGCTTTAGGGACCACCCAGTTTGTCTCACTGGTGGCTTGTTCAGGTGAGTCAGACCAGACATGACAGGTGCTTTTGAGAGCCCAGGGCACCTTTTAAACCAGAGGGGTTGTTTCCAGATGCCTCATAGGTAGTGAAGTCTCTTTTCCGAGGTCATGTTAATTGTATCAACAGGCTCTGTGTTCCCTGGGAAACCAGATCTGCAGCTGGAGAAAGGTTCTCCACTGCGACTTCTAAAAATGGTCCAAGTCATTTCCAGCAATGCTGATCCACTAGAGGACACCCATTGCCCAGGAAAGCCTCATTCTCTCAGGCCAAACAGGCTGGTTTCAACCATGCCCCCTTGACTCCAATTTCTCAAACTGTTTGGGGTTTGGAGCTCCCTCCTGAGCCAACCTGTGAGGAAAAGTGCAGCCTCTGACATGGGCACTGTGGGTGTCTTGGCTTTGGGGGTGGTTTGGGCTGAGTCTTGGCTCTAGAGACCACAGTGGGGTCAGAGATTTAGTATGTGAAAACTTGTGGCCTATTGTGATTTGCTCCTGGGTTGCTGTTGTGCAGGGTGCTGAGATCGTGCACACACTCCCCCCCCAAAGGACACCCCGAGTTTCCTAAGGGATTGCAGGATGGGAGGTGTTGTAGGGGCCAGCACACACTGTGGGGGTCATGTGAGCTTCCCAGGGCACTTGGGTGTTCTTGTTCTTGCCACCTCAGGGGCTTTTATGGCCAGCAGGCTCCCAGGTTACTGGTGTTCATGCAGCCTTGGGCAGTTTTGTACTGGAATTTTGGGGAGGGTGCTCATATCCCCATGTTTGATAAGGAATAAGGAACAGTATGGCTGTCCAACTTTGTCTATTCCCACAGTCTCCACAATATGTAGGCCACACTGGCTCTTTAAACCCTTCAGGGGACAGCTGGGAGGAGAGCAGAAGCACCCCTTTCCCCCACCCCAACGTGAGCCCCCACATGCTGGGGTGGGGGCAGGTGCCATGGCAGGTGAAGAGCAAGGAGGAGCAGCAATCCCCAGCTCCTGCTCTGCCTTTGCAGCACCCCAGAGCACTGGAGCCAGCAGGGCCCAGTTTTGCCACCCTGCACCAGGTCCCCGTGTCCCCACTGCCACGCAGGACCTGGGACAGCTTGGCAGGAACTCAGAAAGGATTGGTGTGGATCAGGGCCATGGGCTCCTCCAGCCCTGCAGGCAACAAGGCCAGGCCTGTCCCTCCGGTGCCAGCACCGGGAGAAGCCAGAGCAGGGCTGGCAGGGTCCACTCCTTGGGCACCAGCCTCGAGCCCAGGAAGAGGAGCAGGGAGTCACGCTAAGGCAGCCCATGGCTCGTGGGGAACAGGAAAAACACAAACAGAAAAAAATTACACATTTTAATAAGGAAATGTGCAGTGAGGGGGAGGCACTGAGGTCCTGCCACTGGGAACACGGGCAGAGGGAGCGGAGCCCAGGCTGCCTTAGGCCTCTGCCACCTGCAAGCCCAGGATCTTCTTCACATAGTTTTGGACGTTGACGTGGAGCTGGGGGGCCGTGGCAGAGAAGGTCTCCATGGCCAGGGCCCGGGTGGCCTCTGACCCGCCCCACATGGCCCGGTACAGGGGCAGTGTGTACTTCTGCTTTCCCTGTGGAGACAGAGGGGGGTTACACCCCAAACTCCTCCCTGGATCCAAGGGGTGAAGCCCCAGGAGCCCCACATCCCCCTGTCCCCAGCACAATGCCTCCAGCATCGCCCGCTCCTGGCCAGGGAGAGAGCACACAGGAACAGCACCAAGGTTGGGTGTTTGATCCCTATATGGGCCATTCACTTAAGAGTTGGACTCAATGATCCTTGTGGGTCCCTTCCAACTCAGAATAGTCTGCAAAATATCTGTGAAAGGCACAGTGGAACTGCATCCAGCTCTGGGGTCTCCAGCACAGGACACGCACGGACCTGTCAGAGCAGGTCCAGAGGAGGCCACAGAGATGCTCCAAGGGCTGGGGCCCCTCTGCTCTGGAGCCAGGCTGGGAGAGCTGGCAGTGTTCAGCCTGGAGAAGAGAAGGCTCCTGGGAGACCTTAGAGCCCCTGCCAGTGCCTAAAGGAGCTCCAAGAGAGCTGGACAGGGACCTGGGACAAGGGATGGAGTGACAGGACAAGGGGGAATGACTTCCCACTGCCAGAGAGCAGGGTTAGATGACATATTGGGAAGAAATTCTTCCCTGTGGGGGTGGTGAGGGCCTGGCACAGGTTGCCCAGAGAAGCTGTGGCTGCCTCATCCCTGGAAGTGTCCAAGGCCAGGTTGGATGGAGCTACGAACAAAACCTGGTCTAGTGGAAGGTGTCCCTGCCCATGGCAGGGGGTGGAACGAGATGAGTTTTGAGATCCCTCCCAACCCAAACCATCCTGTGGGACTACCATGAGCAAGAGCCAAACCCTGGCCCTCTCACACCCTGTGCCCCGTGCCCATCTCTCCCCCTGGCACACTGCTGGGCACAGCCACCACTGCCCAGGGACAAACCTGGCTGTGCAGGAAGTCCTTGACTTTGCTGTACTCGGCCTCCAGGTTGTTCTTGAGGACGATCTGACACCAGCGCAGTCGCAGCTCAGCGTTCTGGGCCTTGGAGATCTTGGGGTACATCTTGCTCAGCCTTTCCACGTTGCCTGTGAGAGGGGAGTGCTCACCATCTCCATGGGGCTCTGTCCCAGCTCCCCATCCCTGCTCCCAGGGAACCCTGTGAGCCCATCCCAGCTGTACTGAAAATCCTCTGGAATTCTCCCAGCCTTGGTCAATCCTGGACCCTCCTGAGGCCTCCACACCCCCAGCTCTGGAGAACCCCAGGCACTTGCTGGCTCTGGGCAGGAGGGTGCCCATGTTGGGCCTCCCAGGCCATGCAGCTCTGCAGAGCCACGTGCCAGTGGCTTGGGAGGCCAGCACGAAGTGGGGGGAGATCCCTCAGCAAAGAGGTTACATGGGGAGGTGACAGCACAGCCGAGCCAGCCTGGGGACAGCAGGGCTCCTTCCTGCCACTGCACACATCCCCATACATCCAGGGACACACTTCCCCGGGCTCTCCATCCCCCACCACTCCGACTGAGGATTCCCTGACAGCAGGACCCGCACAGCAATCGGAGATGGGCTGATGGCCACACATCCGTGTGTCCCACCGACGTGTCCTCATGTCCCCAGCCATGAGGCTTCCCTGGGGCTTGTCACCCTGGGTCTCCTTTGGGCACCTGGCCCTCACCTTCGGGCAAGGGGGATTTCTGCAGGACCTGATCCAGGAAATAGACCAGCTGGTACGTCCTCCAGCCCATGATGTCCACGGCTTCAATGGCCTCCATGTTCAAGCTGTCGGCTGCCCAGAGCTCTGCCAGCTCCTCTGCCGGCTTCATCAGCTGCTGCCCCGGCGACAGGTCAGGCAGGTAGGGCGGCCAGCCCGGGGTGTTCAGCCAGCGGTCAAACTCAAACCCTGCACCAAAGTGGGAGGGAGAGCTGGGAGCAGGTCCCTGAGCCCCACGCTGGGTGCTGCTGCCCAGACCCCTCACTGCCTTCTCCCAGGGTGTCCCCAGCACCACCAAACTTGCCCAAGGACAGTGACCACCAGAGACTAACGGGGTGAGGCTGTTCAACCACCCCGGGCTCAGGGTGTGCTTGTGGGTATCAGCCCTGTTGCTGCTGGCAGGATGAGCTGGCTCCAGCATGGAAAGCTCCTGCCAAGCCTGGATCTCCAGCAAGGCTGGGCTGAGCCCAGGGCGGTGGCTGGGCCTGATCCCAGGGCTCACCAGACTCACCAGGCTGAGTCATGGAAACCCCATGAAACAGCACTAGAGCACAGAGCAGGGACTGGCTTTGGATGGAAAAAAAATCAGGCTGAGCTGGCACACGCTCAAGCCTGGGCTAGTGCCTGATCCCAGCTGGCCAGTGCCCTGCCTTCTCTGTCAGAGCCAGGGCCAGCAGCATCTCCAGTAAAACACACAAAGGGACGTGCACGGGGTCTGCAGGGACACAGGCAGGTCTGACACCTGCAGGTGCTGGTCTGCAAAGTGGCAACCCCAGTTCTCTGGTCAGGACAGCACTGCACTGACCTGGGATGGAGTCCACACCCTTCTTCTTCAGCTCTGGGAAGTACTCCAGGAAGAACGCGAGGGTGTCATCTGCGGTGATGCTCTGGAACTTGAACCGGTTCACGTAACCCTGCAGGGATGGATGGGGTGATGCCAGACACACTCACCCGGGCACTGCCCAGCCCTCCCTGTGCTCCATCTCATCAAGGAGCCCATTCGAACCCCTGTTCCTCACAGGGGCTGCCCAGCCCCTGGGATACCCTTGAGCATTCCCAGCACCTGCTGCCAGCACAAGGCCAAGCTCTGTTTTCATCTCATTCCCCTGTTAACATGTTTCCCTCCTCCTCTTCCTCTCCCCAGCCACCCTGCTCAGCCTGTCCTTCTCAGGGTCCTGCTGTGCCCTGGCTTCCTGCTGTGGGGTTTTGGAGGACTTTGCACCTCCACCTGGTACCTCATCACACCCACCTGGAGGAAGGCATCGAACTTGCTCTGGTCGCCCACTAGATGGGCCAAGTAGCTGACAAAGCAGTACCCCTTCTCGTAGGGCGTCTCGTTGTATGTATCATCTGGATTGATACCTAGAAAAAGGCAAAAACCCCTCAGAAACCCTCTGCCCACCTGCAAAACCCCACAGCCCTGGTGTGCATCAAGATTCCCCCTTCTGAGCTGGGTGCAGCCTGTCCCATCCCACCCCACCCGGGTCCCACCACCCACACCAGTTTTATTGCCAGCCATGGAACGCCCCAGCAGGGCACCCTCACCCCAGCCCTCGCTGTCCCCTCCCCTGGCACACACCTGGCTCAATCACCACCCGCAGCTTGTTGAGCGGATGGTCCTCCCCTGTGGCATCCATGTGCTGGCGCAAGAGGGCCCTTCCTGTGGCAGCCTCCAGGCAGGTGTAGGGCAAACCTGGGCAGAGACAAGCAGGAGGTGTTCAGGGACCCCCACCCTGTGCACTGTGATCACAGGGGGTGCTGTGACAGGAGAGAAACAGCATCACTGTATGAGCTGGGAGAGGAGGAAACCAATAAATAGGGCATTGGGAAGCAGGGCTGCAGAGAAGCATGGGGCAGCCAGCCCAGATCACTGAGAGGTTTTTAGAGCCACTTAAATTCACCTGGATGCAGTAAATGGTGCTGGGACACCCGAGCTGCTGGACAGGACTGTGAGTCCATGGGGGAGCTCGGAGGGCTGGTATCAGCTCCACGAGGGAGCTGAGGGAGGAGGAGGAAGGGGAGGCTGGGCAAGGACACAATGTCCACATCCCTGGCAGGGGCTGAGAGGATCTGTCATCTCAGAGTGAAGGCAATTCTGCTGCCACTAGAAATCATAAAATGGTTTGGGTTGGAAGGGACCTTAAAGCCCACCTCATTCCACCCCCTGCCATAGGCAGGGACACTTTCCTCCAGACCAGGCGGCTCCAAGCCTCATCCAACCTGGCCTTGAACACTTCCAGGGATTGGGCAGCCAAGCTTCTCTCAGCAACCCATTCCAGTGCCTCACTACCCTCAGAGCCAAGAATTTCTTCCCAATATCTAATCTAAACCTACTCTTTTTCAATTTACAGAAACCTCCATGGCATTTGCAGCTGCTGCCCTTCACCTCTTCCAAGATGAGCATTCGGAGGGATGCCCTGAGCCCTGAGGGCACAGGCCCCAGACCCACACAGGTCTCAGCACCCGTGCAAGGGCTCAGCACCCCTTGGCCAGGCCCGGCCACGCACCGTAGACCTCGGTGGAGATGCGCCTCTGGGCGTACATGGTGAAGCCCTCGTTGAGCCAGAACTCGCCCCACGAGGCGTTGGTGACCAGGTTGCCGAACCAGCTGTGGGAGATCTCGTGGATGATGACGTCCACCAGCGAGCGGTCCCCGGCCAGCAGGCACGGCGTGACGAAGGTGAGGCAGGGGTTCTCCATCCCACCGAAGGGGAAGGAGGGTGGCATGAACAGGATGTCGTACCTGCCGGGGAAGGCTTGGCTCAGACCTCCTCCCTCCTCCTGAGGGCAGGGCTGGGGATGGAGGGACATTCCCTCCCCCAGCCCTGGGGAACCAGGTCCTTCAGGTACTTTCCAGCCATACCTGCCCCAAACATAAGGTCCAAAGAGTTTCTCTCCAACCACCAGGAACTCCTCAATCACCCCATCGTACTCCTTCTTGGCAGCCTCGATCAGGCAGGGCTCGGCCCAGACACGGCTCCTGGCCAAGGTGGAGAAGAGGAAGTTTAACCATTAGGGGACTTTCACCCTGTTGCTTCATCAGACAGAAACTGCACGGGTTTATTCCACAGAAAAATATAAACCTGCTGATAAAGGCAGCGGAAGAGGCTGACAGTGCAAACTGCTGTGAATTTCTTTCCTTGTCTGAATGTCAAAGGGCTTTTATACGGCTGTGGTGGCAGGAGAGAACTTGAAAAAGCATCGGCCTTGTGAGGGGATGAGGACCCTCCGTGCATGGGGACCCACTGCCCTCATTTACATGTGGGATGAGATGAGCAGAGCCAGAGATACCCCCAAAGATGAGGGGACTTGGCACCAAGGCTTCTCCTCACTTTCCAGAGTGAGAAGGACCCTCACCCTCGCACCCACAGCCTGGTGACACAGACAGGGACTGACCGGGTCATGCTCATGGCTGGTGTCTCTGCACTCCAGAGCCCCACAGAGCAGGGAGAAGCAGAAGTGCCTGCCATGGGAGCTCCACCATGCAGCTCCCACAGCCAGGGATAGCACTGGGGTCTCCTCTTGAGCCCCTTACCTTGGGCCAATGTCAGCAGACACAATGTCTCCGACAACCAGAGCGATCAGGTAGGAGGGGATCGGCTGGGACATCTTGAAGACAAAGGTATTATCCTTCTGCTTCTCCCAGCTCGTGGCACTCATCACAGCCGTGAAGCCCTCGGGGACCTGGACACGTGGATAAAAACATCCACAAGATCCATAATGTACAGAGTGGGAGGTCAGCTAACCCAGGGGGGACATGTCTGATGGCAAAGGTGTCCCAGCACTGAAGGTGCCAGGTCCATGGGCACTGCAGGTTTTGTGGAGCAGAGCAGGAAGGCCCCAAGCTCCCACCCAGGATCCTGGCTACATCCCTGCCACAAGCATCACTCAGCTGAGTGCAACCCCAGGACACCGGGAGCTGCCCCACGAGATGCCAGGAGATAAGGAAACGCTGAAGTTGCAGGTGTGGAAGGGCAGAGGATGCAGATCCCAGAGCTGCAGGTTCTTGCACAACAACTCGTTTTTCCTGTTCCCAAGCCAGCACAGAACCCACTGGCCTGGGCTGAGCCCAGGGTAACTGATCCAGTGGCCCCCATCCCAAAAATGGGGTGAGCTACACAGTGAATAAAGGTTTTTGGTACAGAGCATCGCGCTGGGGCTCTGTGACAGCCCAGCCCCACGCTCAGCCCTGTGGGGTGCAGGGGTTCTGCCAAAGTTTTAAGGAGAGAAATTAGAGCAAGAGGCAAAATAAATTCCAGCATTGCCAGCTGATGCCACCCCATGCCATTGGCACTGGATTGGCATCACACAGCAGCTTCCCTGGCCCACAGCAGGCCGGCACACCGGAGTGGCCCAGTGCTGGTGTCACCACGTGCCCACCCACAGGCAAGGAGGGAATCTGGATTATTTAGTCCTGCCTTTGGGGACCAGCAGCTGCTCCTTCCATCCTGAAAGTTTGGCAGCCCCAGCACCACCACCAGGATCCAGCACAGCCCAGCATCACTGCCCTCCTCCAGCTGTGTCCCCCCAACTTGGCTCGTCCCAGTCACGCTCCTGCTGCTACAAATGCCAGGAGTGGGAATCCCACCAGCCTTGGGCTGCTATGGGGCAAAATTAAGGGTTCTGTGATAATGAGAGGAATTTCTTAGGGAAATGCAGCAGTATGAGGAGAGCAGAGAGGTTAAACAGTGAGTTGATCCCAACAACTCACTGATATTTTGGCAGCAAGCATTGAGTATTTCGGTCAACCTCCAGTCACCACACACTGTGGAGCCCAGCAATGCATCTGGGGAGAGGCAGGAGTACCCCTGGGCTCTAAGGTTTCCCTGAAGCCTTCTCTTCACCAGGCTGAACAGCTCCAGCCCTCCCAGCTTGTGTCCAGAGCAGAGGGGTTCTTGCCCTCAGAACACCTCCATGGCCCGCTCTGGACTCTCTTCCCCACCAGCAAACTTTGCACTCGTGAAGGGTTTGGCTCCCGCTGGGTGTGAGGGAAGGGCTGGGTCAGCTCCCGGGGCTCCCCTTACCTTCACGGTGGCTGAGTAGGTGAACTTGACCGAGGGGGTGTCGAAGCAGGGGAAGAAGGACCTGTTGAGGACGGCCTGGCCCTGCGTGTACATGTAGGGCTTCTGCTTCCCCGCTGTCTGCTCGGGGGCCAGCCAGCACACCTGGGTAGGGACAGAGACCCCCTGAGGGACTGCTCCCTTCAGAGGGAGCTGGGAAGGGACTTCTCACCGGGGGGAGCTCTGCCCACCCCAGGCCTGGTGTCCCCTGGGTCCTCCTGCAGTTCCCCTGGGGTCTGGTGGCCCCCAGTCCACACCCGGTGTCCTCCCCCTCCCCCTGCACCCAGTGTCCCCTCCATCCGCCCTGTCACTCCTTGGGCCCGGTGTCTCCTCCCCCCGGGGCCGGTGTCCCCCTGCTCACCCCGGACGCTGTCCCACCCTCTCCTCGGGCCCAGTGTCCCCCCATTCACTCTGGACCCAGTGTCCCCGCTGTCCCCTCTTCTCACCGGGCCCAGTGTCTCCCCCCTTCCCCCTGCCCTGTGTCCCCCCGGTGCCCCCCCCCCCGTTCCCCGGGGGCCCGGTATCCCGCGGCGTCCCCCCGCTCACCCCGGGCCCCTCGCCCGCCTCGTAGTCGATGAGGAGGGTGAGCAGCTGCCCGGCGCGGGGGGGCTGGGGCAGGGTGATGTGCAGGGCGCTGCCGTAGCTGGCGAAGGGCCGGCTCTCCACGGGCAGCGCCTGCCCGGCGGGGTCCCCGGGCCCCCCGGGGGGCGGCAGGAGCGCGGCGCGGCTCACGGACAGCGTGGGGTGCGCGTCCAGCCGCAGCTCCGCGCCCCCGTCCCGCTCGCAGCGCAGCTCCAGCCGCGCTTGGCCCCGCAGCCGCCCCGCGCCCGCCCCCGCGAAGGACACGCGCAGCTCCAGGTGCAGGTGCCGCAGCGACCACGGGCCCGCGCTGCTCGCAGAGGCCGCGTCCCGCACCGGGGCCACCGCCCGCACCGGGGCCGCCATCGCCGCGCCGGGAGGGCGGGACCGGCCCGGGGGCGGTACAGACCGACCGGGGGCGGGGACGGGGCGGCCGCGGGCGGGGATGCGGGGAAGGGCGGGGATACAGGGATGGGGGGGGCTGTGGGGGGGGGCCCGTGGGGGGGGGAGGGGGGGGGGGGGTCGACGAGGGACGTATGGGGGATCCATGCGGGATCCATGGGTGAGGGATCTATGGCAGGCAGATATGGGGGGATCTACGAGGGACCTATGGGGGATCCAGTGGGAATCTGGGAGGAGCGAGGAGTCCGTGGGTTGGGCTGACCCAAGCTGGAATTCTTTGGGGCGAGGGATCTAGGAGGATCCATGGGGGGGAGCCATGGGAGATAGGGAGGGGAGGATCCAGAGGCTGGAAATCCGTGGGTCAAGGGAATTCATGGTGGGGCATCCCTGGATAGGAGGGTCCAAATGGGATCCATTAGAGGGTCCATATCGGGATCCATGGGGAGGGATTGGGAGCAGGAGAACCCCTTGGGGTGTCCGTGGGGAGATCCAGGGAGAAGTCCAGGAGGGATATAGAGAGGGATCCACTGTGTGTGGGAGTGTGTCCAGGGGTCGGGGATCCATAGGGGATCTGTAGGTAATCTATGGGGGATCCAGGAGTGGTCCGAGGGGGGGACCATGTCGAGATCCATGGGGAGGGGATCCAGGGCCGGGGGTCGTCTGGGGTGGAGGAGTCAGGGAGGGCCATAAGGAGGGAACTATGGGGGGAAATCTGGGGGGAATTATGGGTCTGGGGTCCATAAGAAATCCGCAGGGGTCCATGGGGAATCCGGGGAGAGAGAGTCCATGATGGGGACAGTGTCAGAATCCATGGGGAGGGGATCGAAGGATAACCCTGCGGAGAAATTCATGGGGAGACACGGGTAGGATCGAGGAGCCAATGCCTCTGGGCGTCCATATAGGATCCATAGGGAATCCGGGGGGGGTGGCCCGCGGGGGAGCCGGGGGTGGGTCTATGGGGTTTCCCCGGCTCAGGCTCTGTAGCCGGGTCCAGGCGCCGCGTCTTGGCAGCTGAGCGGCATCGGGGCACCGGGGACAGGGCAAGGCCGCCCCGAGGGACCGAGCGGGGCAGGGGCTGCCCCGCACCCGCCTCTCTGCGCTGGGGGACGGGGGGTCAAGAGTCTGGGGACCGGGGGCCGGGGCGGGCATCCCCGGGCGGCCGGAGCGGCGGGGCCGGGCACGGGCCTGCGCGACTCCTCCCCCGCTCGCCCGGCCCGGCCCGCGCGGGTCCCCGGCCCCGCTGTCACTGCGCGACCGGCGGCGGCTCCGGGCGCTGCCCGCGGGGCCGCGGCGGGACGGTGCGAGCGAGCGGTGAGCGGGGCACCGGGACCGGGACCGGGGCCGGGGAGAATGTGCTCCGGGGAGACACGGGAGACACCCCGCTGGGAGTAGGGAGACACGGGGGACACCGCGCCGGGGACAGGGGGTGATGGGGGCCGTCCTGTGTGGCCCTGGAAGGCACGAGGGACACCCCGGTGGAGACTGGCCCCGATAGGGAACACCCGACGGGGACCGTCGATGACGCTGGGGACATCCCGGTGGGGTCGGAGTGATGTGGGACATCCTGCTGGGACCGGCGTTCACAGAAGTGGGGATCAGCGGTGATGGGGAACGCCCCGTCGGGGACCAGGGTGATAACGGGGGCGCACAGCTGCGGGCGGCAGATGATGGGGAACAACCCGTTGGGGACCGAGGAGATGTGGTCGTGCTGCGGGGACGAGTGGTGATTTGGGGGACATGCTTACAGGGACCGGGAGGGGACAGGCAGCTGCTGTAGGAGCTGGCACTGCCTGGCACTAGTGGCAGCCCCCCATGTCCCCTCTCCTGCGACCCCCAATGTTCCCACCTCTCCGCGGGGGTCCTGTTTCAGCAGTGGGAGCTGCAGCGTGTCTAGGCTGGCAAATTCCTGTGTCCCGGTGTGCCCTGGCCACCCTCAATCCCCATTCCCGGCAGAGGGGGGCTGCAGGAAAACATCGCGGTGCCAAAAGCAGGTGTGTCCCCTGTCCAGCCCCCGGGGAGCACAGAATGGCCAACAGAGGGTGACAGGGAAACTGAGGCACAGATACTGCTGAAATGGGTGATGGGGGAAACCAAGGCATGGGGCTGTCAAAAAAGCATGTTGTGCTGCCCCACATCTTCTCTCCTCAGGCAGAGCAGGTCAGTGCCGGCAGATCCCGGTGTCTGCCCTCCCTTTTTGACAGGGGAAGGTGCTGCCGGGCTGTAGACACCCATGGGTGCTTCCCATGGGTATCCTCCACCACCCCAGGTAGAGCACCACTGCACCACCTGGGGTGATGGAGCATCCCCAGACCCCTTGGAGCCGGGAATGTTGCAGCCAAACCGGGATGGCACAGGACAGAGGGAAAACCTTGAGCTGACTTCATCCCGGGCCGTGTCCCCATGGGACATGGAAGTGTCATCACCCCGCGGCAGGGAAGCGGTAAAGACTCAGCGCGTGTGTGTGCCGGCGCGACTCTTTTCCTGGATTTCACCTAGGAAAAAAACAACTGGGAGAAGAGCCAGGGAGTCTGGGTGTGCCGGGATGCCGGGCCCGCAGCCGGCTCTGCCGGATACCCCCTGCTGCCCAGAGCGGGCGAGCACGTACCCCAAGGCAGGCAGGGGTTGCCCGTGGGTTTTTGGGGTGCTGCCCGCGCTCCCCAAGGCTTTGCCGTAGCGGCTTGTGCCGTCATCCCCAGTGCCAGAGAGTGTCCAAGTAATCCCAGGGGGGTCCCAGGGATGGGGGAGCCCCCTGCCCCCCCCCCCCCAGCAGGGTGTGTTGGTGTGTGTGTGGTTGGAAGGAGGGGTTGGACCCCGTCACTTTCACAGCCGGGGGAGCTGAGTCAGGAAATCCCGGCTGGCCCGGCCGGATCCTGGCTGAGTCATTTCACTGAGTAAGTGCCCGTGCCGGGGGGTACAGGGCTCCCGTGCCGGGGGGTGCAGGGCTCCTGCGCCTCTCTGGGGGGCAGGGGCTGCCCTCCCATGCCCCAGCCGTGCCCATGGCCCTGTCCTCAGGCACTCTTCGCTCTGCCAGCCCCGTGCCTCAGTTTCCCCACAACGTTTTCTGGGACTGGATGACACAGAAGGCTCCTGGGACATGCATACAGGCTGGATCCAGCCCTGCCCCACATTCCAGCACAGGGAGCCAGCTCTGGGGGGTCAGAATGGGTCTAGAGAGGGGAGACAGAGTGGGATGGGGAATGTGGGGCTGGGTGAGATCTGGCACTCACTGGGAAAAGAATGGTGACCCCCAAGACGGAATTTGGGATCCTCCTGTTAAAGGGAGTCTCCAGTCTTGGTGTGTGGGGAGGGGGTGGTGTCAAGGAGAGGAATGGGGGTGGGGATGGGATGGGGATGATAACTGGATTGGGAACTAAGATGGGAACGGGGAGAGGGATGGGGATAAGGAAGGGATGGGGATGAGATGGGATGGGTTAGGAATGAGATGAGGATAGGAATAGGAATAGGGATACAGAAAGGGTGGGATGAGATGGGGTTGAGGGCAGGAATAGGATGGGGACACAGATGAGGCTGAAGGGGCTGGAGCAGAGCTTGGGGTGCATATGGGGACGTGGAGGGGGATCAGGCTGGCCCCACTGGCAGCAGGATATAAATAACCTGCCGGGACACGAGGTTTTTTCCTGCCGCCTCCCCCACGCTGCAGCCCCACGGACAGGAAAAAGGTGTTTCCGGCTGTGGATGGGAGCGGGGCCCAGGCTTGGAGCGGGATGTGGGGCCTGGGCCACGGGCATGGGGATCAGGTGACCCTTCCCAGTCTGGTGCTTGGGGTGCGGCCACTGAGCCTGGGGCTGGTGGGAGCCCTGACCGCAGTGGGGCCACTGCAGCCCCCGGGGTCCTGGTAGAGCTGGTAGTGGGAACCCCTGGCACAGGTTGGAGCTGATGTGGGGACAGGACATGGTGTCACTGGGCTGGAGCACCCCGTCCTGTCCCCAGTGCCTCCAGGCTGGGGCACCCACCAGGCCGGAACCGGGAGGACGTGTTCCTGCTTCCTGGCTGGACCGGGATCCGTGTGGAGCTGGGGGAGCTGGAGTGGGAGCTGTGGGAGGATGGTGCCTCGCTGTGCCCGTGACCCTGGCAGAGGCACTTCTGCTCCCTGATCCAGAGGGATGTTCCCTCATCTGCACATGCTCCCTGGGGAGGTTTGACAAGCTCCAGCACCAGCAAAGTGCCAGGGGGACTTCAGCCTGTGGTGGGGACACCAGTAAGGGATGGAAATGCTCCGTTCTCACCATGTGACCCCCCTCTGCCCTGCTGCTGGCAAATGGGTGACAGTCT
Source organism: Neopelma chrysocephalum (assembly GCF_003984885.1). Taxonomy (NCBI): domain Eukaryota; kingdom Metazoa; phylum Chordata; class Aves; order Passeriformes; family Pipridae; genus Neopelma; species Neopelma chrysocephalum. Next base: position 1,034,270 of record NW_020897784.1, read on the forward strand.
CCCATCACCTGTCTGGGGTCCTTTTGGTGGCATCCAGGGACAGCACACTCCATCCTCCCACAGCCCTTTGTACCCTCTGCAGGGGAAAACCAGCAGTGACAGGGATGGGGCAGCTGGGACCACGCTGGCTCTGCCCACTGCCCTGTGTGCCCCCAGGGAAAGCCTGTTTTGGCTAGACAGGATCAGTCCCCAAGCTCTAACTAAGTGCAGAGGAGTGCCAGCTCCAGGAACACACTCTTGGGAGCCAGGACCTGTCAGGGCAGTGGCACAGGTGGTGACGAGGCTCATGGCAGCACATGGGGAAACTGAGGCACGGGCTGCAGGCAGGTGACATGTTACCAGCACCTGTGGGAAACCCTCAAATGCTTCCAGGTGACACATCAGTCACCAACCTGTCCCAGCAGGCTCTGGTGCATTTGCCAGCACAGTTGGAGCCCTGCTCGTTAGCAATTGACCTCTGATGAGCTTTGCCAGGTTGTGCTGCGGGGTCTGGGCATTGGGCACTGCTGTGGATTGACTGCCTGGATTGATGAATGCTCGGGGGGAGAGGGGCTGGAGGAGCCCCCAGCACTCAGCACACACCACACACCACACATCACACATCACACATCACTACCATCATGGGAAGGGACAATAATTGGGGAAAGCAGGATTTTCATTACCTGGAGGGGGGAGGTCCTGGCAGAGCAGCTCTGCTCTGTCCCAGGGAATCAGTGGGGATGTGGGGGGCAGGAGCTGGGGTGAAGTTGTCTCTGGCTGTGGATTTTGGTCCCCCTGCTCTATTCTGAACTTGTCTGGTCAATGCCCCATAAATTGGGGTGGGGATGGGATGGGGATGATAACTGAACTACCTGTGGTATCATCCCTGCCCCCAGGACCCTTATGAGAGGCTCTGGGTCACCATATCTGGGTGCTGGGTTCCCGTGAGTTTCACTGCAGGGTCACATCCTGCAAGTTCTCTTCTACCAAGGCTCAGCAGTGGGTCCTGGTGCCACCCTGGCTCCTGCCCTGCTGCCACCCATCGTGGGGATGAAGCCAGGAACTCAGGGCCTGCCCTGCAGGCACGGGGTTGGGATGCCCCAAGGCATCGCATGGGGAGGGGACAGGTGGGGACAAGCCACCCATGCCCGGGGCTGGCTGGGGCAGTGAGACTGGTGTCCTGGCATCCTCTCCCCACCGGGATGGGGGAATTAGGCTCCAAAGGTCTTGCCTGTGCTGTGGGAAGTGGGTTTGGGGTGGGAGCCAGTGCTCAAGTTACTGCCTCCCAGTAGTTGCCTGCATTCCCTGGATTCCCCTGCTCTCACGGAGGAGCGGAGGTGGAAGCTGGGGGAGCTGGGTTTGTGCTCGTTCCCCATCCTCATCCTCGGCTCCCACTCGAGGCCCATGCGGATGTGACTGGGCGGCGTCACCTCCGGCAGCGGAAACTCCCCCTGAGCAGGGCCAGGAGATAAGTCACATCTTCTCCTCCACCCCTTCCCCCTCCCCTCCCCCTCACCCCACTGCTCTGTGCCCCCTCCTCACTCCCTGCTGGGGCGTCCATCCCAGGACATGTTCACTGTAGGGTGGGTGAGGGAAGGCAGGAGAGCTGCCGTCCTCACACAGGCTGCTCGCTGCAGGCAGGAGGGATGCTCAAGGGATACTTGAGGCATGCTCAAGGGATAATTGAGGGATACTGAAGGGATGCCTGTGCTCCCCTCTGGGAAAGCCAGGCATCCTCTGGGTGTGATGGCCTCATGGTGGCTCCATCAGCTGCATCCCATGGAGGTGGGAGGTTTAATTTCAGGTGGAAGAGGGTGGTGGGGTTGGTGGGGGATACTGAGGCTGGGGGCGGGCATTGCCATCCCCTGCCCACCTCTTTCAGCCACATGGATTAAGTGACAGTGGGGACATTGGCACCAGGAATGCAATCTTAGGGTTGTTCTGATAAACCCTGGGAATGTGAATCCCTCTGGAGTGGGGGCTGTCTCAACCCCCCGCCCCCTCCGCCGGACCCAGCAGGGAGGTGTTTGCCAGCAACAACTGCGGATTTACAGCTCACTGGAAAATCCACTCATCCCATTAAGGGCTCTCCATGGATTTTGCTTTCCATTGCAAATTCCTGGTTGTCCCCTCTGGGTGCCAGTGGGTGTCTGGGGCTCTTGAGACAAACCCCCCGGGAAGGGTCCTGGCTGCAAGAGCAGTGGATTCGTTTTATTATACGAGGGATTAGGGGAGACTCATCTGGCTTGGCCAGGTAAGACCAGACAGGGAAGTTTAGCTCGTGGTGGGAATGGTCTGTGATGGGAATGGTCTGTACTGCAGGGTTGTTGGGGTTCAGTTGGGAATTGGATCCATGAGCTGACTTTCACTCAGCCCATCACCTGAAGCAGATTCAGCATCTAAAAATGCCCCAATTTGGAGCTCGGTGATGGCACAGCTCTCGGGGTTAAAGCTCCCACTTTTGGACCACGTTGCTGTGTTCCCAGTGCTATCCACCCTGTACTTCCAACAGTGTTTTTAAATCCTTAACCTGCTTTGGGGGGAAAAGTACCTTTTTTGTGCCTGCTCTGCCTGCTGTGGGCTGTGAGAGCTGGGCACTGAAAGGAGCAGACAGGCAGTGAGGGTCTTGCCTGGGAGCACAGGGGGTGCCGGGGATGCACTGCCTGTGCCGGGATGGGGGGGCGAGCCCAGCTGCCCCCCGACCATCCCGACCATCCCAGTGCACACGTACGCGTGCGAAGGCAACAGCATCTGCTGAGTTAATGTGTTTCACAGCCCCGCCATGCAGCTGCCTCTCCCCACTGCCCCGGCAGCCAAGCCAAAATCCATCAGGGGCTTCCAGGTTTCACGGGTCGAGGGGCGGGGGGGCCGTTTCCGCACAGCGGCGGCGAATGCAGACGCTGCGACATCTGCTCTTGCTCAAAATTCTCAGGAGCAAAGGGCAGGTCTGTGATGCTGCAGGAACACGGGGCTAAATAAATGATGCAACCAGCTCCATGGAGTTTTGGCCCAGAAAAGAGTTCAGCCGAATGTCACCGGAGCTGCGGGACGGCTCCTGGCCCAGGGCTTGATCTGGCACTGGGGGATCCTTGGCCCCTGAGGTTCGGGGAAGGGTTTGAGGAGGTTTTGAAGCCCTCAGGACATGCAATAGGAGATGTTGCATTTTGACCACGGTGCTGGATGTTGAAGGGATCCTGGGCTCTGCAGTGCCCAGTGATGGTTCATGTGCCAGTCGTGGGGCTGCCAACCACTTCAAGGCTCTTCTTAGCACAGGGGGACTGGGGAGTCCGAGGAACGTGGGAGATCACCAGGAACAACCCAAACCCTTCCAGGCAGCCCTTCAGTGCAGGGGCACCTGGAGAGGGTTCAGCAGAGTGTCACCTCACGGAAGCACAACCTTGGTCCCTGTGGGTGCTGGGGACACCGGGAGATGACAGACAGCGCTGCTGGGGGACAGATGGCACCAGGCACTGGACAGATGGCTCCGTCCCAGACAGGCAGCCGAGGGGTTGGGAGGCCTGGGCCCTGGGCTGGTCCCCGGGGACTCGCTCCGCTGGCCCCGGGCTGGCGGCGGGGGCCTGAGGGGGACAGGCACCATCGGCCATGGGCGGTGCGGCAATGCCGGACCAGGGGACACCGGGATGGCGAGGGGACGGACACGGGCTCCAGGGGGTGACACCGGTTCCGGAGGGGGATGTGCCGGCTGGGGGAGGCGGTACCGGGCCGAGGGGGGAGACACCGGTCCAGGAGGTGGTACCCGGCGGAGGGGAGGGTGACACCGGCCTCGGGGGCGTGACACCGACTAGGGATGCAGTACCGGGCGGGGTGGAGGTGACACCGGTCGGGGCCGGGGGTGACACCGGCCGGGGGGCGGTACCGGGGGGGCGGTGCCCCGGGCGGAGCTGTCCAGCACCCGCTCCTCCTGAACGTCCCTAGCGCCGGAGGCCGGGGATGTCCCCCATGCCCCTCCGCCCCGACCTCTGCCGGGCAGCCCAAATATCCGCCCCCGGGGGTCCTTCCCGGCGGAGAGGACACCCTTGCCCCGGTGTCCAGTTTCTCCGGCCCAGGGCGTGTCGGACCCGCCGGCAGGAACCTCCTCAGGGAGAGACCCACGGCGTGGGGAAGGGCTGGGGGGACACGGGGTACTGTGTGGCCCGAGCCACTGGGACCCGGGATATCCCCGAGGAGAAGCCTTCGACGTCGAGGACCCTTGTACAGCCCCTCACACAGTCCCTCCCACAGACCCTCATGCAGTCCCTTGCACAGACCCCCGCACAGGTCCCGGGGTCTGTCCCAGCCCCACAGCATCCAGCCTCATCCCACAGCGGGATTTGTGCCGGGCACAGCCCAACCCAGAGCTCGGTCTCCAGACCGTACCCGGGGGTCGGTGGCAGCGGCTGCTACAGCAGGTCCAGCTCCGAGCTCAGCTTTGCTCAGAGTAGGTTCTATTGAAGTGGGTTAAGTGGTTAATGGGATTGCTCCGGACGGGCTAAACCAGGGATTAGTGCTATGGCTACGGGCTGGGCATCCCTGGAAGTGTTCGAAAAACATGTGGATGTGGCACTTGGGGACATGGTTTTGTGGTGGAAGTGGCAGTGCTGGGTTAGCAGTTGGACTTGATCATCTTGGAGGACTTTTCCAACCTGAACGATTCTGTGATTTTTTTAATGATCTCTGCTCAGACAACAGCCAGTTTCTGTCCTTCAGCTCCTCCCAGGGCACAGCCCATCACCCAGCAGCTCCCAGACCCGTCGGCATCGTGCTGAGGGGAACAGCCAACCAGGACAGGAAGAGCTGGGCCTGCCCAGCCTCCCCTCCCTCCCAGCTGCCCATCCACTGACTGCACCCAGGAGAACCACCCGCCTGCACCCAGCCTGGAGAGCGCACCCTCTACCCTGGCACTGCCCTCTGGAGGGGCAGGGAGAGGGGAGCAGGGAGAGGGGAGCAGTGAGACCTCCCTGGGGAAGGACCCAGCCTGGTTCCCTGGCGATGTGGATGGTGGCAATGTCCCAGGCAGTGACACCGGTGGTGGGCAGGCCAGGTCCTGGCCAGGGCACAGGGGCTGGAGGGCTGGGGCTGGTGGCTGAATCAGTGGTTTGTTCTCCTCTGAAGGCCCCTTTCTGCCCTGGCTCCCTCTGTTTCTCTTAGGAAAGTTTTATGTCTCTTGTGTCACAAGGAGCCTTTTCTTTGTCACCCTTCCCGAGCGTGCCAGGGAGGAGGCTGTGCTGGAGCACTGCCATCCCTGACGGCAGCTTGAAGCTGGATCCTGCACAGGGCTGTGAGGTGCAGGGAGCAGCTTTTGGGAGTAGCTGTGTCACAGCACCATGACCGTGTCACGGTTCACCTCCTCAGGCCACTCACAGCCTGGGGTTCACCCCTCCACCCACACCCTTAAAAATGTAGGATGCTTTGCAGTCCCTGAGCATCTCCCCGGGGACACCCGACATGTCCAGATCTACTGCAGCCCCTGGTGTTCCTGTGCTGCCAGTCCCAAGGGTGTCTCAAGGATGGTTCCCAATTTACAGAGCTGCTCTTCAGCCCAGGAAACCCAGGGAAGGATCCATCCTCCTTTATTGCTATTTCTCAGCCTGGTTTCAGCTCCTTCAGCCCTTGCAGAGGCCATGTCAGGGTGGGGAAACTGAGGCATGAAGCAGTAGCAAGTTGTCAGCAGAGGCTGAGGAGTTGAACAGCTTTTCCATCACTCAGTGTCCATGCTCAGACTCCTTCCACAGTTACCCTGGGACATGGAGCAGTGTTTCATCCCTGACAGGGATCTCAGCTGTGAGAGATAAGAGAGAAGAGAATTTTATCTGGTTTATAAAAGTCATCCCCAAAATACAGAGCAAAACACTTCCAGAGCTGTTAGCTGTTCTCCTGGGACCACGGGAGAGACAGAGATTGGCTCTCTCCAAGGCACTGGGGGGGATCTGGGGGTTTCAGCTCTTTGGTGTAGCCCCTGCAGTGTCACAGACTGTTCCCAGCTTGGCTCAGGTGATGGATGGCTCCAAAATGGATCTGCTTCAATGCTGGGGATGCTCCAGTGACCCCTCTGGGTCATGGAAATGGGGACATGAAATGAGACCAGGCTCCAGGTCCCTGTTCATTTCTGGCTGCTAAAATCGCACGTGTGAGATGGATTTGGACACGGGACCGAGGAAGTAGCTTGAGCTCCAGGCACAACAGATGCCTCTTTGAGGGAGATGCCTTCAGGGATGTGCTGGCTTGTGTTTGTCCTGGGATGAAGGACACAGCTTGTCCAAGGGCTGTGTCATTTTCCTTCAATGTGAACACCCGCATCTCTGTGAATGGCATCATCTGAAGGGATCAGAAACAACCTTGCCTCTGGGATTAAAGGTCTTTAACTCAGGGAAAACTCAAGTTCCACCTCAAGACCTGAGCTGGGATGAGCATCCTCCCCTTGGCTGGGAAGTGAAAGGTGAACACCTCTGGCTGCCCAGGACGCTCAGCCCCGGCACTCACACAGGGGTCTGCTGCTCACAGCACTGCTGCAGCTGCTCCAAAATATCCTCTGGTGCTAAAATACCTCATGTGCACCTGCTGCTTTCCACTACCATGGGACCCAACAATCCTAAGCCGGTACCCGGGGAAGTGATGGGGCCAAAAACTCACCCAGCAGGTGAAAGTCCCCAAATTAAAGCATTGGGTGTGAGTTCCTGGTGCTCATGTTACCTGGAGGGTGAGCAGCAGCCGGCTCCCGAGAGCTGCTCCTGGGTTGCATTGAAGGAGAAAGTTGTTTCCCTTTTGAGCTAATTGCGAAGGAGCTGCTGGATGTAACTGGGTCAAGCCATGACCTGCTTTAGCTGGGCAGAGGTGGCAGGACGCCAGCGTGACACAGCATGATGAGGGGCTCGCCTGCTCCCCTGCCATGGTGACACATGGGGCACACACCAGGGGCACTCAGTTCTGGGGGCAGAGCTTGAATGGGGTAAAATCAGTCTGGAGGCAAAGGAAGAATTATTTGGGAAGGAGAATGGGCTGAATCTTGCCCAGGAGTGGTTTTAGTTTGTGCTGGTTGGTGATGGATGAGTAGGGGGCAGCGGCTCCTCCTGAGGCTGCTGGGGGAAACAGGGACTTGGTGGGAGTCACTTTAATTTATCCCTTTGGTGACATCCCTGGGTGTGGGACCCCAGTCCAAGGGTCCAGCTGGTGACACAGTGTAGGGAAATGGGGCTGCATCCACATTTCCCCTCAGCCATCCCCCAGGAAGCCCCTGGCATCTCCAGAGCAGGGTGAAGCCTGAGAAGGGCTCAACCATGCTCAGCTGGAGGCAACAGAGCGATGGGTGCCCTCGGAGATACCCAAGGTGTGTGTGGTGGGAAAAGGACTGCTCCAAGCCTGGTTCCCAGCAGGACTGGCATCTCCTGAGAAACCTCAATCCTGAGAGCACAAGAGGAGGATTGATTTTCTTGTGGCCAATGTGGCAGCTTTGGCTTCTTCTGCAGGTTGTGGCATCACTGGTGGTCTCTGAGGGGAGAAATGGAAGGTTGTGTTCACAAGAGAGAAATTCAAAGTGGAAAAAAAAATCTGCAAAATCTGGTTACAGCCCTGATGCCACGTGCCCAGGGCAGGGCAGGAGGGGTGCTGCATGCTGGTGGTGCTCAGTGGGTGCCAGGGAAGGTAAGGTTGTAACATGAAACTAGATGAAGCTTTTTTCACTCTGAGTTGGTTGAGGAGGATCTTGGGACAGGTTTTATGGAGTCAGGGGCAGATGATCTCCCACTGTGTTAGGAGAAAACTCCCCAGCAGCAGCCCCTGGGGTGGGAGATATTTGTGTGAGGGACCTTGGGGTGAAATGGGTGAGTTGGGACTGACGGTTTCACCACTCATGTCCATAAGGCTGGAGCTTCGCTGGCTCTTCAACCCATCCTGGGCATCCTCATGCCTGTGAGGAGGAAGGTCCTCTTATCCCTAGAAGTGTCCAAGGCCAGTTTGGACAGGGCTTGGAGCAACCTTCTCTAGTGGAAGGTGTCCCTGCCCATGGCAGGGGGTTGGAATGAGATGCTCTGTAAGGTCCCTTCCAAACCAAACCATTCCACGGTTCTATGAAGGTCAACCCTGTTTGTGTTTGCACGAGGTATTTTGCTCAAGGCTTCAAACTGCTCTACCCCCAGGCACAGCACTCCTGGGGCACGGAGAGGGGAAAAAAGTGCAGAATTGGGGTTTGTAAGCATGGATTGTGGGACACAGACCATGAACAGGCTGAGGGGTGGAGGGGAGCTGGTTGCTGCTGATATTCACAACTGGATTGGGAATGCTGTGCCCCCGGGAACGAGCTGGTCTTCAGCTGGGTGCTGAGCTCTGGCCACTGCACTCCCAGGAGTGACCTTTGGCACAGGGAAAGGCCAGCCTGGCTCCTGCTGCCCACCTTGCAGCACCCTTGGGTGTGGGCTGGTGCCAGCACAGGGCCCCACACTGGGGGCTGTGGTTGCCCCCCCAGCTGGATGCAGATCTATGTGTCCCCATGGGAGTGGCAGAGCCCCCGTGCCTGCCTCCATCCCACACCTTGCAGTGATTCAAGGATGGATCTGTCCCAGAGACCCCCAAGAGCCTGTCCCAGTGCTGCCTCCACCCACCGGTGCCGTGGCCTGGGGCCATGACCAGGGTGAGCAGAGGCAGAGCCAGCTCAGTTGGCATATGGGGAGAGAGAAAAAGCTCCTGGGTGTTTCAAAAGCTTCAGTGAGGGCAAGCCCAGAGTATCAGTTCCCTCTGCCCCTTAATCAAAACTGCCTTGGAAAGATCTTTGTAGCTCCTGGCTGGTGCTGGAGTCAGCGCTGCGATTCCTTGATCTCATCCGCTGCATCAGCCCTTCTCCCCGTGACCCATGGCTCCCTGATCAAGTGATCCAGCTCATGTGGGTCTGGAGAAAGGGAATTTGAGTGCATTCATCCCAGCACTGCCTGCGGCAGGGACGTGGCCGCTCCTGCTGGGGGGAGAATGTGGGGCATGGCTTGGTCCTTTCAGACCCCTGAAAGCCTGGGGGGAGCAGGGCTCAGGGCACCTTGCGGTGGGGAAGAGGCTAAACAGGGTGGTTTGGGACATTTTTGGACTTTGTTCATCCCCTCCACCGGGAGATGCAACGGGTGCAGGGCTGAGGCTGGGTGCTGTTCCCATCAGGGTGCCCCTGCACCAAGAAACCTTTCCAGCTCTGGAGAAGCCCCACCTCAGCCAGGTGGTTTGGCAGAGTGGGTGTGTGTGGGTGTACCTGGGCAGCTGCATTCTCCAGTCTGCCAGGAACAGCCTTGGTGGGCTCCAGCACAGCCCCAACTGCACTCGCTGGACCCTCTTGTGCTCACTGCACTCACCCAACACTAAAGCAGCTCGGGGCAGAGGAACCCCCACCATGGGTGGCCAACCTGGAGCAGATGCTCCTTCCCTAGAATGGTCAGGAACCTCAAAAAACATCTGCTCCGCTTCCCAGAGGTTTTCCTTCAAGGAGGCTGAACAAAACCATGCTGGAGCAACATGCAAAATGTGTGTCCCGGGAGATTTGTGGCACCTGGTGCCTGTGGGGCCACAGCTCCCCATCTTTTCTAGAGATCACTCCATCCCCTGAAGAAAACCTTTTTCTTTGAGTTTTGAGGCCTTTCCTGAAGACCTGCAGGTGGGAGGCGGTCGGAGACAGAGCTTTGCTCCATGGTTGATTTCCTGGCTGAGCTCTGCTCTGCCTGCCCGGGCAAACCCTGTGAGAGTGATGAGCTCCTCCACTCACTGTGACCGTGCCAACATCTCTGTCACCAGTGTTGGCAAAGATGGCTCTGCCTGACCCTGGATGCTTTGGGTGGGATGAGGAGGTTGCTGAGACCCCATTCTCATCACATGGAGCAAGACGCCAAGGCAAGGGGACACAGAGCACAGTCTGAAGGGTGGTGCCAGGAAGGGTCACCAAGGGGCAAGATGAGAGTGGGAGCATGGAGAGATGGGGCAGGTGGCACTGTGTGTGGGGATGTTGGGGAGGTGGAGGGTGGGACACAGACACCAGTAGATGGGGTCACAAAGCTCATCCTCTGCCACTAGAAGGTGCCACAGGAGATGGTCTCAGGTGACAAGAAGTTGGCCTTCAATGGCCAGGAGACAGTCTTAGATGATCAGGAGGTGGTCCTAGGTGGCCAGGAGATGGCCTCAGATGTCTGGGAGATGGGCTTGGGTGGCCAGGGGACAGTCTTGTTTGACCAGGAGGTGGTTTTGAGTGGCCAAGAGGGGCCCGTCCTGCCTGTGGTGCAGCCTGACCTGGTGAGGGTCTGTGCCCATATGTCGTTACTGAAGGGACCTGCCACAGGGACCTGGGGATGTAGGGATGGGCTGCACAGGCTCCCTGGGGGAACACATCACATATGCCCTGGCCCTGTTGGAGGACATTATGTGTGTCCTCACCCTGGGGGTTGGGATGCAGTGTCCTCCTCCTGGGGCAGGGACAGGGAGCACCCACAGCCAGTGTGGACCATGACCAGGGTCTGGTGTGGCCCTCCCCATGCTGTGCTGGGCAGTGACCAACCCTCCTCTCCCTCCACAGCCTTGCCAGCAGCTGCCTCGCCAGGATGAACAGGATGGCCAACGTCAACTCCAGTGGCCGCAGCCACTACCCCTCCGCCATCCCGGTGCCCCGTGCCATAACCCATGGCAAGCTGCACACAGCAGCCCCCCCGAGCACCCCAGGGTCCCCCGTCCCCCACAGGGCTCTGTCCCCCTGGCCAGGGATGGTGCCAGCCCCCAAGACCCTCAAGCCCAAAGGCACTGGCAGAGCTGCCAGCCATGAGCCAGCCAAGGGCAGGGAGGGAAGCTCCAGTGTCCCCCTTTGTGGCAGGCAGAAAGCCCTGGCGAGACGCCTGGTGTCCCCTGGGAAGTGTCCAGAGGCAGTGGGCAGCGGGAGGAGAGGGGCAGGCAGGGTGGGGGAGCCCACGGAGCTGCCCAAAGCTCCATCAGCACAGGGCAGGGATGGGGGACGGCCAGAGGGGTCCCCTGGGAAGGGCAGCGGAGCGGCCGTGGCAGGGACAGGGGATGAGTCCCATGGTGGCTCACAGGGGAGGGGCCCCGTATTTGGGTCAGGGGCCATCACCTTCTCCTCGGGTCCCCTACACAGCCACCCTGTCACTGCCACCGTGGCACCCTTCCACTACCGGTGAGTCCTTGGAGATGGGGAGGTGTGGGGGCAGGGACACATGGGGGCGGGGGGGTATGGGGACAGGGAATGGGGACTATAGGGGAGCATGGGGGCAGGGGGATGGTGGGGCTGTTGGGGAGCCTGGGGACAGGGAATGGGGGGCTGTGGGGGTCCTGGGGACAGGGGTACATGGGGCTGGGGGGGTAGGGGGACATGGGGCTGGGGGGGTATGGGGACAC
>NW_020897784.1:1045616-1080643 GCF_003984885.1 Neopelma chrysocephalum
GAGGACCGGGAGCAGGAGAGGGCCGCGTCCCCGGGTGAAGAGTGTCCTGGTCCTGCAGAACAACCTGGCCACGACCCCAAACCCAGAGGCCTGAGTGAGTCCAGGGGGGTTTCCTGGGAATGGCGGGGAGGTCCTGCCGGTGCCAGAGGGCAGAGGCTCGTGCTGGACGGGAGCCAGGACTGGAGGTCGGAGGGGTGGCGGGAGGAACCCCCACACTGGAGGTGCCCCAACTCCCCTGGGAAGAGCTCGGCTGCAGTTCCCGCATCCTGTGCAGGCAAAACCCTACGCAGCGGGGGGCACGGGGGACTGAATCCTGTGGGGACGGCGCCGGGACATCACCCCGCTTGGCTCCTTTCCCTCCTCTTCCCAATTTCCCAGCGAGCTCCGGGAATGACCCATTTCTAAGGAGCCGGCGCGGGGGCAGGTGCCGCGGCACCGCTGGCTCCTCACACCCACCGCCGGATCACCCCCTTTCCCGAGGGCTGAACACGAGCTCCCCCCTGCAATGTTGGGGACACCCCAGTCCCCTCCGGCTCTTGCTTAGGGGGGAGATTTTGGGGCGGTTCCTGGAGGGATGCTGGGGCGGCGGTTGCCAGGGCAGCGGCAGCGGAGGATGGCGGGATGCTCCAGGGATGTGCAGGAACGGGGAAAAAAGAGAGCCGGGAGCTTCGCCGGGTGATTTGAAGGGACAGAAGTCGGTCAGAGATGAGGTGGCTCCAGACAGAGCCCGTCTTTGACGCGGGGGCCCGGCACCGCAGCCAGACTATAAGGAGGTTCAGCGCTGAGCCCCGATTTGGGAAGCGCTGAAACCGGGGGCGAGCGGGAGGGTGTTCCGGGAGGAAGCAGGAGGGAGTAAGCGGGGTTGGCATGCGCCCAGCGCAGCTGCCTGAAGACCTTGGGGAGGTTTTGGGATGAGGCCGAGCGGGTTTGGCGCTGGGGAAGGGGCCGGCTCCTTTCCTTCCCTCCAGCCACCCCGGCCCGCGGCACCTCCCGGGGCTCCGTTGGACCCAGCCAGAGGATAGACGGGACATTGGGAGGCCCCAAGGGTCACCTCCTCAGCCCCAAAATGACACAACACCCGCAGAGGGCCCTTCGGGGTGCAGTTCGTGCAACCATCCTGCCCCAGCAGCACCTTTTGGTGCAAAACGCTGGGTTTTTTTGGCCACCCTTTACCGTCCCATTCATGCTGCTTTATTTTGGGACTCCTCAGCAGTACCACGGGCTGAACCCCGGAACACCCGCCCGGGGGTGGGCTGGGGGGCATGCACCGCCCCCGGCCCTCCCGTCCTTATCTCGGCAGCAGTGATGGGCTCTAATGCAATATTTCCCGGCGGTTGCCATGGCAGCCCGCGTGAGGTCACCAAATAGACTTAATTCACCCCTTCCGAGGGACGGGTAATTAATGAAAAATGATGATAACCAGATCCCACTCCCCCTCTTCCCCTTCCCCCCTTAATTCCCCTGGATCACTGGAGAGGCCCCACTGTGTTTGGGGACCACGGTGTCCCTCGGGGAGCTCCCGGAGGAGAGTGAGCCCAGGCTCTTCCCGCACCATTTGGGGTGAAATGGGGACGTTTTGCCCCCCCGGGGAATGGGTGTGCAGTGTTAGCCTGGATGTGGGGTCCGTGTCAGGCGGGACAGGGGGTGCTTCAATACAGGGCGCTGGGGCGTGGGCCCCCACCCCTCTGGCTTCACACCTCTGCCATCGGGCACCTGGCACATCCCTGCCTGCGAGGGGCTGCGGGACGGGCTCGGTGCGGGGGGGGTAGCCCCCCACGGCACCCATGGGTGCACCCAGCACCGCGCCTGCCAGCTTCAACCCTCGCCCCCGGGGTTCCTGTGTCACCCTCGGGACCCGCACAGATCCAGTGCTCCAGGGGGTCCCACCCGGTCCCTCTGCCCCCGGGGTCCCGCTGCCCCCGGGGTCCCGCACCGCTCCGCGGGTCCCGCTTCCCCCCGCAGGTCCCGTTCGGGTCCCGCCGCCCCCGGGGGCTCCTTCCCGCCCCCTCCCACCCCCCGCGCGCGCCCCCGCCCGGCCCCGCCCCTCGGCGCGCGCCCCCTCCGCCCCCTCCCCGCTCGCTCCGCGGCCCCGCCCCCCCGTCCGCGCCAGAGGAGGGCGGGCCCTTTTTGTTCGCCCCTGACATTCCGCTGGTTCGCAGTGTCCTGCCGGCGGCGGAGCGGCGAGGTGGGGCCGCGCCGCTCACCCGCCCCCCCCGCTCCCCTCCCGGCCCGCGCCATCCCCGCCCTGCTCCGCCTCGGCCGGTGGGGTGGGCGCTGACGGCGCCTCTCCCTCTTGTCTCGCCCGGTGTGTCCTCGGTGCCGCAGCGGCAGCAGCAGCGCCCGGCGGGTTAAATGGTTGCAGCGCGGGGATGCTGGGGAGCAACCTCAAGAGCCTTCCCGACGTGGAGCTGGGCGAGGAGGAGCGCGGCTACCGGCGGGGCCCCGACGGCGGCGCCGTGATGCCGAAGCGGGCGAAGGCGGCGGCGGCCGCGGGGCCGCGGGGCGCGGAGCTGCGCGTCTTCAAGGCGAGCAGCGCGGAGGGGCGGCTGCCGGCCGGCTCCAACCTGCGCAAGCAGAAGTCGCTCACCAACCTCGCCTTCCTCACCGACGCCGAGAAGAAGCGGCAGCTCTACGAGCCCCGCTGGAGCGACGACATGGCCAAGGCGGCGGCGCCGGGGGCGGCGGCGGCGGGGGGCGGCGGGCGCGGCGGCCCCCGCGGGCGGGACGCGCCCGCCATGTCGCGGAGCCTGTCCCGCTCCGAGCACTCGCTGCTGTCGCCGCGCCCCGCCGGCCCCGCCAAGCCGCCCCCCGCCGGGAAGCCGAGCCGCATCCCCCGCGGGCCCTACGCCGAGGTGAAGCCCCTCAGCAAGGCCCCCGAGGCGGGCGGCGGAGGCGGCGGCGGCGGCGGCAAATGCGACGACGAGCTGCTGGGCGGGAAGGGGCCGGCGGTGGCGGCGGGCACCGAGGAGAAGCCGTACCTGAAGGTGGACCCCGAGCTGGTGGTGACGGTGCTGGGCGACCTGGAGCAGCTGCTCTTCAGCCAGATGCTGGGTGAGTGCGGCCATCGGGCTCGACGTCGGCGGGGGAGTGGGAGTGGGGTGGTGGAGGCGGCGGCCGGAGGCGTCGGGGCTCCTGACACCCCGTGGGGGACCCGCCAGTGGCCACCTCGGTGTCCTCAGCGAAGGGATGCTGAGGGGGGAGGACCCATCGGTCTCGGTGACCCCAGTCAGTCTTTGAATTACAGAATGGTTCCGATTGCAAGGGACCTCAAAGCTCATCTCGTTCCACCCTGCCGTTGCCAGGGACACCTTCCACTATCCCAGGTTGCTCCAAGCCCCGTCCAGCCTGGCCTTGAGCACTTCCAGGGATGGAGCAACCAAGCTTCTCTGGGCAACCTGTGACAGGGCCTCCCCACCCTCACAGGGAAGAATTTCTTCCCAATATCCCATCTAATCCTGTCCTCTGTCAGTGTGAAGCCATTCCCCGTTGTCCTGTCACTCCATCCCTTGTCCAAGTCCCTCTCCAGTTCTCTTGGAGCTCCTTTAGGCACTGGAAGGAGCTGTAAGGTCTCCCCAGAGCCTTCTCTTTTCCAGGCTGAACACCCCCAGCTCTCCCAGCCTGTCTTCATAGCAAGAGGGGCTCCAGCCCTTGGAGCATCTTCCAGGCATACCAAGGGGGAAGGTGCTGTCAAGGTCTGCACAGCCACCTCTTGCCTTGGAGGAATGGCAGTTCCTCCTCATGAGGAGCAGTGGCAGGTGGTGGTGGAGCTTGTCCTCCCCCACGTGTCTTGTCGGCTGCCCCTTGTCTCGACACCCCCAAATACGATGGAGATTGCCCGGCTGGGTGCCACAGCTGCCACCCACCATCGGGGTGGATCACCCCAGGGGTGACCTTGGGAGGCTGCTGGTGGAGGTGCTGTACGAAGGGTCTGCGCTGCTGCCGTGCTTTGGGCAGATCCAGAGCTCCTCTGAGGTCTGGGGCTCTGGCAGAGGAGTATCCTTCAAGGATGCTGCTGCAGGATTTGTGTGAGCTGGTTTCCGCCTGTGGCTGCTTATGCCTTGCTGTCCTGGCACGTTTGATCCTTCAGCTTGTTGGTTTCCATGAGAACAGCGAGCGCTGGCCGTGCCCCTGACCTTGGGAGCACAGTGGGCTGCGACGCTGGGTCTCGGTGGGGCTGAGCCCAGCCCTCGCCTTTCCCTCTCTCGTAACCACGGCCACCTCGGGACCCCTCTGCCTCCCCTGGCACCCCCTCCTCCCTGCGTCCTGACCATCAGTGCCTGTGGGCTCAGCTGGACAAGGACCACGGCTCCCAAGAGCTCTGTTTGGTCTGGCAAACTGGGGTGAGAAGGTGGCAGAGGAGCCCTGCACAGCCATTGTGGTGCTCCTGCAGCTGTAAAGCCCTGGTGGTCAGTGATGGGGGGAGCAGCAGTACAGGCAGGGCTGGTCTGTCCAGTCTCTTGATGTTCCCTGCCTGGGACCCCCTTACAGGAAGTCAGGAGCTTCTCTGGCACTTGAGCTGGCTTGAGATGCCTTCTTCTCACTGCATAGTGAATAGACCTCTGCTTTAGGAAGAAAGGAGAGAGATTTACTCCAGCTGGGGCTTGGGGGGGGCGGTTTGGAGATGTGGAGTGAGCTGGAGGAAGTGCTGGAGCCAGGGACCCGTAAAGCTGCTCTTGCTAAGTCTGGTTCCCTGCAAACCCCTGACTGTTGCGTGAGCCTTCGGGGTATCACAGCCCCTGCCCCAGCACAGAGCTCTGGCACAGCAGGCACTGGCATGTGCTGACATGGGCATGGAACCTCCCAGCCCATCGCCCTCGGCCCCCCGGCTGTGCCCAGCCACGGGAGCAGCAGTGGTGGTGGGCACCCTGCCCATTCCCTGCCTGGCAGGGTCTGTCCCAGCTGCTGGAGCATCCCAGGGCTTGCAACTGGAAAGCCACAAAGTGAGCTTGAGGTGTGGGCAGGCAGACCATGGGGATGAGCAGGTGGGACATGGGAGGTCAGCCTGGCTGCCCTGGTGGTTCCACAGCTGGGCTCACAGACATCCATCCCGAGCCCTAATGCCATGGGAGCACCAGATGCCGTGGGAGCAGGGCAGGATTGAGGGAGGATTTGTCACTTATGGGACTAACAGATTGCCCCTCACTGGTGTTGGGATGCCTGGGAGAGTCTCACTGTCCCTTCCTGTGACACTCTGCTCTTAGGTGGAGGTTTCCTCAGCACCCCCAAGAAAAATTCTTGCAGGACTGGCCTACGTGGGAGTAACTCCTGGTTTGTGGCAGTTGCGGGAGTACCAGAGGTCCACGACAGGGACTTGTGCACATGCTGAGGAAGACCATGGGTTGTGGAAGTGCCTCCAGCACCCACTTTGGTTTCTGGGCTGTTACCTGTGTCAGTCAGGGCTGACCTTGACCTTTGGAGGTGTTGAACATCCATTTGGACTGCACTTACCACCTGAAGGCTTGGTTGGCTGGCCTGTGAGGGCCAGACTGACAAATCTGTCTTCTGAACCCCCTGCTCTGTCTATTTGCCAAAATAGATCATTTTACAAGACTACCAGGCTTCCTGCAGGGGGGACTGAGGGCTGTGTCCAGTGTTGGGTGGGGGCAGAGCAGGAGCTTCACTCTGCTGAAACATCACTTCTCTTTAGTGGGGCTGTACTTCCCACATTCATGGGAGTTGTGATGTTGAGTCACACCTACTTACCTAAGCTGTGACAGCCCCTATGGTGGGGATGCCAACAGGAGCTTGGGGATGCGGAGAGAAGGGAGCAATGTGACAGTGGTGATGGCTACTCCATCACTTTGTGTGTGCTGGTGGCACAACCATGACTGAGGTTGCCCGAGCATGGACGCATGCTGAGCCTCCAGTCCTGACCCCTTTGCTTTGTCTGGTGCAATCCAGGAGGATGAAACCTTCTCTGGGGGCAATAGTACCTTCCACAATCTAACTTTTTCGGGGAGAGGTAGTTCCTGCAGTGTAGATAGACCCACAAGGAATGGGATCCCAGGAGAGTGGGCATCATGCCCTGTGTGGGCTGGTGAGGAGGGCCAGGAGAGGAGCTTTCTCCTGATTGCTAGAAGGAGAAGGGAGGGAAGGAAGGTCTCTCTACTGTTTCCATCAATCCCTTTGGCAAGAGAAACATCAGCCTTAGCTGTTTGGCTGTGTCTACTGGAGGACACCCTGTCCAGAGTGGCACAGGAAAACTCACAAGCTCGGTTTGTGCTGAGAAGAGAGAGACAGGAATTGCAGGGATTTCCAGCCTCAGCAGATCTACTTGTCCTTGAACTACTGACTTGTATTGAGAAGCCTATGCTGCTTCTGAGCTCCTGGCCCACCAACCAAGGTGGCTTCCAGAGACCTTCCGTGTCTTTAGTCTCCACACCTGAGTTCTCATCTCCACCTCACGCTCCTCCTGCCAGAAGCACTCCACTACCAAGCCTCTCTTGGCCAAAAATACAGTTTATTCAGTAGCGGCCAAGTGTTACCTCTCATTCAGTCACCACCACTGCCTCATCTGTTTGATGGCACCGAAGCCTTTGTAGCTGAACTGCATTTAAAGCAGAGCAGCCTGCGCAAGCCAGGAGAGGTCACCGGGACTCAGCGACCACATGTGCTTTGTAGAGGCTATTTCCATCCTCCAAATTATACATTTCGCTTCAACCAAAGACTGAGGCTTCTCATAAAAGCTGGCTGGCAGCTGGGGTTGCTAATTACACCAGCACCCAACCACAGGATGAAGGGGGCGGAGGACGCGTGGCCAGCGTGGTGGCAGAGCTGGCTGTGCAGAGCTCGCCGTGCCCATCTCTGTGTGCGATGGACAGGAGTGTGCAGGGGCACGTACGGGCTGTGTGTGCGGTGCCCAGCGTGATGGGCACTTACCTAGAGCTCCCCAGAGCACCTCCGAGAGCCTGCAGCTGCTTTCTGCAGCTATTTCCTTGTCCATCTCCTGCTGGATGTAGTGCCTCTTAAGTGGCTGCTAATTCGCATCAGCGAGTAAGAGGTCGGTGTTGCGAGGGCCGGAGCCCAGGCGGACACACGTGATCCCGGGGGAGATGGTGTTCCCCGAAATGCTCGCTGCAGGAATCTGCAGCCCTGCCAAACTCTGCAGGTGCAGCTATAACCCATCTCAGTCCTGCAGCCCTTGGGTGGGCCATGCCACCCTTCCCCAGGTGGCACAGCAGGGATGTCCTTACTGGGCAGCACATGCCTGTGGGGACCTGGTACCCCTGTGGTGCTGACATGCAGACAGGACAGCACCCAGCTGTGCTTGTACTGGTGCTGGCTGGGCAGCTGGGTGGTGGGGAGGAGAGCCAAGGGCTGGGACAGGCAGATGGGCTCCATGGCAGGCGGGAGCTTCATATCTGACTGTGGTCAGTTTAAAAAAAACCACAGCGCAGGAAAGACACTTGGCTGGTGTCTGACACGTCCTGCATGAGGATGTTCCCAACCCCGGTGAAGATGGTTACCAGGGTATTCCCTCTTGATGCCCTCCCATCCTTGCTGGGAGGCGCATGGTGTGGGGTTAAAGGAGCACCTCTGCCCCACTGTGTTCCTCCCTCTGCCCCATGGTGTTCCTGACAGTTTAATTAAGCACTAATGGTCCTGTGGCAGTGCTGTGCAGCAGTAGCCAGGCTCCCTGGCAGGAGACCATGTGGAGATCAGAGACCAAGTAGCTCTTCACAGTGATGGGAGTGGGTTATTGCCTCATAAAGTGCTGTAGCTGCCCTGATACTGCTAATGCTGTTCCTGTCTTATGACCCCTGTGTGACTGCGTCTGTGTGATGAGGTCGTTGGGATGGGGATTGATTTCCTTCTGCCCACAGAGCTGGAGTCCTGCCTTCGGTGTAGGGGTAAGGAGAAAGGGGAGAGGTACATGTTGCTGCTTCCAGCCTGCTCCCAGGAGCTGGCAGTGAGTAGTAGATATCTCCTCTCTCCAGCTGAGATGGCTGCAGTGACTGGAGAGGTCTGGAAATGTGACCTGAGGGTCCCAGAGCTTCTGCTGAAGCTGCTTGGGATGTGCCACATTCCCAGTGATTACGACAGTGTGGAAAAAGGGCTGAGAAAAAAATAAATCCAGATTTGTCTTTCAAAATTTCCCATGGAAAGAGAGCAGAACAAACACTTGAAGGCAAAGATATTTGGGGATGCACTGCTGAAATGAAATCCTCCCCAAAAAGCCTGAAAATCCCTGTTCAAATGGGGCTTTCCCAGTGACTGCCTGTATCTCGCCCCCAAATCCAACACTTGTCCCATAAGAAAATATGTAGGTGAATGGAAAATTATGTGCAATTCTGGAAGTGCTATTTGGGCTCTGTTGGTGGGAGGTTACCACAGTGGGACCTGGGCCATGTCTGCTCAAGTCTTTATGGTCCCCTCAGGGTGGGTGCTGAGGGCTCCTGGGATGGACCCAGCCCACCTGGTCCTGCCTGGTCCTGGTGCCTCGTGAGCTGGTGGCAGTTCTGGGTCCTTCTGGAGAGCCCCTTGCTCATGCCCCCTGTCCCCAAATTTGTGTATTTGGCTTCTCAGGCTGTGACATATATCTCCATGCCCACAGCCCCCCCTCGTCACAAGTCCCCCCACCATCAATTACCCTGTTGTGTCTGTTTAGGTTCCCAGCTCCTTGCCTTCCCGTGCATCTTCTCGTGGTGCCAGATAACAATGTCCCTGGTCACCCCTGCCCACAGTCCCTGCTGCCCACTCTCACTCGAGCATCTGAGGACAGCACTTGGCTGGTGCTTGTGTCCACTGCATGGGGGAGGATTCATTCCAGCTCTGTGCGGAGCCAGAGCCTGCACCCTCTGAGGTGTGCAACCTGTGAGTGAAGCCAATGTCCAGTGCCAGCCCGTCTGCCATGGCCAGTGTGTCCTCCCGGCTTCCCTGGCTCAGCCACGGTCCTGCCCAGCGGTGATGGGGTAGTTGCTATAGGATTGCAGTCTTGGGGTCAAGGCCACCTGGCTCTCAGTGCCAGGTGGACTCACTGGCACATCCTCTGAATTGGTCACTTGTCTGGTCCAGAGTGTCTTTTGTGGCACTGTGTCTGTGACATTTGGTGCCCTGCACGTGTAGTGGCAGCAGTGTCCTGGGCTCCGTGTGTGTGTTTGGTGTTCCTGGGTGTCCCTGGACAGTGTGTGTGTGTGTGTGTATGTGTGTGCAGTGTTCCTGGTACCGGTGTCAGCAGTGTCCTAGGGCCATGTGTATGTTTGGTGTTCCTGGTACTGGCGACAGCGGTGTCTCTGGGCTGTGTGTGTGTGGTGTTCCTGGTACCGGTGACAGTGGTGAAGCTGCTGAGCCTGGATCCACTCGCTGGGTGGAGCGGGGATGGCTCCATCCTTCTGTGGCATCCTTGTCCTCTCCAGGCTTCGCACCTTGAGGGTGTCTCACGCAGAGCTGTGGGGATGCAGGAGAGCAGATACGGTGCTGTTCTGCTGTATCCCCCACCCTGCAAAGTCACGTCCTCCTCCAGGCACATGAGGCAGCTCTCCCAAGGGGAGCCAGGGGAGGGGTTGCTGGTTCTCCGGCTGGGAAGCGGTGAGCTCGGGAAGGCAGAGGAGGTTCGAGGCTGGGAGCTCGGCCGGGAGGCTCAGCGCTGCCCCGTGGTGGGGCGGAGGGGCAGAAGGGGGAGTGGGGCTTTCCTACGCTGCTGCATTGCAGCTCGGAGCGGGGAGCTGAGCGGGAGGGGAGCTGGGAAGGCAGGGATGCTTCAGCCGGGAAGCTGGAAAGGCAGGGGATGCTGCATTGCAGGGCTGAGATTAGAAGCTGTGCAAATGGAGATGTGCCTCTCAGGGTGGGTGTGATACTGAGGAGCGGTGCCCAGCACCCGCCAATCTGCTGGTCCCTCCTCTAATCCATTTCTTCCACATTTTGTTTCACTCCAGCTTTTCTCTCGTTCCTTGTGCTCATATTCGTCTTGTTCAATTGAGGCAGTAATGTATTTTTTATTAATTCAGGAGAAGGGCTGAGATTCATCTCCCACTGGAAGGAGCTGCTGGAACCCACGTAGGGAAGCTGAGCAGAAGCTCAGCGCAGCTGGGCAGGACGTTTTCCTCAATCCTAAGAGCAACCTTGGTTGGATAAGGGAGGTGGCTCCAGAGCCTTGTGGTCCTGGTGCAGGGGCCAGCACAGCATGTGAGCTCCCTGGAGGGGGGACTTGGGCATACCACGGGCACACACATGCCCCTGTGCTGCCCAGTGAAATGCAGGTGTGTCCTGCAGCTGGGACATGTGCCTCCACCTCCGTGAACATGTGAGCGTGCCAGTGCACTGGGAGCACGGGCTTTTCCACCTGGCATAGGCTTCGGTGGTGCTTACTCACTCCACATCCCTCCAGTGTCCTGTCAGCCTTGTCTCTTTCCTGAGCTCTCCTGCTCATCCAGAGGTGGGTGCTTTGCAGCCTTCCCCTGCCCACATACCTTTGAGGGTCTGGCCTCAAGCATCTTCCTGAAGTTACACAAGGAATTTATGGCAAATCCAGGAATCAGTGTCTGAAGACGTAAAGGCAGGCCTGCTCTGCCTTTCCCTCAGGCTGGATCTTGCCCAGTGGGTAGGGAGGGGATGGTGAGCTGGCTAGGAGGGACCCAGGAGCTGCCTTTCAGTGAGGAACTGAAATTGAGGGTTTGAGCCCCGCTTACGAAGGCTCGGTTCCCTGGGCAGGTTGTGAGCCTGACTCACAGCCGCAGGTGACGCAGCGGGAGGGCTGGGCCCTGTGCCAGCTCCCTTGGCTCACCAGCCGGTCGGCTGGCTTCGGCTGTGGGATGGGAACCTCTCTTGCTCGGTGAGCTGGAAGAATGGCTCATGGCTGAGATCCTTGTTGGAGCTGCTGGAAATTGTGTCGTTTTCATGCAACCCTGGAAAATGGGCAGAGCTGTGCTGTGGGTGCTGTAGCCTGTGCTTTGTGGGCTGGAGGGGAAAATCACAGAACTATAGAAAGATTTGTGTTAAACCATTAAAGGTCATCTTGTTCCAAACCCCCTCCATGGGCAGGGAGACCATCCACTCTCCCAGGTTGCTCCAAGCTCCGTCCAGCACGGTCTTGAGCACTTCCAGGGATGGGGCAGCCACAGCTTCTCTGGGCAACCTGTGCCAGGCCTTTACCACCCTCACGGGGAAGAATTTCTTCCTAATCTCTAATCTAACCCTATTCCATTCAATTTAAAGCTGTTCCCCCTAACTGCAGCTTGGCAGAGGAGCAGTGCCATGCCTTTAGCACCTGGGAAAGGTGGAACCACCTTTATTTCTCATGCCAGCCCTGCTGGGTGCCAGCCTGTGTGGTTGGTATCTGGGGGTGCTGCATGTCCCACCTCTGTGCGTCTTGTGCAGGGTTGTGTCACCAAGAGTGACAAAGCTGGCAGTGAGACCCTGCATCCAGACAAGCTTCTTCAATAGCACCCAGTCCTGGCCAAACCCAGCCCTTACTGGCTCTACTGGGAGCCCAGACTGGCTGAAGCTTTACATCTCTGTGCTTTGTCATGGTCCTGAAGCATCCCCAGGGCCGGCTCTGCCCCAGCCTGGCTCTCCCAGTTCCACGAGGTGCTGTGAAGCAAACTCAGAGCTGCAGCGCAGGTACAGCTCTGTCGCAGGCTATTTTTAGCCTGTGAGCTTTCGGCATCGCCGTGCACTGAGAATAACTCACTGAGGAGACACCTCTCAAAATCATGCGTCCGCCACCCATGTGCAGCATCACCGTCGTCTCAGGCTTCCCACGTGTCAGCGTGGAGTCTGTCTTGGTCTTGTGCCAGCCCAGATCAACACAAAAACAGGTTTACCCCGGTGTTTTTTCTGGCCTGGGGGTTCAGCTGGTTTGGCATGGCAGGGCCGTGTGGCCCCATCCTCGGCAGGATCAGCCTTTTGCGAGGAGCACAGTGGGGAGCAGTTGGGGCTCCATAAAACCCACCCCACGGAGAGCAGCCCTTTTGTGGCCCAGCATGCGAGATGTGGGTGCTGGCAGGGAGGGATGTGCTTGGGGAGCACAGGAACCTGCTCTTCGGGCTGGAACCTCTGATGGTGAAACTCATCAGCTGAACGAACCCCTCGGGCTGGAAGCGTTAGGGCTGCCGGGGTATTTCCAGTTCACTTTATCTCTGGCTTGGTGTTATATTTCCAAGCAGATGCAAACAAGTGGAAGAAGAGATAGTGGCTAATTCATATTGATCTTTATGATGCGGGAGCTCACCGAGGTGAGCTGGGGCTGGCAGAAAACACGCTGTGGGCCATTGGATGGGGCCACTGCGTCCCTCCCTGGCCTGTTCCTGGTGTGGTGCCTCAGGGGACACGTTTTCAGCCTCGTGGATGCCTGCTCCCACATCCTGAGGTTTATCCCAGCTTTGGTGGTTCAGAGGCTGGAGGCAGCTTTGCCAGGGTGGGTACAGAGTCATGGGCCGACCCAGCAGTGGTGAAGCCAGGCAAGGCAGGGTTGTTTTTGCAGGCTCCAAGGTGGGGGCACTGCTTTGCTGGAGGAGGGACAACTGGGTTCCCCCCATGTTAAAAGCAGGAGGAAAGGCATTTGACAGATTGTGGCTGGGACCTGGGACTGTCCTGCTTTGGCAGGGCAGGACCTATGTGGAGCTGCATGTGCTGTGTCTGCCATGGGTGCAGGACCCCTGGCCACACAGCTGTGGCCCTTTGCAGCCTTTAGCCTCCAGACTGCCACTGCACCAAGGGAGTGATGAGGAGATGGCTCCAAACTCCCAACAGGCAGAGCAGAAGCAAGGGAAATAATGAAATTCAACTTCTTTCCATCCTAGCAGGGAGAACGGGCAGATGATGTCCTGGAAATGTTGCTGCTGTGAGCCTGGAGAAGCATGTGCTGAATCCCAAGGAGCTGGCCTCTCACTGCAGCTGAGCTCTGTGGGGCTTGGTGTGGCTGCAGACCTAAGGGTGGGAGTAAATTGAGTCTGCCTGTGTTGGTGCTTGGTGTGGGGCTTTCTGTCGGATCAGAGCAGGGCAGGGCTGCTGGAGGGAAGTGGCTGTGGGACATTGATGGGGACAGCCCCTGGGCTTCTCTCTGGTGCTGCTTCAGCCACTGGGCATGGTGGAAGGTGGCTGCCCTGCACTCCTGCCTCTCCTGGACGCCAGATTTGTTTAAAAGTGTAACAAAAACCCTTCCAGGTAATTGGGGTCACCCTGGACATGCATTGCACCTCAAAGTGGACAACGAAGAGGGGTCCTGAGAGCAGACATACCAGTGCACAAGGGACCTGTTGGCTCCTGGTAGTGGTAGTTTCTCTCCCAAATAACACGCATTAGACTTGGTGTGGGGTTAAAATCCTGCTTGGGCTGGAGAACGTGTTGTGTGATCACTGGCCAAGGGGAAGCACCGGCATTTGCCTGACTCCCAGCTGCAGACCTGAGTCTTCTCTGCCTCAGGCTGTGCATAGCCTGGAGCTCACAGATCATCACTGCGTGGTCCTTTGTCAAATTCCATTTTGATGTCTCACCCCGGGTGGTTTGAGGCTGGATTTATCACTGTCTGGACCTCCTGTCTCCCAGTGTGGGGCGGTTAAATGCATCAAAAGCCTGCTGTGTCCTGACCCTGCAGGGAGGAGCAGCACCCAGAACCAACCCCAGGGCTCCTGCTCCTCAACCCTGTGCTCTCAGTGACACAGGCATGGGGGATGGGACAGCGAGGGGCTGTCCCTGCATGGTGCCTCATCCTTCTCCCCAGGACTCATCCCTGTTTCAGAGATGCAGGAGGAACAAAACTGGTGTCCTTCAATACTCCAGACTGAGCACAGCAGCCATTTGGGGGCTGATTTACCAGCAGATTGAGACCCTCCCTCCTTACAGGCCGGAACATCTGGAGGAGGGCAGGCACTCCAGCAGCAGCACCTCCAGCCATCTCATTTCCATTTCCCTGAACCCTTTTAGCTGTGCTTTCACTGTACTGTGCCAAACAGCATCCCAGTGCTGCTGGAGCACTAATATCCATCATCTGGCTGCAGTCTGTAGAGCGCTCAGAAATTTGGTGCTATTTTCAGTGGAGTTTTCCAAGTTGAGCTTATTGGCTCATTGGCATCTGCTCCCAGATGTGGCTGGTTCCTGTGAGGGGAGGGGAAGAGCCCCGCTCATAAAGCAGCATGGGGAATGAGTGAGGGAATCTCATCCTGGAGCCTGGGAGAAGCTTTTGGGGCTGTGCAGAGCAGGGCCTGGAGCTTGGGATTTTAAAGCTGCTCCAAAAACTCTCTGCAAGCAGAATTTGCAGTGGGAGGTCGCCCGTCAGATATTAGTGGTGGGGAAAGTACAGTAACCTGAGGGCAGGATTCGATCTCAGCTCGCCTGCTGTTTGCACCACCAGGCACTTCCCACCCTGCTCACTTTCGAAAGGGAACAGCAGGTAATAAATTTTCTGGGGTGATTTCCTTGGCAAACAGTCATTGCGCTGAAATGGGTGAAACTCTTGGGGTTCCTGCAAACCTCCCTGCCTGGAAGCGAGGCATGAGCGCTGGCAAAACGGAACACAAACCCTGAGCTCCAAATCAAAAGTAAATTTACAAGGCAGCTTTTCCTGCCTCGCATTCCCAAGTGGAGCATGGTAATGTGTGCAGCGCTGTTTTTCAGACCTGGCTGCTCTGTGCTGCAGTGTTGACCGGCGGGGCGAAGCCGCTCTCCCTTTGCTCTGCTCCCTGTTTGTCCATCGTTACGTTCCGGGGGCAGAGGGGCTGGTTTGTTTTGTGGCTGACATCCTCATTCCTTTTGTGGGAATAAAGCAAACTCTGTTTGGTTGAGATTCTCTATAGCTTCAAAGTCAAATCAAATTCGGGTTGCCAGCTTCTTTTTGTATTGCAGGAGATGCCTGTTTTCCATCCCAAACCATCCATGTTTTGCAGCTCAATAGCACATCCCAGACAATGGCTTTAGAAATCAGACGCCTGCATTTTGGACCCACAGTGCTGAGGCAACGCCAAGTGGTGCACAGGGTGCCAGAATTCATGCACATGGGGGAGAGAAGGAGGAGGAAGAAAAACTTGCTCCAATGGGATGTTTCCAAGGAGATCATGGTAATGATCTTCCATTTCCATATAGGTTTTCATCCACTGGTGGAGTGTGCTCGCTTGTAAGCCGATGTTACACATGTCCTGTGTGCAGAGTGCAGCAGCTGTCCTCAAAATGCACACTGTGGTGGGGAAGCTCTGGTGGGTGGGGTGGTAGTAACCCGGATAAGACTACAGGGATGTTCAGGGATGCAGGAAGGGATATTAGGAAGAAATTCTTTCCTGTCAGGGTGGCGAGGCCCAGGCACAGGTTGCCCAGAGAGAAGCTGTGGCTGCCTCATCCCTGGAAGTGTTCAGGGCCAGGTTGGATGGGGCTTGGAGCAACCTGGTCTAGTGGAAGGTGTTAGATCAAGATGGTTTTTCACGTCCCTTCCAACCCAAACCATTCTATGATGTTTCTGTGTCCCTGTCCCGTGGGGTACAGGAGTGACCTTGGCTCTGCATAACGTCATCTGGGCACCTTAGTCCTCCCCCAAATCATTGTCGTATGTGGGATGTGCCTCACATCAGCCAGTGTCCAGCTCAGAGCTGTGTCGGGGCCAGACATGCTCTGGCACTTGGCTCTCTGGAGCGAGAGCCCTGTCAGGAGCTGTGCAGGTCTCTGGGAGCAGAGTGTCTGATCAGTGCTGGAGTGGGCTGTGTCCTTGCCTCATTCATCCTTTTTTCCCCTGGCTGCCGTGCTGGAGGAGCTGTGTCAGGCCAGGGAGGATTGCAGGACTCTGAGGAGGGTCAGTGAGGCTGCATCCACTGCTGGAGTGTGCAGGAGATTGGTTAATATACGATATTCCCTTGTCCTTCCAAGTGCCTCACGCTTTCCAAGAGCAGGAAGGCGAGTCTGGAGCTCTGCTTCTCCCCTGTGCTGAGATGGGTTTGCAAAAGCTACAATTTCTTCTGCTTTTTTTCTTCCCTCTTTTCCTGCCCCAGCATTTTTCCCTGACCTAATGAATTTTTAAACAAAAACATAGTGAGGAGAGGACAGGAGAGAGGGGAGAAAACCCAGGAGAGGACATGGGGAAAAAAGTCTGTTGTCCAAACCAGAGTGATTTCGAGTGGAAGTGAAAGTTTAGGCTGTGTTTTTAATTTGAAAATTCCCACTAATTTTAAGTCACTTTATTGACAGGAGAAAATACCTTTCCTAATGCTTTTTTTAATAAACCCCAGTTTTACAAGTAGAAGTGTTAGTAGTTATTTGAAAAATACAGTGGAATTATGGAAGTAAAAGGCAACTGCTGTGCTCTGTAATTCCCCCTGGCTGTGCCAGGGGTCAGTGCTCCCTGGAGGTGGGGGCTGAGGCTGGAGGAGAGGGACAGATCCCCTGCAGATGCCTCTGGGTGTTTGTTCCTCTGGTCACAAGGGATCGCAGCCACGTTGCACGAGGACAGATGTGGTTCCTTGCCTGTTGGTGCAGGGCAGGGAGCAGAGGCAGGACTTTGGGTGCAGTGGATCAGAATTTGGTCCGAATTGGAGCCCTCCAGCTGGAGAACTGGCTGCTTAGCACTGGAGAAAGTGGAAGAGTCAAGGAGCAGCATGAGGATGGAGAGGGGGGGGTGGAGGCAGGCGAGGGGGCTGCCTCCCAGTGCTGAGAATCACCAGGGATTCGCCCACATTCTATCATCAGGAGGGCTTGCCTTGCTCCATGAGCTGGGCTCTGACCTGGGCTCTGACGAAAGTCATCTGGAGAGTTTGGATTGCTGATGAAGTCGTGCTGTGTCCCACCAGTGCCGAGGCCAGAGCCGAGCGTTGGGACCAGCCGCTCCTGCTGCCCTTCCTCGGGCCGGGCTGGTTTCCCAGGGCCCTCACCTTGGCAGGTAGATTGAGTGTTGTTGGAAAACCAGCTTAAATCCATCTCTGTCACACAGTGCAGAGCAAAGAGAGCTCCTTGCAGATCTCATTGTATGTCAGGCTGGAACAGAAAAAGAAACATTTTATGGTAATTTTTCAATGACTTTCCAATTTTTTTTCTTGGTAAGCTGTCTGCAATCACTTACAGTGTTCCTGAAGGGATTAATTACTCACTGGAGCTCATTGTGCATATTTCATATTCTGAGCCGTTGGATGTGATGCCTGCCTTGGATCGAGCGAGGGGTCACATGGCATTTCTTTTTCCATCCTCTCTCCCCTGTTCTGTTGTATCTGTCAGGCTCCTGGTGTGAGCGCTCCCTGTTGCTGCTGCGGTGGGTGCTCAGTCAGAGCGCTGCACGTGATCCTGATTTCCCTGCTCCACGCTCCTTTTTCAGGGGACCACAGCCAGAAGAAGACAAATCACTTCCTTGTTTGAGTGACTTTTGGCTGATGCTTTCCCCCAAGCTGTAGTGTTGGCTCAGCTTCCCCCGCAGCGGTCGTGGCTCTGGGCTGTGCATCGTCAGTGCTTGGACAGGCCCCCGGAGCAAATCTGGGGAGAAGAGCTCAAGGCACATTGCAGAGCTGCTTCCCACGGCGAAGAGGAATTGTGCCATGCAGGCAGCCATTGCTTGGAGCTGAGGTGTCTTAGAGGGGATAAATCCCGCCGGTGGTGTAGCCGTCCTCAGGAGCACGGCATTCCCGGGAGGGTCTGCCCGTGGGACAGCGCGTGCTGGCACTTTGGCAGCGTGGGGAATGGCATTGTCTCCAGCTTGGCTGGGGATCCCAAACTGTCCAAGCTGGGGTGTAACTCGGCGTGGTCTCAGCTTGAACAGATCCTGCAGCCTGCAGGGGATGGGGCTTGTCGGTGGGCGGGATGTGGAGGCGAGCGGCCGCTCTCCCATTCTGCCCAGAGGCTCATGGCTGCTGTCATCACGTGTCACTCAGCCCTTGGTGTTGGCAGTGCATAATGAGGGCGGCCACAGGAGCTGGCACATGGTGGAGAGTCCAGAGGCTCCACTGAAATCTGTCCTAATGGTGCCAATGCCTGTTTCGGAGCGTTTTCTGCCCTGCCCTTCTCTGGCACTGCCAAGCCCCCACTAAAACTTGAACTTGCAGGTGGAACAGCAGCTCTTTGCATTGAATAGTAAAGTGTGTCACAGAGTCACAGAATATGCTGAGTTAAAAGGGACCCACAAGGATCATGGAGTCCAGCCCTTAGCCTAGCACAGGACCACCCTCAAGAGTCACACCATGTGCCTGAGAGGATCATCAGTGTCCCTCCCCTCACCGTAACGCAGGTGATGGATTGGAAGTGAAGAACACACTTCTTTCATGCTGCCCCTGAGACCCCTGGGGTGCCTGGGCAGGGACTGAGTGGTGGCTCCCATGGGGTGACCAAAGAGCTTTCTGGTCCTAAGCGTACCTTTCCTTCCCACGGCATACCCAGATTTCCTGAAGGAGACAGGATGTTCCTTCTCTGCAAATCACCTTTAGTGAGAAAAGTGAAACTGCTGCTCAAGAAAACCCTTTCCTGGCGGTGGGGACCCTCCAAGGGCACTGTGAGGGGGGGCAGCCAGTCTGGAAGCAGCCAGAGGACAGTGCAGGTCTGCTGAGCCCTTGTCCCTGCGCTCCTCTCCCTGCGGTGGGGAACCATCAGCACTAAGAATAGATCGTTTATTCATCCACATCCCTCTCCCTCTGAAGAGTGCTCGAGGCACTGCGCAGCAATTAACACAAGTTTGTAATAGCTCCGGTGGATCCGCAGCATGGCCTTTGCTGCTGGTGGCTCTGAGGGTGGATGGGGGACTCTGGTGCTGCTGAGCTCCCCGGCAGACACCCAGCACCTCCCTGGCACGGGGGCTGGGGCAGTGCTGTGATGTGGCAGGATGGATGCCGGGTGTGGAGCTGCAAGATGGGGAGAGGCATGTGGAGCTGGTGCTAGTGGGGAGGGGAGCAAGCTGTGGAGTGAAGCTGGGCACAGTGCCCTGTACCCATGACTGCAGCGGGGGTGGCTCTTGGGAGCTGGCACAGCAGGCACGGGAGGTCACCTGCACTGATTTGTGCCACCCTGGGCTCTCCGCTGAGTTATCAGGACATCTCATCCCGCTTCTGGGCTCGGGGCATGGGGGACCTCGGGGACAAACGGGATTGTTGTTGTCATTGTGTCGCTATCAGACCCACGGTGCCCTCTTCAAGCAAACCTCCTGCCACTTACCATGCACAGCTTCATCTCTGGGAGAGCAGGGGGGTTTGCTTTGTGGTGAACATGAGCCGGGCAGCTGATGGGGCAGACTGAAGGGACCCCATAATCTGCGATGTGCATGTTGGTCCTCATCCCTGCCTGGGCCACTATGGCAGATGCTGCTGCGATTTTCGGGAGGGTGAACCTTGCCTCAGTGCCTGGTAGGACCAGCACCCTCTGGCACCCCAGCAGTGCTTGCCCACCCCACTGCCGGGGGACCACAGGTGCAGGGAGACCCCGACCCTTGCGGGATCCTGGTGATCATATGTGCAGCGGACTTGTTTCCGGCTCCCTGCAGGCTGCTACGCCTGGTGCCAGAGTGAATTTGGCACCTGGCCCTCCTGCAAGGCTGGGGAGGGGAGAAGAAAGGCTGAGCCCTCCTTGCTTCAGGCAGGAGATTCAATTTCCCCCGGGCGTGCACAAAGGCCGTTTATCTCCGGAGCAAAGCCCTGGTAACCACGGGGCAGAGCGTGAAGGGCTGATTAGGGGCTGCGTGAGGAGGGGCGCGGAGGTCGCGTGCAGGCACTTCCCTTCCCATTTCCAGGGCTTTCCATGGTAATGGCTCCTATTCTCCTCCGTTGTTAGGACGTCACTCACACGCGGCTCCAACGACATCTGTCAAAACATGTCCCCCCTGTCCTTGGCGCTCCCGGGGAAGAGGGATCCGTTGGCCCCCTAATGAGCCTGACATCAATTAATCATCAGCCTTAAAAATTAGCATTGTGGCAGTACACGTTGGAGGAAAACGATTCCCTAGATGGAAGCAAAAATAGCCTGGGTTATCTCCCTCCTCCCGCGGGAGGTGGCAACAATAGATCCACTAACGAGCCTAGAACTCGTTAAGCTGGGTTTGCCCCCCGAGGTGCTCTGCCTCCTGCCCCAGCTCTTCTCTCGAGGGGCTCTTGGGGGACTCTTGTGCAATGGCTGATGACCTTCCATGGGGTCTGCTCCTGCCACAGCTGGATCCTTGTAGCTGGTGTCCCCTGGGCTTTGCAGAGAGTCCAGGGTGAGCTTGAACTGCTGAGCCCCTTCCCGAAGCTGAGGGTTTGGAGGGGAGCAGCACTGCTGGGGTGTTGTTCTTGTGGAGTGAAGGATGCTCCTTCCCAGCTGGTGCTGCTGGGCTGGGACTGGGCTTCAGCCACAAGGACATATCCCACTCAGGGTGGGTTGTCCCTTGTCCCTGTCCAGAGTGATAGCTCTGAGCAGCACTGGTGCCCACAGCAGCTTAGTAAGTGCCAGCTCCAATATTCAGGAGCTCAGCAGTGGGTTGGAGGTCTCCAGAGACTCCCTGTCTGTGGGGTGACGGGGGCAACTTCCCTGGAGGCTCATGATGAGCTATTCTTTGTGCCCATGCCATGCTGGGATTTTCCATGCTTGGAGCTGCTCTTCCTTGCTCCCAGGCGAGCTGTAACCCCAGGGAGAAGCTCTGCCACCCGTAGCCTCCTGCCCTTCCACGTAACCACCCCTGGTACTTGGGAGGTGAAGAGCCCCCAGCGCCGGCTGCATTTTGGGTCTGTTTGGGTGGCTCTGATTGCTCAGTGCAGAGCAGCTCCACAGGCTGCAGCTGGCAGGGAAGCCGGGGAAGACATTTTGCATTCCTGCTGGAGACACATGAGGACTCTTTGGCTGATCTGGTGATGGACAGACGGACCAAGTGTCTACCAGAGCCCAGCTGAGGCCGGGGAGAATTGTGTTTGCAACGCATTGCTCTGCACAAAGCTCGCAGTCACAAGGCGAGGGGGACAAAAGGCTCCCTGTTTGCGCCGTCCCAGTGGGTGCAATTCCAACAGTTAAAAAGCAAATGTGAGTTGTTTGTCTCCATGAATATAAAGCTTCCCCAAGCATGGCCGTATTCTGGCTGGGAATGGGGAGTTTGGCTCCGCTAATGACTGTTCTCCTGCAAAACGGAGCCAACTCAAGCCAAGAGCTGCCCGGCCTGGCCCTTCCCCGCTGGCCCCGGTGCGGGGACATGGGCTGGGGTGGGGACAGGCTCTGAGGTCTGATAAATGCCCTTTCAGCCAGGCCTGGGTGCCCAGCAGGGAGCAATGGGCGGGGGTGAGTGTGGGGACCTTGGCCTGTTGTACCCAGAAGTGACTGCCACCTGTGAGCACCTTGCCAGCACCTGGGACCTTCTCCCATGTCCTCGGCATCAGGGAACCCCAGGCAGGGGACATCAGATCTGCTGATTTGGGGCGTCTGACTGCGAGTCCAAGGGCTGCTGTCACAGGTTGGGACCTTGAGTCATGTCTCTCCATACCTGGGCTTGGGTGCTGCCCTGCTCATAGGACAGCCTGTGAATCCCCATGGCCCTGGGTTTTCACCTGAGTTTTTATTCCCAGACCAACTGGAGAAGGAAGGGGATGTGTGTGCATGGCTGGAGGTGCAGCGGTACAGGACAGAGTGCCAGTGAAGTGCCTGGTTGTGCTGGGGTGGGGACAGGCTGTTGTGAAGCTGCTGTGGGGCCTGGGGTGAAAATGGGTCTGGGAGGAACGACACTGGGGCTTGGGGCATGGACACATCCACACCTCTCCATGGATGATCCCCAGCAGTGATGCAGCTGTTGAGATGTCACCAGTGCCAGTGTGGAACGAGCACTGTGGACAGCTGCCTCTGGCTCCCCTGGGGGCCTCCGTGCTTGACCCCTGTGTCCATGGCAGCCAAGCTGAGCTGAGCACAGCCCATGGGCATCTCCACCCTTGCCCAAGGGTCTTCTCCTCCCTGGCTGCTCCTGCATTTGCCCCATCCTCCCCTTGTCTCTCTAGGCCATGGGGACTTTGGAGAAGGGCTGTGCACAGCGAGGGAGGGTTGTTTAGGCGGGGAGGACATGGCTGTGACCAGCACAGGCCTTGTGCCCTCCCTTCTCTACAGGGCAGTCAGCTTGGTCCTTCAGATGCTGTCAGCAGCGGGTGCAGGATTCCCCCTGCTCCCACATTCCCCTCCTCCACCAGGCAAAGCTTGGAGTGGGAGCTGGCGACGTCCCCAGATGTAGGGCACATCTGGAGGGCACCGAAGCAGTTAAGTGAAGGGATGATTTGTGCTATAGAAACCCGCAGTTCCTTCCTTTGATCCTCTGAATCAGCCCATTGCCTCCTTCATATAAAGCCCCATTTAGCTCCGCTTTTCCCAGTAAGTTTGAAGGCGGTCGCGGCTCGTGGCTCCTCGGCAGCAGAGAGGAGCCCGGCTTTCTCTTCTGCTGAAGCAGAATCAGGTGAAATCTCTATGGCAACTGGCAGATGACAGGGAGTCTTGTTGCCTTGGAAATGAGGCAAGGCAAAAAAAAAAAAAAAACACCAAAAAAGAGCCATCTGGAATTTTGAATTTTCACAATGTCCAACCTGTGTCTGGTGATGTGTGGGGAGCGTGAACCCGCTGCTGCCGGCTGTTCTGGGGCCCCTGTGCCGGGGCCTGGCTGTGCCTTCTGCCTCACCCTGGGGGTTTGGTTTTTTTTTTCCTCTCTCCCCCACTCTCTGGCTTTTTTTTGTTTTGTACAGGGTCTGCAGCATTACCCTGAATGTCTGCTGGTGGCTGTGGGAAAGGTGTCATATGTGGAGCATTTAAGGTGCTGAAACCCCCAGGCTGGACACAGCTGTGCCGTGTTGGGGGTCAGCATGGTGCCTGATAATGCAGAACCCTGAGGAGGACAGGAAGCTCTTGGGGTAAACTGAGGCACAGAGCGCTGCATGACCCGTCTGACCCCACTCTGTCAGCTTAGCACAGACCCCAGGTGCAGTGACCGCTGGTGACGCTGTCTCCATGTGCCCGAGGCCATGGGCTGTCAGCAGGGAGTTAATGTCACCGTGTGTGTCTGCTGCTGTTGTGTGCTGGTGTCCAGAGGCTCGCGGCACCCCTCGGAGCATGAATCCAGTCCACCTGCCATCCCTCTCCCTCCCAAGCTGCACAGGCACTTCCACGGGTTATTTTAAAGACCCACAGTGCTGGGAAGGGGGGTATTGGGATGCTCCCAGCTCCTTCAGCGTTGCTTTGGAGGCAGCTGTGGCACTGGGATGTGCAGTGCCATGCGCAGGAGCAGGGTCTGTCCCAACACAGGGGATTTTGGACTCCTCTGGTTCATCAGTGCAGGGGAACAGAGGGCAGCACGGAGGTGGGATGCACAGACATGGAGCAGCTAGAGGCTTTGGAGCTGGAAAAGGAACTGTGGTTTGGACGTGCAGGTGGGGTGGTTTGGGGCCAAGTGCAGCATCCATTGAAAGAATAACCCGCAAATGGGCTGGAGGCCCGGCCTGGATCTCTCCAGCGGGTTCACTTGGAAACTTGTGTATGGGAGAGACCCAATTAAGTAGATTTATGGCTGCTCTAGCCTGAGAAAGTCTGAATCCCTTTTAAAAGCTTGGCTCACTGGAGCCAGACAGGGTCCAGACTCCAGGTCTTGCAGCCCTGCCCTTGTTACGAGCAGCGATTCACAAGGCTTAGCAGCCGCGATTGCCCCCGAAGTGCTGATTCGGCCGAAGTCCCGGCCTGTCACTGCTGCACTGCTGCTTATTGTCTGCTCTCACCTGCCAGTGGGAGATGTGGCTCCCTCCCACAGCGTGGGGCTGCCCCAGCCTGCGCTGGTGGCAGTGGTGGGGATGGTGGTGGCGGTGGGGATGGGTGGGGATGGAGATGGTGTGGTGATGGGGAAGGTGGCAGTGATGGGGATGGGGGGGGATGGTGGCAGTGATGATGACTGCAGTGATGGGGATTGTGTGGGGATGGGGATGGTGGCAATGATGATGACTGCAGTGATGGGGATGGCCTGGGGATGGGGACGGTGAGTGCAGGCAGGGGAATTGGCTTCCTCACCTGCTGCAGCCACCCCCAGAGCCTCCAGTAGAGATGTTGTTTTGCAGAAAGGTCCATCCAGTGAGGTGTGACACGTGGGGTGGCCGTGCCAAGGTGGGGTCCTGTCAACGTTCCTCCTCTGGCTGTGTTCTTGAAGGGGCTCCCTGGGGGACTCAGGTCCTGCGGGGCACACACTGTCCCCACAGTGCTGCCCACTGTAACCCCCTTGCCTCCTCCAGTGGTTGCTGCCTGGCCTCTCCTCCCTTGGCCAAGGGCAAGCACAGCATATCCTGGGCTGTGTAAAATCTCCTCCCTCAGCCTCACAAGGCTACGTGTGGGGCAGCACCATGTTCAGAGCTTGGCCTGCCCTGGTGGAGTCATGGATGGGGACCTCAGGTACCTGCAGCATCCTCTGCATGTCCCCCCTCCCCGATGGCAGAAGGCTGTTCCTCCATGTCCCTGGCATCTCTGGCTCCTCCAGGCTGGGGACTGCTGCCTTCATCCAGGGAATGGTGTCCATGCTTTTCCCAGTCAGTCCCCACCCCACCCAGAGTGGTTCAGAGGCACCAATCAGCTGTCTGGGTACCTCAGTACCCTGTTACCAGAGTGCTGGATGGCACAGGGCTTCCAGCCCTGTCCCTGCCCCTCAGGGAGCAGGACCCTCTTCTGGCACTGCTGTGGGGGATGCGGGGCTGGCAGCCAGCCCTGGGCTCACACCAGTGAAAGCAATTAAACCAGGAGTGCTAATGAACTGTCTCTGCCCTCTGGGTGGGGCAGCAGGTTTGCAGGAAAGGGGGAGATGCATGCCCAGGGTGAGTGAGGGTGAAGGATGTGCTCTGCCAGCCTGAGTGCCCTGGGACATCTTCTGAAACAGCAAAATGCTGTCTGGGCTGATTCATTCATAAATGGGGCTGGGAGCCTGGGCTGGGGCAGATGGAGGGTCTGCATGAGGGTTCATGGAGCCGGGGAGCGCGGCTGGGCTGGAGGAGGCTCATGGCCCCGCGAGAATGGGTTTTATTGCAGAGTTTATTAGTGGATTTTTCAATGCGCTGGAAGGAATTGAGCAACCAGTTAAAAATGTTTCCGGGCCTGGGGAAATTCGTTGCAGCTACTGTGGAATAGGAGCCCACCAGAATGACTCAGGAACACCGTAAGGCCTTTCCCAGTGAGTTCCTGCTCACTGGTGAAATCTTTGCTGGGTCAACAGGAGTCCTTTCCCAGTTGGATCTTCTGAAATGAGACCAGTTGGGTCGTGGGGGGCAAGAAAACACACGTGTGAGTGCCACACTCACGCTGAGTGTATGAACACAGGCGCAGACAGTGCATCTGTGCAAACCTGGCACCCTTGTGCCAGTGTTGGTGTCACGTCCTGCTGTCCCCCTGCCTGCATAGGTGACACATGCACGCACCCACACCCCCACACCTTTCTGTGGGCTTTTGCTGCCATGTGGCCCACACATGAACATATGCATGATGCAAACACACACACGCTCGGGTTCCTGTGCCAAGGCACATGGGCCACACGTGTGCTACGGACGCAGCCCTGCCTGGCCCCAGTGGGAGCTGGTGGCCACATGCTCCTTTGAAATGAGCTGTCAGAGCCGTTTGGAGTTGATGATTTCCTCATTCCTTGGTGTACTTGGCCACGTCGGCAGAGCCCGTCTGCAGGGACATGGCTGTGCCCCAAGATGAGGAGAGAGGAGCTGCTACCACTCCCTCTGGGAGGTGGTAGGAAGGGCTGGACATGAGTACAACCTGGGGCTCCCCGACCTTATCCAGCCATGGTTCTGCACTACCTGTCACAGTCAGACCCACAGCACATAGCGCCGTGCCCTGAGCCAGCCCTTCGCAGCACAGCTCTCTCCTTCCTCCCTCTCCTCTTCTTCTTCCTCCTTGGCTACCTCCAGCACTGCATCCCACCTTGCAGATGCTCCTTCTGCTGGCAGTGGTACCTGCTGCTGCCCCAACTGTGCTGGGCAGGAGATGGGGGTGATGGGCAGCACGTGGGTTGGGGCACCAGCGTACACTGAATGTGTGTAACGTGGTGGTTTGTGCTGAAAGCCGTGCCAGGGAGTGCTGCAGGCACTGGGGTGGATGGGGATGTGCTGGGCCCTCCTGTCTCAGTTTCCCCGTGTTCCAAGTGGAACCGTATCCTGTTTGCTGATGTTTAGGAGAGTGCTGAGAGAGCTCTGTTGAGAAAGGAGCAGCTGGGGAGGCTGAGGGGTTCGGGAGAGCTGCCCAAGGACAGCAGAGGGCATGGGCAAGGGAGACCCAGCCTGGCACGGGGGCAAGTGACTTGGGCAGTGGGGCTTGGTGGCCCCGGTGCGGGGCTCGGGGACAGGGGCTGCATTTTGGGGTGCCCTCTGCATGGTTGGAATGAGGCACAGGGCCAGAGTCAGCACCCCCTTCCCTCTGTAACAGCAGGATGGACAGAACCTGTGAGAGCAGTGGGAGCTGCTGAGGATCTGCAGGCCAGGCCAGAGCTGGGGCGGGAGAGACGCCAGTCCCTGAGCCTACAGCCCCGGTGGAGAGGGAATGCTGTGGGACACATCCCAGCCAGAGGGGAATGCTGTGGGACACATCCCAGCCAGAGGGGAATGCTGTGGGACACATCCCAGCCGTAGCTGCCCGGAAAATGAGCCTGGCTGAGGCTGGGTGTCCAACTGACCCCGCCACGGCACAGGCTGAGCCTTCTCTGCTGCTCCACGTTTCAGCAGCTGGAAACATCTGGCTATGCAAGCTTGCTAAATCGATGCAGGGAGGAATCCAGCGTGCTCCTGCTGTTCCCACACTCCAGCCTCTCCCAGCAGCTTCGGTTTCCACTCAGCTTCCACATGTGGTGACTTGGCCAGCCCTGAGCCAGCCCCCAGCCCCCTGCTGTCCCTGGGGAACAGGCTGCAGGGACCTGGAGTCACTGCCTGGCCAGCACTGCGGGGACAGACAGTGGCACTTCAGTGCTGGCAGCAGGATGTGTGCCAGAGGTGGGTGAGCAGCTCCTCCAGTCCCAGCTTGGCCCTTTCCTGTGTGAGAGCTGCTGCTTTTCCTGGAGTCCAGAGTGACCTGGACTGTCACCCGAAAACTGGGGTGGTGTCATCCAGGCATGGATGGCCAGTGGTGTCATAGGGTGAAGCTGGGGATGCAGGTCAGTGCCACTGCCCTGAAACACGTGTCCCTGAGCCCTGGGATGCTGTTGCTCCCCGTGAGTGCCCCAGCTGCAGAGCGGTGCAGAGGAGGTGGCACCCCTGTGCTGGCCCCTCAGTCGGGGCAGCTGGGGACACAGCGCAGGCTCGCCCCACTGCTCCTTGGATGGGGATGTCTGTAGCAGCCCCGCTGGCAGCGGCGCCCGGGGAGGAGGCAGCGCCAGGCCCCAGCGCTGGCTCTGTGCCTGGGGGAATGGCTGCGGGTGGCCATGGGGGAGGCAGTCGGGCTTTTGGGAGGGAGCCATGCCCGGGAGGAGCACACTGTCGAGCTGGCAGGGGGTGAGAGCCACTGCTGGCGCCAGGGGACAACAGTGGCTCTTCATCCCATCGCGGTCTGTCCTGCCCTGGCGCGCAGGGACACGGCTCTGCTGGGCTGTGTGTGCTGCCTTCTCCGGCTGTGGAAGCTGAGCACTGGGTGACAGCACCCACCAAATGGGGCCGGGGGGAAGGAGCTAAGGGTGCTGAGTTCTTCCTTGGGGACACTGGTGGTTCTTTTATTGCTTTTCCTTGGGGTTCACATGTGTGTCCCCTCCCAAATCTCCCACTGCCCTACAGACTGCAGTGTGATGGCTGTGGACTTGGATGCAGTCTCCTGCCCTGCCATTTCAAGCCTGAGAATCCATCTTTCCAGGCAACCCAGGCAGGGTCTGACAGCTTTGAGGTGCCAACATGACCTTTTCTGCCTGCCCCACCAGAGTGGCACAGTGTCCCCTTGTCCCTAGCTGCAGAGTGGGGTGGGTGCTACCTCCAGCACTGAGGGCCCCTTGAGCCTCCCCTGTGCCCTGGCTCTGTGTGTGCAGCTACCTCAGCTCCATCATTCTGCCCAGACTGCCTGTGCATCCCCATCCTGTGGCTCTGGGGACCAGTTGGAGCCTCTGTGCCTTTGATTAACTCCTCCAACGTGCATGGGCCACAGTGGAGATTTAGTAATGAGTTAATAATGACTGGTGTCCTGCTGAGCCTGGTTCTGGGAGCTGGACTGGGGTGATCAGACACATGCAGGGCTGGGTGTCCTTAAGTGATGGAGTGTGCTGGCCACGTTGGGTGCCCTTTGGGCTCACCAGCCCTTTTACCTCTTCCACAACTGACTTTAACCTGCTTGATTGAACCCATCTCATCAGGGCTGTTCCTGCTTGTCACACCCTTCCAGGCTCATGCGTATGTTGGAGCCGCTTCACTGGTCTGAGGTGCTCCTGCCCAGGCCCGTGGGTGACCAAGCCTGGGGATGGGGCAGCATCACCCATGGGCACTGCCTGTGTCATGGCTGGTGTGTGATGGGAACAAGGGACACGAGCCCTGCTTGAGCGCTACTGTGTGGCTGTGCTGTTGTGGGTGTGTGCCATCGGTGTCCCCTGTCCCTGTGTCCCTGCACCTGGGGTGTGTGCCATCGGAGCCCCCTGTTCCTATGTCCCTGCAGCCATGGTGTGTGCCATCAGAGTCCCCTGTTCCTGTCAGCCAGGATGTGCGCCAGCAGTGTCCCCTGTCCCTGTGTCCCTGCAGCCAGGATGTGTGCCAGTGGTGTTCCCTGTCCCTGTATCCCTGTGTCTGGGGTGTGTGCCGGCGGTGTCCCCAGTCCTCGTGTCGCTGCAGCTCATACGGTGCCGTTGCAAATCCCGAAGCACCTGTTGCCACGTTACATTAGGAGGAGCCACATCCCGTGTCCCTGGCGCCCGCTGTCACTGCGGATCCATGGCAGGCTGCAGCTGAAAGGCCTGAAATCGGGGATCAAAGCCGCAGTGGCATGGCTGTTAGCGCCCAGGGTGCACACGAGTGGGGCGGGCACATGGGACTGGAGCTGTGGCCCTGAGCCCACTGCCAGGGCGGTGCCAGGAGTGACCCCCCTGCTCTGTGCGGGTGTCTGTGTTCACACACACCTGTGCAGGTGTCTCTGGGAGGTGTGCACACGCCTGTGTGTGCAGGTGTGTATGCACATGTGTGTGGGTGTGCCTGTGTGTATCTGCACGTGTGTGCACAAGTGGCTGTGGTGAGGGTACGTGCGTGTGCACATGTGTATTTTGGGGGGTACATGCCTGTGTGTATGTGTGCACACCTGTGCTGTGGGTCTGCACACCTGGAGAAGCTCCAGGGCAGCCAGAGCTAGGGGGTTCCCAGCCCTGGGCTGTGCCCATGGGGGGCTCAGTCCCACCAGCTGCCCCAGCCCCCTGCAGAAGCAGCCACCCCTCTGTGAGTGAGGCCCTGTGTCCTCCACTCCCCTTGGTCCTGCTGTACCCATGTCCCCAGGCTGGAGCACCCCCATCACCTGGTGACACAGGGGCAGTTTTGGGGACATTTCTTTCAAGACTGTTGCTCCTGTGTGGCCCCATGGAGCAGGGTCACAGTGCTTCAGGGTCATCTGGCTGTAGTTGGCCTCCTGTCACCCCTGTGGGTCCTGTGGCTCCACTTGGTCTCCACCAGCTTATCCTTTCCAGACTGGACATCCCCATCCCAGCTGCACACTTGGGAGTAGCCTTTTGGGGTGGTGCAGCTCCAGTCCGGTGCCAGCCTTGCCCTGTTCCCTCCTGGTGGACAGAGCCAGGGCCGATGGGCATGGCCATGGGCAAAAGCCATCTGTCCGTCCATCCATCCATCCATCCATCCATCCATGCATCCATCCCTCCTTCCCTTTAAAGCCATCACCTTGTCTGTCCACAGACCCCGAGTCCCAGAGGAAGAGGACAGTGCAGAATGTGCTGGACCTTCGGCAGAACCTGGAGGAGACCATGTCCAGCCTGAGGGGCTCTCAGGTGTCTCACAGGTGAGGCTCCAACACTGGACTCCCACCACCCCTTCCCTATAATCAGTGTCCTTCCTGGGGCAGCCGGGAAGCAGTTCTGCTCCTGGTGAGGGCCATGTGGATGGGAGGGAATCAGCTGTGCCCTGTGTCCTGAGGACCCTGTGCATGGAGGCTTGGAGAGAAGCCCTTAAATCTGTGGGGTGTCATGTGTGGGGCTGTGTCAGAACCCAGTCCCTGACACTGCTCTGGGACATTGGGAATTGGGGGGTGATGGCAACGAGCGGAGCTGACAGGGCAGAGGGAGGTAGGTGTGTTCCCAGGGGTTGGGTAACCCCAAGTGGACCACCAGAGGTAAGGGTATCCCCTATGCCCACCCAGGTTTGGACCAGAGGCTCCATCCCCATCCCTGGCTCGGTTTCTCTGCACTGTGTAGGGTGATGATGGAGGAACCCTCAGCCAGAGCCCAGGAGCAGAGGTGGGGTACCCTGGGGTGCCCTGCCCAGAGTGGGCCCAGGGGATGGCAGTGCTGGGGACAGGGTGGGCAGTGTGTGGGGAACCAGAGCAAGTGTGTGTGCTCA
Organism: Neopelma chrysocephalum; assembly: GCF_003984885.1. Classification (NCBI taxonomy): domain Eukaryota; kingdom Metazoa; phylum Chordata; class Aves; order Passeriformes; family Pipridae; genus Neopelma; species Neopelma chrysocephalum. Next base: position 1,075,979 of record NW_020897784.1, read on the forward strand.
GGGTTCCCTGACCACACCTGGGACTGCCTGTGTCCTCCCGGGTCTCTCACTTGAGCCCCTCGGTTTCTGCTCCTCTCTGGATTTGCAGAGGCTGTGTGGGTGGCAGACGGTTGGGAAAGTGAGGATGTGGGAACATCCTTCTCCTAGAGTGTGTTGCCACCTCGTGGCCTCCCTTGATCCTGAATTTTGTCTTGGGAGGGACAAAAAGCTGCAGCTTCCTCCCACCCTTCAGCCCCCTCTCACCATTACAGACCTTCCTGTGTCGCCCCTCAATCACCCTGGCCCAGGATGAAGCAGCCCCTTCATCTCCCTTTTCATCACCCAAAATTTCTAGATCTTTGCTCATCCTTGCTGCACTTCCCAGATCTTTTCTGAGCCAGGAGCAGCAGAGCACTGGGGTGGTGGGATTTGCATGGGGCCATAACAATATTCCCTGAGCTGGCCATTTGCTGGGATTGTCCATTACAGCTCTGCCATCCCTTTGCTTGGCACAGGAGCTGGGTCAGAGCCTGGCACAGCCCACACTGAGCCAGGCCTGCGTCGTGTTCACTTCACCTTCATCGGTTTCAAACTTCACCCCCCTCCTCTCCCAGCGCTCGGCTCCTTTGGAAATCCTTTGTCAGCTCAGGTCTTAGGGAAATAGGGCAAGGATATTAAGGGTGATTAAATTAGCATTGCTGGTGGGATTTGACTCTTCACTCTCACTTCCTTTCCTTCAGATGAGCTCTGAATACATCACGTGGTGAAGGCCTCAGCTGCCTCCCTGCCACAGACTAAAATGGGTATGGATTGCCCAGGGATCCCTACCCCTGCACTCTGTCCCTTTCAGCAGGACTTAAATATGTGAGGATCTTCCCTCTTATCCCATGGTGGCTGAATTTATTTGGAAGCTTTATTTTATTCCGGTAGCCCATAGCAGCCTCGGCAGCTCCCTGCATTCCTCCAGGAGCTTCTCTGTGGCTGTGAGCCAGACTTTCCTTTCCTAAAACTGTGTCAGCTCTTCCCTGGTACGTTGTAATTACACACATACCCACTCATTCTGCTCTTGAGAACACTTCCTACAAGTCTGTCCAATACAGATGTCACCTGCCATCCTCTGGATGTGCCTGCATCGCCAGTGTGCTGTAGCTGCTTTGGGCTCTCTCTTTATTCCTTCCACAAACTATTCCTCAAATTTCTCTTGTTCTCCTCACTGTGTTCTTCCGTCCAGTGGCTTTGCTCTTCCCTCGCTAGGATGCAAGTTGATTCCTGAAAGACGTCACTGTGTTCCTGGCAGTCTTTGCACCCAGCTGCAGGGCTGTATGAGCTTCTCAGAGGCTTAGAGAATCATGGAATCACAGGATCATTTAGGTTGGAAAAGGCCTCTAAGACCATCGAGTCCAGCTGCTCCCCTAGCACTGCCATGTTCACCATTAAACCATGTCCTCAAGTGCAACATCCACATGTGTTTTGAACACTTCCAGGAATGGTGACTCCATCACTGCCCTGGGCAGCCTGTGCCAGGGCCTGACCAGCCTTTCTGTGAAGAAATTTTCCCAGTATCCAACCTGAACCTCCCCTGACATAACTTGAGGCTGTTTCCTCTCATCCTGTCCCTTGTTCCCTGGGAGCAGAGCCCAACCCTCACCTGGCTCCACCCTCCTGTCAGGGAGTTGCAGAGAGTGAGAAGGTCCCCCTTGAGCAGAAGGTCCCCCTTGAGCCTCCTTTTCTGCAGGCTGAGCCCCCCCAGCTCCCTCAGCTGCTCCTGCTGCTCCAGCTCCTTCCCCAGCTCAGTTGCCCTTTGCTGGACACACTCCAGCCCCTCAATATCTTTCTTGTCATGAGGGGCCCAGAACTGAACCCGGGATTCAAGGTTAGGCTTCTGTTCCTCCTGCTCAGAGATGTGGTTGGCATCTGCTCTGAGCTGCTGGCAGCACATCCTTTGTGCTACCAACAAAAACAAACCCCTTTTAGCTGCCCCTTTTAGTTCCACTTTAACAAACTTCCTCATTTTTTTTCTGTAGTTCCCTGTTTTAGATTCAATGCTGCAGCCAGGGTTTGGCTTTGGGTGCTCCTGCAGGAACGTTTAATCCAAGCTAGGGAATAATTTGCTGATAGTAGCGTTTGGAGCCAATTTGAGGGCTGTGGGTTCCCAAGAAGCTGCTCCAAGAAGTAATCATTTTTGGTGCCTAAATTTAGTCTTGGCATCACTGTTTGCCCAAAATATATCCCGAAGGGTGTGGGGAGTGATGAAACTCCCTGTTCCTGAAGCACTCATGGGCTCTGGGATGGCTGAAGAGCACTACGCTTGTGGGCAGCCCCTGGGGCCAGGCAGTCCTGTCTTGGGGGGTCCCCTCTGGCCCAGATGTGGTGGTTCACTCTCCATAGGTTCAGTGTGAAACGCTGCTGCAGGGACCTGGTCCCTGGTTTGTCCCCTGGCAACCTTCTGCTCACAGCCTCCACTCCCTGGCATGGCCTGCTGCCACATCCCCTGGGATCGCTGCTGCCACCCCAGCTCGTCCTGTCCTGTGGGTCTGGGGTGATATTTGGATGCAGATGTTGAAGTGCTGGGAGGGAAGTGGCCGAGGAGGAGCAGCCCAGGCACAGGGAAGCATGTCTGGGCTTTCCACTGAAGGTGTCCTATTACTGGGGTTCAGCACAGCTGGGGTTCAGGGCCAGGGCTGGTCCCTGGGATGGTGCTGACCCCTCTCCCCGGTGTGTTTGCTGCCAGCCCTGGTGGCACCCCTGGCCCTGCTCCGAAGTGGGTGGGCAGAGCTGTGGTGGAGCATTGTCTTTGTGGGGTGACTGGGGCTGTGGGGAGGCACAAAGCCCCCATCATACCTCATATCCTGCTCCACTGTCCCTGGGGAGACAAGGGAACCACTAGATACTGGTGCTGTGGATGTCCCAGTGGGTCTTGAACTGGGGGACACTGGGCTGGCACCAGGCAGGCTAGGAGGGGACCAGCTGAGATGAAGGGGCCCAGGCCAGTGTCCCTGTGCCCACACTCCTGGCCTTGCCTGGCTGCCTCAGAGTGGGCAGTTTTGGTTTCTGAGCACTTGCAGCTCCGGTTTGGGGGGGGTGAGGCAGGGCATAGACCTCCATTTCCCCCCCTGCCCTGCCCTAACACCCCGCCCCCCCATCCTCGCAGCTCCCTGGAGATGACCTGCTACGACAGCGACGAAGCCAACCCCCGGAGCGTCTCCAGCCTCTCCAACCGCTCCTCCCCGCTGTCCTGGCGCTATGGGCAGTCGAGCCCGCGCCTGCAGGCAGGGGATGCGCCGTCGGTGGGGGGGACGTGTCGCTCCGAGGGCACCCCCAGCTGGTACATGCACGGGGAGCGGGCACACTACTCGCACACCATGCCCATGCGCAGCCCCAGCAAGCTGAGCCACATCTCCCGCCTGGAGCTGGTCGAGGCACTGGACACCGACGACGTGGAGCTGAAGTCGGGGTACATGAGCGACAGCGATCTCATGGGGAAGACGCTGACGGAGGATGAGGACATCACCACGGGGTAAGTGCCTGCGCAGGGGGTTGTGCCTGGATTGGGGCTCTCTAGGAGGTTTCCCAGGCGGTGGGAATCACCTGGCACAGGGGGGATGGGTGGAGGAGCACATAGATCACAGCCAGTCCGGCTGGGTGGATCGTGTCCCCACATCCCAGGAGACATCTTCCCACTGCCACTGTTGCTGTTGCTGGGGCAACTGGGACTTTTTGGGGCTGATGCCCCTCTGAGCTGGGATGAGCTGATCTCCCAACATATGAGAAGTGTCTGGCTTGATCTGGATGTTACCAGAACAGGGGGCTGAGAAAAGCACATGATCTGTGGCTGCAGGACCCTTGAGCCAAAGGCCTGCTGGGGTGAATGTTGCTGCTTTCAGAAATGCTCTCACCAGTGAGTCAGAGCTGCTTCCTGCAACCCTGGCACTGTGGGGATGTCCTGTGGCTGGGAGTGCTGGTGGCCTGTGGTGGGACAGGCTGGGTCAGTTGTCAGCACCCCAGAGAGAAGTGAGCACCGAGGTGTCACTGCTGATGGGTGGCACTGTGTGGAGCAGGGTGTGCTGCTGAGCAAGGTCCCCTCCTTCTGGGACCCTCATGGGCCTCCATCCCTCCACCCGCGGGGCCAGGGGCATCTTCTGCCAGATGGGCACAACACAGCACACTCAGGGCTCACATTTTCTTTCCAGATGTGTCCAGCTCCTGCTGCGCTGTTGAGGTTCCCCTGACTCTGGCAAGGGTCCAGGGTTTGAGCATGTTGGAGGTTTCCTGTTTCAGCACAGGAGATAAATAACTCGGGCGTTTGAGCTGTCCCAGAGCAGGAGGAGGTATTTGGCCTCCTGACAGTGCTGCTCTGGCCCTCCTGGGGTGCCTGTAGTCACGTCAGCTTGGTGCAGAATAGATCACAGCCCCTGGCTTTGCACACATCCTGGGGTCAGCACTCCCCAGATATGGCCCGGAGGCGCGTGTTGCAGTTGTGGAGGGGACACGCTGTTTCTGCTGGCCTCTGCCCCTGCCATGCTCCAGCTCAGGAGTGAGAGCATCTGTAGCACTGTAGGTGTCATACCCATCCTTCCCACAGGCATGTGGGGTTACCTTGGGGGCTGCCCTGGGCTTGTGAACAGGGAAGCTTTGTGCTGGCTCAACATGGACTCTTCTGGAGATCGTATTTGCCAGAGGTGGCAC
>NW_020897784.1:1080653-1265759 GCF_003984885.1 Neopelma chrysocephalum
GCGGGGCAGCGTCCCCTGCACGGCGCCGGCGCACGCCCGGGCTTGTAGGGCAGTAGGTCAGAGACGGCTCAGAGGACGTGGTGACACGTCCCTGTTGGAGACATGTGGGGCTGTGGGATGCAACCCAGCATCCCCATGGCTCGGCAGGGAAGCAGCCTGGAAGGAGCGAGGGCTGAGGTAGGTGAGGCACTGCCGGGGCAGGGGTGCTGCCTGTGGGGTGTTGGGGTGGATTCAGCTGGGTGGAGATTGGGGTGAGCCCAGCCAAGGAGGCAGTGGGGGACCTGGGGCCCAGCTCAGAAAGGGAGTGGGGAAGTCAGGTTTGAACAGGGATTGGCTGGGGACATCCAAGACCCCAGCATCATTCCTGTGTCAGCCAAATGTGCCAGCATCCTGGCTCCTCGTCCAGCCATACCTGCGTCCATCAGCCTGACACTTCTTCCAGTGGCATCCTGCAGCCGGTTTCAGGGGGTGGAAAGCTCTGGCTTTGCCCCCCCAGTTTGGCAGCACATCCCTTCTTTTGTCCCTGGTGTCACCATATTCTCCTTGTGCTCTGCAGCAGGGCAGAGACCTGGCACAGGGAACGCCCACCAGGATGCACCTCGGGGTGTCAGAATGGATGGAAGGAATGGTGCTGCTCTTCTGCCCTGTCCTGTCTCTCCTTGGGGCCTGGACAGGGCATGGGCAGAGACAGCACCCAGCCCTGGGCTGTTTCTCCAGCAGTGAAACATCTTTGCTCCCTTTCTTGGTCAACTCTGATTCCCACTTGCCACCACTCAGTGGCTGCTCGCTGTTCCTTGCCCAATGCCTGTTCCAGGAGGGGTGTGTTGCCACCAGTGACACTTTCCCATCCAGGCTGAGGATGTTTCTTGGACACTGGAGTTCACCCCACCAATGTCACCCCACTGGGAGGTCCCCAAGGGACCTCTCTGTCTGCATGGCCACAGTGTGGGGCCCGCAGTGCCTCAGCATGGGCACCTTTCCGTGCAGACCTGCACATGAACTGGGCAGTGGTGAGGAGCAGGAGCAAGGATGTGCCAGCCAGGTTTACCCTGGTTTTGCTCTGGCCATGCCCTGCATGTCCAAGCAGTGCCACCACAGTGCGGCTGCACGTTGGTGTGTCTCTCTTTGTGCTGTGTGTGCTCAGGACCTGACCTATCCTGGGTGCTGGTGCAGCAGCACCCCCAGGTGTTCCTGGGGCCAGTTGGTTCACAGTGGGGAGTGAGTGGGATGCTGTGAGGCTTTGCTGCGGTTGGAGCTCGTGGGGTGCAGAGGGAGTGAGCGGGGCTGGCTGCTGAGTCAGCTCCTTCTGTTGCCGTGGCTGTGGGAGCAATGATGGTCTTGTGTGCGCTGCAGGGCTGCGGTGTGGGGGCATCACTCCAGAACTGGTCCCTGGGGCTGCGCGTGTCCCCTGGGCTTCCAGAGCCCTGAGGGGGGAGTCTGTGTGTGACCCTGGGACCACTGTGATTTGAGGATGTCCTTTTGACCTTGTTAGAGGTGGGTCCCACCACAGCTATTGCAGCAACTGGTTAGCCAAGTACTGCCCTGACTCTGCTCGTGGGCATGAAATGGAGCTGAGGCAGCAGCTTTTGGCATTGGGACCGTGGGGCATGTATGTCCAGCTCATGGCACACCTCATGGCACTGTCCAAAGCCACCGTGGTGGTGCTGCTGGCAGCCGGGTGCTGCAGGGCCTGTGGTCCCCTCCAGCAGGGCTGGGGGCTGCCAGCAGCATCCTCCTTGGAGGGATGCTCTGGAGCTGACACCCGCTGTGCTCGGGCTGGCCTGACTCTGGCTTCCTCACAGCTCCTCGGGCTTGGCGCAGCCCGGAGGCGGGAGCAGATGTTTGGCTCGGCTCCCCAAGAGCAGCGGGGGAGCGGCCGCCCTCCTCTCCTGCTCCGAGCAGGATTGGCGCTGCTGCCTGTTCCCTTCCCTTAAACGCCCCTCGCTCAGCTTTGGCCGGTCTGGGATGACCCCTCGCCCTGTCCCAGCGAGCCTGTGAAGTCATTTCTCGTCGGGGACATCCCATGGGTCACGTCTGTGGCCCTGCACGTGGCCTGGCGTGTGTGTGGGGCCCCGGCCTGGCCAGCTGGGGAGGGATGTTGGATAAATATTTGCTGGGCTGTGCCGTGTACCAGGCTCGTGGGTTCCTCCCATCTGGGGATGGGGGATGTTCCCAGAAGGGGGCCCCAGGACCCTGCTGGGCATCACCACCATTCCAGTGCCTTCCTCTGCCCTGCTCTTCAGCGGCTCTGTACCCTGGGGTTTGGGTCCAGGTCTCCAGTGCTAAACCCTGACCGCCTGGGTCTGTGGCAGCGGCTGCACGAGGCATATTTTGGGAAGGGGATTCTGGGCTTGTGGGGCTCGGGGATGCAGGGCACCGGGGGGTCAGCACACGCCCAGGATGTGGGAAGCTGCTGGCTCCTGTGACTAGTTGGTGGGGCTGGATGCAGACATGGAGGTGCCGAGCCCGGGCCTTGACCTCGCACACCCACATGCCCTGGGGAGATCTGCTAGAGGGAATCTGCCCCCCAAACCCACCTGCCTGTCTGCTTGCTGTCTGGGGACCTCAAGACCTGGCTTTGCCATGTGCCACATGCCACGTGCCTGTGGAGGGGTCTTGCTGCTGTGAGCTGAGGTGTCCGAGGTCACTGGCTTGTCCAGACAACAGGGAAAAATAGGAATTTCGCAAGCGGGCTGAGTCACACCGCTCCCCACCCCGGCACTGCCCTGGGACTCTCCGAGCACCACATGCAGCTGCTGCAGCCCCCATGTGCTGCAGTGGCCCTGACCGAGGCTTTGTGTGTCACCGTAACTGCCAGTGGAGATCCCCACACCGGGACACACTTCCTCTGGGGTTTCCACCACTCGGGTGGGTTACAGGGTGACCCCTCATTGTCCCCCACAGTGGGGCCAGCTGAGCTCGCAGCTGCACTGACACGGTGGCCAGGAGAGTGGTTGGGGCCAGTGGCAAATGTCACTGCAACGGGCAGTGAGTGCTGGCTGACCCCCCATGGCCTCAGCCTCGCTGACACGGGGAAATCAGAACCCGCTGTTACTGTGGTTGGTGGTGCAGAGCTGGGATGGAGGCACAGCCTGGCTGTGGTCCCCCTGTGCAGGGACCATGCACACTCAGGATTCCCCTGGGGGGAGTACCCAGGACTCCTCAGGGCCGTGGGGGGCCAGGGGCCAGATCCTGTGCTGCCTGGAGAACGAGGTGCTGGATCAACCGCAAGATGTGATGTGCTGATCCTCTTCTACTGGGTGAGCTCAGGCGAGTCAGATCCCCCTTCCCTACCTCAGTTTCCACATCTGGCAGGTCTCTGCAGCCCCCTCTTCCTTTGAGCATGGCTTCAGTGAAAGGTGCCAGATGCCAGTACCCAAAATCCAATCAGAAAACACCCAGAGTCAGGGTAGCCTGGCTCTCTGCAGGGGCTGGCACTATATGAGAGGGTACCTGGGGGTCTGGGAGGGTCCTGGAGGGTACGGAGGGGTTTAAGGGGCTGTGGGGATCCTAAGGGAGTCAGGGAGGAAGTGATGAGTGTTGTCATGCCCTGAAGTGGTTTCTGATGTGGATGTGAGGGGGAAGCAGAGCCCCCCTTGCCCGTGCCCATGGGGAGCCCCCAACCCTCCCAGTGGGATTTATGCAGCTAATTGGTTTTTCTGCCCCATTAAGTGGAGGAGAGGGGGAGGGTGGGAAGAGTCCCGGCTGTGCCTGTGCTTTCCTCACTGCTCCTGCCTCAAGTCACAGCATAAGGCTGGGGCTGGGGGCACCAGTGCCACAGAGCCCCCTTGGTGCCAGTGAGCTGCTGATGTGGGGTGTGGGACCCCCTGGTGCAGGCCCTGCACTTCCTCCCCTGTGACAGGAGGAAGGGGCCAGGGCAGACCAGGAGGGACTCGCTTTCATCCAGGGTGGGCTTCAGGCAGGCAGTTGGGATCCGGCAGGACCAGCCTGGCAGGGACACGGGTGTCAGGAGCCCCCACTGGTTCCAGCGGGTCTGTCTGGTGCACGGGCAGGTGTCTGTGCCAGTGTGAGACAGGTGAAACAGGGAGAGTTTGAACCTTGGGCCACAACAGCAACCTCTGCTGAGTAATGGGCTGGGGATGCTCCTCTGCATGGGGTCAGTGCCAGTGTTGGTGCCAGTGGGGCTGCTGTGATCAGCAGCGATTCTCTGCTGTCGTCTCACAGTGGGCCCATGGCTCTGACAGGGTCAAAGCTGCCTGTCCCGGGGGCCATTGTGCTGGGCTGTGCTGGACTGTGCTGGGCTGTTCCAGGCTGTCTCCCCTTGCCACCCTGGATGTCCCTAGCCCAGATTTGGGCCCAGCTGAAGCTCCTCTGACGCTGCCCGAGCTGGCCGTGTCAGGGCTGAGGCAGCTGGCCAGCAGAAGAGGAGGGAAATGATGGTGTCTGGCATCGTGCCAGGCTGGAGGGACCGTGGGGATGCAGTGCTGGGTGGGCTGTGCTGCCCCGTTTGCACACGTGGCTGTGGAGCTGACACCCCACTGCAGGGCTGGCTGCCTGCAGGAGGTATTGGCGACCTCACCATGAGCTCTGGCCAGGGGTTGGTGCGAGCAGGAGCTGATCAGTAGGGACAGGGATGGTCAGGCACCCCTGGCCAGCCGTGCTGTGCCACGCCGTGCTGGGGCAAGCACTGTGCAGCGAGTGATAGGGCAGCGAGGAAGGAGCCAAGAGGCGTTGCCGTTGCTTCAAGGAAGGAATTACTTATTTCCCAGCCTGCAGGGACTGGGTCTGTCTTGCCAAGGCTGCAGTTAACTCTCTCTGCCCACCATGGCCGGGCTGGTGAAGGTGTCCCAGTTGTCACCATCCTGGTGAGGACCCTGCCCTGCAGCGTGGTTCCTGCTCTGATGTGAGAGAGAGAAAAAGGACAAAAATAGGGATTTTGGTTGATGAAGGGCAGAGCAGGGTGGGCGTGGGTGTCCTTACTTGGGGGTGTGCACTGGGGTTGCTGGGAGCAAATGTCCCAGCACCCCACAGTGGGAGGTGGTTCCTTTGGGGAGGGAGAACAGGGCGGCTTGGGGGGCACCGGGGCCAGTCTGAGGGATGGCCTCTGGTGTCACATTGTGGGCTGGACTGGGGGCCACTGGTGCTGCCTTTGGGTGTGTGAGTGATGGCCTGGGGGCTCCGGGGGCAGCTGGGGGGACGCTGGGCTGAGGTTGGGGGACACCAGGGACCGGGCTGGGGGGCAGGATGTGCAGACACGGCCGCGGGGCGGGAGGCTGGGGAGGGCGGGGCTGAGAGCCGGGACCCCGGGCCCGTCCCGGAGGGGTCGAGGCGGGGCTGGGGGACGGCGGAGGGGGCCCCGGTGCCCGCTGCGGCTTTAGGGGGGGGGCAGCGGGGCGGCCCCGCCGCCCCCCGCCCCTCTCGCCCGCCCGGCGGGGCCGCGCCGCACCGCGGGCAGCACGATGCTGCGGGCGGGGAGGCCGCGCCGCGCCCCGCGCCTCGCCAGCAGGTACCGCACGGGGACGGGCACCGCACCGGCACTGGGCGGGTGGGCGGGCGGGGGCGCGGCCGGAGCGCGGCCCCGGCAGACAAAGCCCCGCGCCCCGGGGCCGCTCCGCGGGCGGTGCTTTGTCTCGGCCGCGCTGCGAGGGGGGGGGGAAAGGGGGGTCGGGGCAGCGCGGCCGCGCCCGGGACCGCGACATCGGGGACGTCGGGGGGGCTCCCCTGGGCACCCCAATCCTCCGGCCCCCGCCCCGCACCTGCAGCGCGGCCGGGCCGAGCCCCCATAGGGCTCCCGTGACTCCGGTGCCCCCGGCCGCGCTGACCCCGGGGCTGCCGAGCGGGGCGCTCCGAGCCGGGGCGCGGCCGGGGTGGAGCGCAGCGGAGCATCCCCGCGCACCGCGCCGTGGGGCAGGTCCATCCCCCCCTCCCTGCCGGTGCAGCCGCCTCTCCGGGCCGGGGATGGGGCCGGGATCTGCATCCCCGGGGCCGTGCCGGGGCCATCCTGTCCCCGGTGGGTCCCATCCTGCCCCCGGTGGGTCCCGCCCACCCGCCAGCGCCTCCGAGCGCGGCAGGACGGACACGTTGCCCTTGAGCATCCGCGTCCCCGGGAGCTGTAGCGGGGCTGCCTGCGAGTGGGTTCGGTGCGGGGCCGGCTGCGGGAACTCGGAATGGCTCTGGGTAAGATGGAGAGGATGGAGCACAAAGCAGGGGGTGCGACATGGCTGCCCCCCGTTTAGGGGTTCCGGGGGGCACTCGAGGTGCCAAGACTCGGCTTTGCTCCCCGAGTTTGGGCTCGCCAAGAAGCCAGTGGTGCTGAGGTTGAGGCTTTTACTGCTGTGCTGCCTGTGGCATACACGTGCCAGTTTGGGGGATCCCTCAATGTGCCAGCCATGTGTCTCATGAGAGAGTCAGAGTCGCTCCCACAGAACGCAGCTGGCTCCCCGGCCTCACCCCAGGCTTTGAGTGTTTTTGGGATGTCACCTGTGACCTTCCATGTTGTCCTTCCTTGGCACTGGGTTGCCAAGACGGATCTGGGGTCACCTGCTGCCCCAGCTCAGCCCCTGACCCTGTGCCCCTTTCCCTGTTGCTCTCTGGGTGCCTGGGGCCAGGGCAGCAAGGTATACCATATGTGGCTGGAAGAGTATTTGGGGTTTCTCTGCCAGGTCCCAGAGGCCAAACTGAGACACCCAACACTCTGTGTAGCCCCAACCATGTCCCTGCAGGATGTGGCTCTCCTGAAGCCTGGCCTCACTCCCAGCGCTGCCCGCTGGGAGAGGAGCTTTGCTGCGGGCTCTGGGGTGGGAATTTCTGTCCCGGTGGGAAGTCACCCCCAGCACAGGGCTGGTGGTGGGAGATGCTTGGAGTTGAGCAGCTCAGCAGTACATCCCAGGCACATGGTCCTAGTGAAATCCCTTCCTGGGCAGCAGCACCTGTGGGTTCTATCCAAGAAGTTGATGTGGGGATGTAGAGGGCTGTGTCCATCCTGGCTCTGGGCAGTCTCTGATGAACTCTTTCCTGACGGAAAGAGCAGGACACAGAGTGCTGGTCATAGGGTGCTGGAGCTGCCTGTGTTGCTCCATCTTGGGCTTTGGGGCATCCTGAAGGGGATGGTGATGACTGTTGCTTGTACTCTGGCACTGCAGTTGGCACAGGTGCCCTCTTCTCTGCGTGGCCATGCTGCCCTGTCCCCAGAGTCAGAGTGTCACTTGAATGACATGAAATGGATTTACCAGCTGCTGGGGCTCTGGTGTTCACTGGGCTTCTCCTGCACCTCTCTGGCCCCAGTGCAGAGAAACAGGCATCTCCAGCAGGGACTGGGGCTGGCTGCAACCCCCCAGCTCTGCTCCTGCCCTGCAGCTTGTTACAGAATCATGACATGGTTTGGGTTGGAAAGGACCTTAAAGCTGATCTTGTTCTACCCCCTGCCATGGGCAGGGACACCTTCCACTCGACCAGGTTGCTCCAAACCCTGTCCAACGTGGCCTTGAACAATTCTGGGGGTGGGGCACCCACATCTTCTCTGGGCAACCTGTTTCCAGTGTTGTCTCCCCCAGTCTCCCACAGCCCCTTGGAGGCTGCGGGGCCTTGCTGACCTACTCAGCTGCTGACCTGAAAGGGGCCGTGCTCATCCTGCTGGAAGGTGCTCCGTGCCCGTCTGTGCCGGATCGCCGTGGGCACAGCCCTGTGCTGCGGAGCCGGCTGGGCCCGTGGGGCGCCTGGGCAGCTGCTGCCCCAGCAGGGCGCTGACTGACGGCCCTGCAGATGGGGTTGTGCACGCTCAGCTGAGCCCCAGCACGGAGCAGAGCCTCGACATAGCAGTGGTGCCCAGACCTGCTGCCTGTGGCTGCTGGGTGCTGGAGAGGGGGAGGTGGGTGGAGTGGGTGGGGGCCACCCAAGGAAGGGTGGATGCTTTGGGACGGCTGGTTTGTTTATTCCAGTGGTCCTGCCCTTTCCGACAATCCCAGCCCTCTCGGTGGGGCGCGTCGCAGGGGGTTTGGTGCCAGCTGTGGTGCTGCCAGCCCTGTGGTGTGGGTGCTGACTTCCCTGCCCTGCGCAGGTACCCTCCATCCCCCCAAAGCCCCCACAGGGCCCTAATGGGGAGATGTAGGGTCACTGGGGCTTGTGTGCCAGTGGTACACTGACCCCATCCCAGGCTGGCTGGAGACAGCTGTGGCCCCTTCCTACCTTGTTCCTGCCATGGGCACTACCAGGAGCTGGTTTTTGCCCCAGCAGCCCCTGGAGCAGGGAGGCTCCTGCAGGTGGTGTGACCCACTGGGCTGGGCAGGGATCTGATGCTGTCTGTCCCTTGCAGCTGGGATGAGAGCAGCTCCATCAGTAGCGGCCTCAGCGATGCCTCTGACAACCTCAGCTCAGAGGAGTTCAACGCCAGCTCCTCGCTCAACTCCCTGCCCTCCACCCCCACCACCTCACGCAGGAACTCGGCCATAGCGGTAGGTGCCAGCAGCACCCAGACCGTTCCCGGCACTGGTTCCGACCTGGTGCCACTGCCTCGGCAGGAAAGAGGGGATGGAGTATGCCAGTTTTGGAAAACAGGCATGGCACAGGGTGTCTGGTGCATCCTTCTCCCAGCTGGCTTTCTGGGGATGGGTTTGGGGTGGGTGCCAGGAGCGCCCCTGACTCTGGTCTGCCCACAGCTGCGCACAGACTCGGAGAAGCGCTCACTGGTGGAGAGTGGGCTGAGCTGGTACGGTGAGGGTGAGGAGAAGGCGCCCAAGAAGCTGGACTACGACAGCAGTAGCCTCAAGATGGAGCATGGCTCCTCCAAGTGGCGGCGGGAGCCCTCGGATGGCGGTGAGGAGGGGCCCAAGGGCGGCGAGCTGAAGAAGCCTGTCAGTCTGGGCACTCCGGGCTCCCTCAAGAAGGGCAAGCCCCCTCCAGTGGCTGTGACCTCCCCCATCACCCATACAGCCCAGAGCACCCTCAAAGTGGCAGGTGAGACCCAGTTTGGGCAGGGTCCATCTTCTCCAACGGGGAGAGGGTTAGGTGATGTCTTTGTGCACCTTCCAGAGCACATCAGCCACGGGATGCCCTGTGGCTGTGCTCAGTCCCAGGAGCTGGGCGTGGCTGGAGGGGGGTACAGGGCTGTGTGTCCCTGCAGGCAGACTGGGGGTCTGTGCCTGCTCCATGGCCTCGAGTCCACATGCCAGGCTGGGGGCTCACTGGGTGCACCAGGGACCTGGCATGTCTCTTCTTCTCCATCACATCCCTGCATCTCTGATGCGCGTATTCTGTCTGGGCTAGCTCACTCCCAAATGTCCCCAAAGCCTCCTGGGACACTAACTTGTCCTTCCCTGCCACTAGGCAAGCCTGAGACCAAAGCCACTGACAAGAGCAAGCTGTCTGTGAAGAGCACGGGCCTGCAGCGCTCCTCCTCCGATGCCGGCCGTGACCGCACTGCTGATGCCAAGAAGCCCCCGTCGGGGCTCGCGCGCCCCTCGTCCTCCAGCTCCTTTGGCTACAAGAAACCAGCCCCTGCCACCGGCACTGCCACTGTCATGCAGGCTGGGGGCTCAGCCACACTCGGCAAGATCCAGAAGAGCTCCGGCATCCCCGTCAAGCCAGTCAGTGGGAGGAAAACAAGCCTGGATGTCTCCAACGCAGCTGAGCCTGGGTTCCTGGCCCCAGGGGCTCGCACTAACATCCAGTACCGCAGCCTGCCCCGGCCCGCCAAGTCCAGCTCCATGAGCGTGACTGGTGGCCGCAGCGCAGCCCGGCCGGTCAGCAGCAGCATAGACCCCAGCATGCTGAGCACCAAGCAGGGCAGCATCTCGGTGTCACGGCTCAAGGAGCCGTCCAAGATCAGCGCCGGCCGTGGGACACCGGCCCCTGTGAACCAGACGGACCGCGAGAAGGAGAAGGCCAAGGCCAAGGCAGTGGCACTTGACTCTGAGTGCGGGACACTGAAGAGTGTCAGCTCACCTGAGAGCACACCGAAAGCCCAGGCCAACCTCCCGCCAGTGGCCAAGGTGGCTGAGCTGCCCTCCACACCTCTCAGGTATGGTCCTTCCACGCCTGAGGGCAGCAGGTGCCTGGCACGGCTGTGCTCAGCACCAGCACCTGAGTCTCACCTGTTTCCTTACCCATTTTCCCCTTCCAGAACGGCTGCCAAGACCTATGTGAAGCCTCCCACCCTAGCCAACTTGGACAAAGTCAACTCTAACAGCCTAGACTTGCCCTCCTCCAGCGAGCTGCACCCCCCTCACACTGCCAAGCTCCAGGACCTGCACCCGGCCGGCGGGCACCTGGCACCCTGCTTCAGCCCCAGCCCTGCCCCCATCCTCAACATCAACTCAGCCAGCTTCTCTCAGGGTCTGGAGCTCATGGGCGGCTTCAGCGTCCCCAAGGAGGGCAGGATGTACCCCAAGCTCTCTGGCCTGCACCGCAGCATGGAGTCCCTGCAGATGCCCATGAGCCTGCCCAGTGCCTTTTCAGGGGGCAGCACCACCACCACCACCCCTGCTGCTGCACCCGCTGCCAGCACAGAGGAGGAAGAGGAGGAGGAAGAGGCAGGGGAGCTGGGCTGGAGCGGAAGCCCCCGGCTCACGCATCTGGACAGGTATGGCTGGAGAAAGGGTTGGGTCTCTGGGGCACCTCCATGGGCTCAGATCCATCCCTGCTGTTCTGCCATGACCTTTGCCTGCTTCAGAGCCTCTTCCTGCTACATTTCTGGGGAAAAGCCCCCTGTCCCTGCAGCTCAATCCCCATGGCTCCTTCCCTCATCTCTGCAGGGATGTCATTCAGTTTTTCCTTCCCTTCCAGTGCCAACCGCGACAGGAACACCCTGCCCAAGAAAGGGTTGAGGTAAAAGAGCCCAAATCACTTTTGGATGGTGCTGGGGAGAGAGAGAGGGCATGTGGAGCTTTCCAGGGCAGTGCCCCTGAGCTGAGGAGGCTGGGCTACAGCACACTGGGCAGGATCTGGGGCAGTCCTGGTTGATCTCACCGTGTCTGTCTGCGGCTCCTCAGGTACCAGCTGCACTCCCAGGAGGAGGCCAAGGAGCGACGCCACTCGCACGCCATCAGTGGGCTCCCAGAGTCGGACGAGCAGCAGGAGCTGCCCTCGCCCCCTGCCCTCCCCATGGCGCTGGTTGGGAAGGGTCCACTTACCAGCATCGGTCAGTGCCCTCTGCTGCCGGTCCCCAGCCCCCTTCCTTCCTTCTCCCTGTGCTCCCCTGGTGCCTCCCTGGGTGCTGCTTTTCTCCTTGCCCCTGCTCAACACCCAGCGCCTGGTGCTTTTGGTGCTAGGTTGGGACCAGGGACATCCATCACCTCTGCTTCAGGGCATCTCATCCACCTTCGGGGCTCAGTCCGTGGTCCCTGCTCCTCTAAGTGTGCCCAGTGGGGCAAGGGGTGAGCCCTGCCCTGCTCTCAGCAGGAGCTACATGTTCCTGGCAGGTTTGGGGATTCCAGACGGACAGGTTGGGGCAGCAGGCTGGATTCCTGCAGCTGCAGGTGATGGTCTCTGGTGTGGTGGTGCCCACCTGGCCCTGGAGTGATGGATTTGTTTCTCAGCCCAGTGGTTACCTCGGTGCTAGTGTCCAGGTCTTCCCAGCATCAACCTGCCTTTTAACTTTCCCCCAGCCCCTCCCTGCTTTGGGACCATGATCCCTGCTTCCTTGCTGCATTCCACTTCTTGTGGATCGCTCCCAGCCCTGCTTCCCCATCCCGATCCCAAGTCCCCAGTGTGACTCTGAGCCTGCTTCCTCCCTGCTTTCTCCTTGCAGTGAGCCCCACTGCCACCGCAGCCCCGCGGATCACCCGCTCCAACAGCATCCCCACCCACGACTCCACCTTCGAGCTGTACAGCACCTCCCAGATGGGCAGCACCCTCTCCCTGGCCGACAAGCCCAAAGGCATGATCCGCTCGGGCTCTTTCCGGGACCCTGTGGACGATGGTGAGAGTGTGCTGCGCTCCTGCCCAGGCAGAGGAGGCTCCAAGGGTGGTGGTGGGGCTCCCTTGCACACTTGTCCCTTCCCACTGGTGCTACAGCACTATCGGATGAGTCAGTGCATCCCATCCTTGACATCAGAGAAGGGATAGCAGTCCTGAGGGGCCTGGTGGACTCCTCTGTGCTGGCGTCTGCCCTGGGTCACAGCCCACTCTGACCCCCGTGGGTGTCCAGTGTCCCTGGGTTGGCCCCAGGGTGCTGTGGCACTGCGGAGGAGGAAACCCAAGTAGCCAGGGAGGGTGGCAGAGCCCCTGAGCTCAGTCAGAGAGGAGAGTACAGGTGGAGGGTGGTGTTCCCTGCCACGTGCCCAGGGAGTTCAGCAGCCACGCACCAAGAAACGGACAGTGCTGAGCAGCTGCTCTCCTACCCTATGCCTTCCCCAGGCCTCTCAGAGCTCCCCACCACTGAGAGTGCTGTCCCCTGCACCCTGCTGTGCCCTGACCTGCGGCCCCTGGGGTGCCACTGTCCAAGGCACCCTGACACCCTGGATTTTCCTCTGTTGCAGTTCACGGATCGGTGCTGTCCCTGGCCTCCAGCGCATCCTCCACTTACTCCTCCGTAAGAGCTGCCTCTGTGCTGCGCTGCTTTGTGCATGGCTGGGGGGTGTGGGTTGGATCGGGGGGGCTCTGTGCATGCCTCTGCCTGATGCTGAGCCTGTCTGTGCCTCGCTGCCCCCCTGACTGCCTGCCTCTGTCTGCCTCTCTTTGCTCTCATGCTGCCAGGCTGAGGAGAAGATGCAGTCTGAGGTGAGCCCACACCCTCTGCTCGTGCCCACTCCTGCCCCCGGTGAGGGCAAGCACCCAGCCCCCCTCATCCCTCCACTCTCTCCCCACAGCAAATCCGGAAGCTGCGCCGTGAGCTGGAGTCCTCACAGGAGAAGGTGGCCACGCTGACGTCCCAGCTGTCTGCTAACGTGAGTCCCCATGGGAGCCGCTGCAGGACACAAACACTCTGTCCCTGCAGGGCACAGGGCTTGTGCTGGATATGCCCTTGGGAGCCCTGATTTCCCCCTTCAGCCTCTTATATCCCACGCCTGGCAGTGGGTGCTGACCCAGCTGTGGGTGTTGACCCCAGTGTGGGTGTTCACCCGTTTCTCCACTTCTCCCAGGCCAACCTGGTAGCGGCCTTTGAGCAGAGCCTGGTTAGCATGACATCCCGCCTGCGGCACCTGGCTGAGACTGCTGAGGAGAAGGTGGGTGCTGTCGGGGTGCTGAGCAGGCACTGGTGGGGCTCATGGGGTGGGGGGTGCTGGACTTGGGTGATGCTGCAGCAATATCTGTCCCAAGGGTGCTCTTGGGGTGGGCCCTGCACCTTTGGGATGCCCTCCATGGCTCCCGACTCTGTTCCCCCAGGACACGGAGCTGTTGGACCTGCGAGAGACCATTGACTTCCTGAAGAAGAAGAATTCGGAGGCCCAAGCTGTGATCCAGGGTGCCCTGAATGGCACTGATGTCACCCCCAAAGGTAAGGCATGATGCTGCAGCTTCCCACACAGGGATGCAGCCCTTCCTGAGCTGGGCTGCTCCTGCTGGGTCTGGCAGCAGGATGATGTGTGCTCTGGGCATCTCTCTGGGGTTTGAGGCAGTGCCCACGTGGTGTCTGAGCCCCACGTCATCATTACAAAGACAGCTCAGAAGGTGTTGGGTGGGAGGAAGGACGGGGTGCGGGGGGGGAGTGCAGGATGCTCTGGTACTGGGGCAGTTGCAGGTGGCTGATCCCTCCTTTCCCAATCTCTCCTGCTTTCCTGGCTGACCCCAGAGCTGCGCATCAAGCGGCAGAACTCCTCCGACAGCATCTCCAGTCTCAACAGCATCACCAGCCACTCCAGCATCGGCAGCAGCAAGGATGCCGACGCCAAGAAGAAGAAGAAGAAGAGCTGGGTGGGTTGGATGGGGCGTTTGGCATGAGGCATGGGGCTTGGGGAGCCACTGGCAGGGTCTGCTCGGGGTCAGCCCCACAAACCAGCTGCTCTCAGTCTGCCTTGGCCTCATAGTGTTGGTCTCCTTGTCCCCTGGGGACAGCAGTGATGAGGAGTGTGTAGCCACCATGGACACATTGGCTGGGACTTCTCCTGTCCCTCTGGGAGTTTCCCAGCCCTGGCTCTGCATGCCTGCTTCCTTGTGTTTTCCCCTGTCACCCTCCTGCCTGCAGGCTCTGGCAGTGTGGGGGGCTGTACACCTCAGCCAGGCAGCCCCTTCCCAGCACCAGGCAGCTCTGGATGTGTGATTAAGTCTTGCTTTGTTTTGTTTCTCTCCCCCTATGCTGACCTCAACCCTTTTTTTCCAGGTTTATGAGGTAAGTCCCACGCCGTCCCCTCCACCACATGCTGTGCCCGGCCAGGGCCCTTGCTCCATTTCATGGGATGGTGCTCATACACTCCCCATCCCATCCATCCCACTGGCCCTAACCCCAGCACAGGCCATCCTGGATCCCCAGCCAGGTTGTGCCCACCTTGGCTGCTTCCTTGGATGCTAAGGCGAAACAGGCACCCACAAGAAGGGTTTTAACTGCCCGGAGGCAGCAGGAAGGGCTCAGATGGGACCTATCCCCTGGATGGGGACAATCCCCTTCTTGCCCAGGGAAGGCAGGTGCTCTCCTGACTCCCTGTAACTGGATATTTTGGGATGGGGATCCCCCTACAGCCCTGCCTGTGGCGCTGGGGGCACTGGGTTGGGGCACTGCCCATCTCTGCATCTCCAGGGCTGCCTGATGTGGCCCCAAGTGCCTCTGTCCCTTCCAGTACCCATGTGGGTCTCAGCACTTCTCTGCTCCCACTGTCAGCAGAGCTGGATACCCACTTTTTTTACACTGAAATGCAACAATTTTGATTTTTGGGACACCCCAGAGCAGCCTGCCAGGTGCCTGTGGGGATTGGGATGGATCCTGTGTGTTCTCCATCCCTTCTTTCTCCCATCTCCCCTCAGAGCAGGCCCTGGTGCTCACAGTGTGAGCTTGGGATGCCTGTCCTAGTGCTCTTCCACAGGCTGATGGAACCCAGATCCAGTTTGGTCCCTGTGCAATGTCCGTTGTCCTCCCTGGCCTCAGCCCACCGCTCACCCCCCCTCTGCTCTGTGTGTGCTGTGTGCATGCTGCATGTGCAGCCGGGACCCCGGGATGCCCCAGGGAGGGCTGGCTGCCCCTCTGCGCTTCCAGCAGGGCCCGTGTTGCAGAGGGAGGTGTGGGGCAGGACCCAGCTCTGCAGTGGCTGGAGCGAGGGACGTCCCCCTGAACACTGCTTGCTGGGATGACTGTGGTGGGGTGAATGTGAGCATGGATCAGTCTGGTCCAATGAACTGGGGTGCTGGTGCTGTGCCTGGACATCCCAGTGTAGGTGCTGGTGGGGAGCAGGGTCAGGAGATGTTATGACCAGGATATGGGTCCCGCTCTTTGGGTCTCTGGTGCCTTCCAGGCTGGGATGATTGTTCCCCAAAGGGCTGTGCACCCCATCCTTCTGCTGTGCCAGCAGAGCAGGGTTGGGCTGGAGCCCAGCATGGTGGTGGGGCACAGTGCTGCCTTGGTGGTGGGTGTGGTGGCACTGGTCCCAGCTCAGACCGAGTTCTGGGCAGATGGGGCAAAACCAGGCCAGGTCTCTGCTTGCAAGGCTGGACTGTCAGGCTGTCTCTAACAAGAACATTTCCCTCTCCTGTAGCTACGCAGCTCCTTCAACAAGGCTTTCAGCATCAAAAAGGGCCCCAAATCAGCCTCATCCTACTCAGACATCGAGGAGATCGCCACGCCAGACTCGTCGGCCCCCTCCTCCCCCAAGCTGCAGCATGGCTCTACAGAGACTGCCTCGCCCTCCATCAAATCCTCCACCTCCTCCTCTGTGGGCATCGATACAGCTGAGTATGTGGGGCCAGGGAGAGCCAGTCGTGGGGGCTGCAGGCTCCTGCCCTGGACATGTGCAAGATGTGGTGTTTCCCTTGGCCCAGGCTCTTCCAGGCCCACAATGAGGGCGAGCCGGAGAAGAAGGAGGTGTCTGAGCTGCGGTCAGAGCTGTGGGAGAAGGAGATGAAGCTGACAGACATCCGCCTGGAAGCTCTCAACTCAGCCCACCAGCTGGAGCAGCTGCGAGAGACCATGCACAACATGCAGGTGAGGACCCCTGCCAGGAGCCTGGCTGCTCTCAGTACCTGGGTGCCCACAGTCCCTGTGCCCCCACAGCCGTGCTGCCCCCCCAGGGTGCTGCTGGCATCCAGCTCCTCACCCTGTGCCCTAACTGCTTCTCCCACAGCTGGAGGTGGATCTCCTGAAGGCTGAGAACGACCGTCTCAAGGTGGCCCCGGGGCCCTCAGCAGTGCCAGGCTCTGTTCCCAGCCATATCATGAGCACATCAACCTCCTCCTCACCACGGCGCTCCCTGGGTCTCACCCTTGGCCATGCCTTCAGCCCCAGCCTGGCTGATGCAGGTAGGGGTGACAGAGCTGCTGGCAGACAGAGAAGGGCTGGGACAGGGAGGTGTGTGTGGTGGGAATGTGCTGCTGCTCACTTGGAGTGAGCAGGGGATCTGTTGTGCTGCTGATGCCACCATTGGCCACAGCAGGATTTGGCTCTGGCTGGGCAATGGCCAGGCTCTCCTTGCCGGCACAGCCTCACTGCTCTGTCCCCAGACGTGTCCCCCATGGATGCTGTCAGCGCTGGCACCCAGAAGGACGAGCTGACGCTGCGGATTGTGGTGCGCATGCCACCCCAGCACATCATCAAGGGGGTAAGTGTGGGCTCTGTGGGGACCCTGATCTATCCCTGTGTCATGGCTCTGGCCAAGGGCCCTCTCAGGGGTTGGACGTGGTGCTCCAATGCTGCATACCTCTGCTTTGGCTCCTAGGACCTCAAGCAGCAGGAGTTTTTCCTGGGCTGGACCAAGGTGAGCGGGAAGGTGGACTGGAAGATGCTGGATGAGGCTGTCTGCCAGGTCTTCAAGGTAGGAACATGAAGAGCCCTCTTGGAGAACCATCCTTTGATACTGCTCCACCATGCCTGATGTTCCCTGGCCCAGGTCCTTCTCAGCTGTCTTGGAGCTGCTCTCTGACAGCCCTCAGGGGCACTGACAGCTCTGTCCTTCTCCACGTAGGATTACATCACCAAGATGGATCCTGCATCCACGCTGGGGCTCAGCACCGAGTCTGTCTATGGTTACAGCATCAGCCACATCAAGCGGGTGCTGGACACAGAGCCACCGGAGCTGCCCCTGTGCCGCCGGGGCCTGACCAGCGTCGTGGTGACACTCAAAGGTCAGTGTGGCAGAGGGGCTCTGTTGCTGTGCCGTGTCCGTGCTCTCTCACGGTGTCACAGGGTGTGAGCAGGACCCTCAGCCCTCCCCTGCCTGCAGGCTTGAAGGAGAAGTGTGTGGACAGCCTGGTGTTCGAGACACTTATCCCCAAGCCCATGATGCAGCACTACATCAGCCTCCTGCTGAAGCACCGCCGCCTCATCCTCTCGGGGCCCAGTGGCACCGGCAAGACCTACCTGACCAACCGCCTGGCTGAGTACCTGGTGGAGCGCTCGGGTCGGGATGTCACCGAGGGCATCGTCAGCACCTTCAACATGCACCAGCAGTCCTGCAAGGTGAGGGCAGCGGTGTCCCTGTTGACGCTGCTGCCGTGGTCCCTGTGGCCATCATGCCGTGGCCCCACACCTGACACCCGGCCTGTTCATTGCAGGACCTGCAGCTGTACCTGTCCAACCTGGCCAACCAGATCGACCGGGAGACGGGCACGGCGGATGTGCCGCTGGTGATCCTCCTGGACGACCTCAGCGAGGCGGGCTCCATCAGCGAGCTGGTCAACGGCGCACTCACCTGCAAGTACCACAAATGGTGAGAGCCCCCTGCACCCTTCCAGCGCAGCCCCTCAGGCACACACGTGCTCCCCGCTGCTCCTGGTGACATCCCTGGGCTGTGGGAATGAGACTGCACGTGTCTGCTGTGTCCAGATCAGCTCTGCCACGGGCAGGGGTGACATGGAGGCTTTTTCTCATGGATTTTGTCTATCACTCCCTCAGCCCATACATCATCGGGACCACCAACCAGCCTGTGAAGATGACCCCCAACCACGGCCTCCATCTCAGCTTCAGGTGGGAATTGTACATCCCTGGTGACCAACCCTGTGGAGTTGTGGAGGACAGAAGCCGTTGCTGACCACTGGGCAGTTCTGGGGTCACATCCTCTGTCTGGGGGCCATTATGAGGACTGAGCCCCAGGCCTGTCCCTGCCACCCCAGCAGGCCCTGAATCCCCAGCCTTGGGCGCATGCAGGGTTGGGGGTGTGAGGACGTCCCCTGAGGGTGCTGGGGAGTAGGGCAGCTTGCATGGAGACCCAGCCCTGACCACCCAAGTCCTTCCCCCAGGATGCTGACCTTCTCCAACAATGTGGAGCCAGCCAACGGCTTCCTGGTGCGCTACCTGAGGCGGAAGCTGCTGGAGTCAGACACAGACATCAACGCCAACAAGGAGGAGCTGCTGCGGGTGCTGGACTGGGTGCCCAAGCTCTGGTACCACTTGCACACCTTCCTGGAGAAACACAGCACGTCTGATTTCCTCATTGGTACGCCTTGCCTCACCTCCCTCCTTTGCCATGCACCCCAGGGACTGGGGCCAAACCCTCCCAGGGGAGCTCGGGGGTCTGACATGCTCCCTGTGTCCCCCAGTCCCACATAACCACAGCTGGTGGGTGATGCACACAAGCATTGCTCTTCCCTGGGTGGCCTTTGTTCCTGTGGGAGCTGTCACTGGGGTGTTAGCCGGGGCTGCCTGTTCTCCCACCACCCTGGGAGCAGAGGAGCATGGAGGAACTATGTTTTTCTGGGTGGATCCCCCATGCCTCACCATGCTTTTGGGGATAGATTGAACTTGGAAACACCATTCCTTGCCTGGGAGATATCTGCCCACTGTGCCAGGTGGATGCTGCCCAGACACTGCTCCCAGGGCACCCTGCCAGCCAAGGTGTGCCCACCCTGGTGCTGTGAGCCATGGGGCCAGTGACTGGAGCAGGGAGACCCAGCTCTCATTTCCAGTATCTGCCCTCCCCCTGCAGGTCCCTGCTTCTTTCTGTCCTGCCCCATTGGAATTGAGGATTTCCGGACCTGGTTCATCGACCTGTGGAACAACTCCATCATCCCTTACCTGCAGGAGGGGGCAAAAGATGGCCTCAAGGTACCCAGTGCTGCTGGCACATGGGAACACGAACCAGTGCAGGGACATGCTGGCACAGCCATGGTGGGGAAAGGGGAGGTACTGGGATTGTGGGTGCGGGTGACATCTCTGTCAGTCCCTGCTGTGTGGCTGCTGTGGGACATGGCACTGTCCTGGGGTGCTCGGGGTGCCACGTCATTGGCTCTGGCATGTGCTGAGGAGTCAGCTACCGCTTGCTCCCTGCCACAGGTTCATGGGCAGAAGGCGGCCTGGGAGGACCCCGTGGAGTGGGTGCGGGACACCCTGCCCTGGCCGTCAGCACAGCAGGACCAGTCCAAGCTGTACCACCTGCCCCCCCCCACCATCGGGCCCCACAGCGCCGTGTCCCCCCCCGAGGAGCGCACGGTCAAGGACACGACGCCCAGCTCCCTGGACTCGGACCCACTGGTACGCCGGGCACTGGGGGTGGGCTTGGAGGGGCTGGTGGAGGGGACAGAGCAGGGTGGAGCTTTGCTTTCTCAGTTAATTTTCAGTGTAAAAAGCCCAGTCTGGGGATGCAGAAACACTTTGCACTGCCGGGAGGAGCAGTGGGTGCAGGGTGGTGGTACTGGCAGGTGGGCTGCACACCAGGGCACGTAGTGATGTGCCAGTGAATGGGCATGGTGTGGCACTCCACAAGGCATTGTGTCCACGTGCAGAGCCACACACAGCCACACATGTGCTCATATATGTCCTGGCGTGTCACCTGGAGAGGCTGCTGGCTGCCACAGGTGATGCCTGGTGGTGATGCTGTGGCACATTGAGCCTGGAGCATCCCAGCCAGGATCCTGGTGCAAGGGAGGGATTTTGCAGCATCCTGGGATTTGCTTTACCCTTTAAGGAGCTTCCCAGGATGGGTGGTTTGTCCAGGAGGGCAAGGAGGGCCAAGTGGCCTTCCCAGGCACCCGTGGGCCTCCCATCCCCTTCAGGCTCACGCCACACTCCTGTCCCCACAGATGGCCATGCTGCTCAAGCTCCAGGAAGCCGCCAACTACATCGAGTCTCCGGACCGTGAGACCATGGTGGACCCTGACCTGCAGTCGACTCTGTGAGGCCCGGACATGCCAGCCCAGGCAGAGGGGAGCTGCCACCCACTGCTCCTGCTGGGCTGCTCTTCTTTTCCTTTGGCATCCAGGAGCGCGGGGCTGGCGAGCGAGCAGAAAGGAGCAGGGCTCCGGTGTGTCCTGGCAGAGCGTGGGGAAACTCGGCTCATCCACGGGAGAGCACGAGGTGCCATCTCCCCTCCCGACTCTGGGGGTAGGAGAATCCTGGTTTCTCTTCATGGTTTTTTCTGTCTCTATTATAAACTCTTGGGCTTTGGGACCAAGGTGACCGCTGCGGCCGAGCCCCTGCTCCTGGGAGCCGCAGGAAGGCCCCGAGTGGGGCAGGGACCCTGCGGGAGCCACCTGGGCTGAAGCTGGGGGGGCACAGGAGGAGTGTGTGGCTGCAGGATGAGAGCGCAGGCACGAGGGGCTCTGGCTCCCTCTGCACCCACTGGGCAAAGCCAAGGGAGCCGCCGCTGCGGGAGCTCCTGCCTCACGCTGGCCGAGGGGAGTGCAGCTCTCACTGCTGCCTGCACGTTCCCCGTTTCACCCACACGGCAGCCCCTGCGCCCAGGACAGCCCAATAAACCGTGCTTCGGTTATTTTATTTTGTTTCCCCCTTCCCCTTTTCCTTTGGCCGAGTCCAGACTTTGCTTTGGTCCCTTTTTTGTTCTGGTTCTTCGCTCTCCTGGCCTGGAGCTTGTGGCCTGGTGCCCTCCGCTTCCCTGGCAGCAGCGCCCTTCCCCTTTGGTTTCTTTTGCAGCTGTTGGTTTCACCACTCAAACCACCTCTGTTACAAAACTGGTGCTCACTGGATGATCTCCAGTCCCTGAACCCACCTCCTGGGGCTGCACAGCTTGGCTGAGGTGGGACTTGGAGGCCGGTGGCAGTGGGATGCTCCCAGAGCAGCCCCTCACTGGGCCACTCCCCTCTCCCCAGAAGCACAGGGCAAGGAGACAGCGTTTCTACCAGGCCAGGATGCCATGGGGCATCTCCTCCCTGAGGTACCAGGGCAGGGGGATGCCATCCCTGTCCCCTTGGTGCTGAGGGGCACAACCTGCCCCCCATCCCCTCGGTGTTGCCAGGCCTGGGGGTGTGGATTGATGAGCCTGGGGTTGCTGCCCGTGCTGCCTGCTCCTCCCAGCCCTGTGCCCTCCTGCAGCCTGGCAGGGTCCTGCTGTGCCCCATGTTGGTGCTCTGGGGATACCTGGGACTGCCATGTGTCCCTCTGGCCTTACCCAGCAGTGTCACAGGCTAGGCTGCTGCACGGAGTGGGTCAGCCCTGGTGCTGCTGTGGTGCCTTAATCCCTGGCCATGCAGAAAAGGGGCACGTGGAGCTTGGGATAGTGCTGTCACAGCCTGCTCCAGCTCCAGTGTCCTCTGATTGTCCCCAAAGCCAGCTTGGCTGGGATGGGACAGGGGTGCTGGCACTCACCAAGCTGCTGGCTTGTCCCAGCCATGGTGTGGGGTGCCCTGCAGACCAGCACCCCCCTCCTGTGCCCACCTAGCCTATGGGGGCCTCCTCCTTCCCTCCAGCTCGGCCCCCACCATCAGCCGGGGCCCTGGAGAGACATTTGGGGAAAGGTGACCCCAGGGCCAGGTCTGCCAAGCCTACCCAGTCCCCAAACCTTGCCAGGCTGGGGACTGGGCAACCTCAGCCCCCTGTGCCGTGGCTGGTGGGGCCTTCAGGGACGCCTCACACCCCTCTGGAACGGCCACCTCCCGCAGTGCCGTCAGAGGCAGCCGCCACCTCTGCCCTCGGTGCTCTCGGGGCTCTCGGCCGGTGCTTTCCGCCTCGCTGCCCCATGGTGCTCACTTCTCCGTCTGTCTGACAGCTCACTTCTCCGTCTGTCCGACAGCCTCCCGCTGCCGCCGTGGCCGGCCAGCCCGGCCCCTTCCCATGGGGATCTCCCGGGATCCCCTCCCCACGCTGGCTTGGGCGTTAGGGCTTTCTGTTCGCCTTCTCTTGTGTTGCCGCTGTTGGCCGAGGACTCACTGTACATAGATCTGTCGTGGAATGCCCTGTGTGGGTTGGGGGGGGCCCGGCCCTGCGCCTCGTCCCTGGTTTTGGGTTTCTTTTGTACTCTGTGATGACTGTGCTGTGCTGACTTCTTTTCTGATTGTACGAGACACCGGCTCAGCAGCCGCTCGAGGCCGGCGGTGGGGACCTGTCTGTCCCCTCCAACCCCTCGCACCCTCCTCAGGGCTCTGGTGCCCGGGGTGGGAAGGACACAATGCACCTTTGGGGGCTGCCCAGGTGCCCTGAGGAGTCCCGTGGGAGGAGGGGCAGCCTCGCCTGGGCTTGCTTTCTTTTCTGACACCCCCAGGGAGCCACCAAAACGTTGACTAGACTGTCCTCCCCCCAGCTGCTTGTTGTCCCCCAGCCTGTGTCCTGCAGGTTTGCCCTGTCCCTCCCCAGGTCGGGGCTGCCCCTGATCCTGTCACCTCAGCCTGGGCAGTTGGAGGTGAGTGGCACGTGGGAGTGTGATCCAGGAGGAGTCTCCAAGGGAAGGGAAGCAGTGGGCCCTGGGATAGGCATAGGCCGGGAGAACCAGGTCCTGATGGATTCCTCCTGGCTTACACCAAGCACCTCGTGTCCCCAAGCCTGGCAGCTGTCTGGGGACCATCCCCTGGCTGTGGGCTGAGCCCCTCTGTCCCCAGGGAATTGTCCAAGGATTGCACTAACTCATCCCCCTGCCACCTCCAAGGGTGTCCATCACCCTCAAAGGAGCTTGTCACCCCCCAAGGGTGCCCGTTGTTCCCAAAGGTGGTGCCTGCTGCCCCCAGTGGTGCCTGTCACCCCCAAAGGAGCTGGTCACCCCCAAAGGTGCCTGTTGTCCCCAAAGATGCCTGCTGCCCCCAAGGGTGCCCGTCACCCCCCAAGGGTGCCTGTCACCCCCCAAGGGTGCCTGCCACCTGCAAAGCTGCAGGTTGCCCTCAAAGTTGCCCGTCACCCCCCAAGGGTACCTCTCACCTCCAAAGGTGCCAGTTGCCCCCAAAGGTGCCCATGGCCCCTGGGAGCCCCCCTGAGGGGCTGGAGGTGGGTGACACCAGCACCTCACCCTCCTGCCCCCTCGAGCTGCTGCTGCCCGGTGGCCTGAACCTTACAATTTTAGCTTTTTTCTATTAAACACAAACAACCTTTTTTTAATTAAATAAAAGATAAAATGGACAAATTCCTGTTTTAGATGATCTGTGTAATTGACTGGGTTTTGTGTTTCTTAACTGCATGGTATTCCTGCCAAGGGGTTTTATAGCACTTTTTAAATTTCTCTTTAAGATTTTGGTCCAGATTTCTACTGCTGTTGCCTGTCTGTCTTTGCTTTTTCCTTGCACCCTCCACGTTTGTAAACTCGCTCCATTTTATACCTGATGTTGAGACCCAGCCCCACGTTGTACATAGCTGCGGGAACAATCATAGGGAACAAACACCATCTGGACTCTTTCCACGATTAGTTGTTTTTACTTCAAAGAAATTTTAAAAGAAGCATAAAAGGAAGCCAGGAAGAGGCTTGAGGATATTCCGAAAAGACAGAAACAATTCCAGCCCTGCACCAAGTCAGCTCCTGCTGCCCACGCTGCCCGCACCAACTGGCATGTCTCTTCTCGGTCATCTGTCTAACACCATTGGATTCAATAAAGTGATCTCATGTACCTCCTGGTCCTGTGTCCGTGGGTCTGTCCCTGTGCGGGAGAGGTGAGGGCAGTTGTGCCACTGCACATCATGGAATCATGGAATGTTTGGGTGAGAAGGGACCTTAAAGCTCATCTCATTACACCCTCCTGCCCTGGGGAGGGGACAATTTCCACTAGACCAGGTTGCTCCAAGTCCCATCCAACCTGGCCTTGGACACTTCCAGAGATGGGACAGCCACAGCTACTCTGGGCAACCTGTGCCAGGGCCTCACCACCCTCACAGGAAAAGATATTAAATGGAATATTCTTCCCGTTATCCCATCTAACCCTGCCTTCTGGCAGTGGGAAGCCATTCCCCCTTGCCCTGTCACTCCATCCCTTGTCCAAATCCATCTCCATCTCTCTATAGGCACTGGAAGGGACTCTAAGGTCTCCCTGGAGCCTTTTCCTCTCCAGGCTGAACACCCCCAGCTTTCCCATAGCAGAGGAGCTCTGCCATGTCTTCATAGCAGAGGGGCTCCAGCCCTCGGAGCATCTTCCCCTGTCCTTGGTAGTCGCCTTCCTGCAAAATCTGGGAAGTGGGGCTTGGTAGAAACGCTCCTGGGTTGAAACCTTGGCTGTCTTGCAGGATGCTGGGAGCAGTTTTAGGGATTGGGGACCCCTCTCCCAAGGTCACACTCCTGTAAAGTCTGGGGTGGGCAGAAATGCTCTTGGTTTGGAATCCTGGCAGTTCTGCAGGACGTGGAAAGCAGAAGGTCCCTCTCCTGGGACAGGAGGGACAGGCTGTACTTGGGATAAGTAGGGGGGGAAGAAGGGCTCGGGGTGGGTGGGCATCCCGTGGGCCCCATGAAAGAATACAGTGGTAACAGATGCCACATCAGCACAGGGGGACAGAGGTAGGACAGTGTCCCTTGTGCAGTGACAGTTCCCCTGCCTTGCAGCAGGGCACATCGGGAGGATGAAGGGGGCAGGGAGAGCCCGGTCTTCCCACGGCGTCTCCAAATTTGTTTTCCCCTCCGGAGAGCGATGCTGGAGCGGGGACAGATGCTTCAAGAGCCGGTAATTAATGACAGGGTGGTAATGAGCTGTAAGAGGCTGCAGTGGCGGATCCGGGGCCAGGAGAGGGCTCCTCCCATCGGCTGCTGCTTCTTCCGCAGGGCGAGTTCACACGAGTTCGTTACGGTGCGATCCCGAACGTGGAGAGCGCTTTTGGGGCGTCCCGGCCCCTCATCCGCAGAGACGTGCCCTGTGCGTGCATCCCAACCTGTGCTGGCTCCGGGCCCTGTGCGGGCAGCAGAGCAGACAGCAGAGGAGAGCAGGCAGGAGAGGAGGCAGGAGAGCAGCAGAAGGGTCCCACTCATCGCGACCTCACGGGAATCGCCGCGGCGCAGAGCCAGTGAGCCAGAGGAACCTGTCCCCAGGCATGGGGGAGGACGCAGAAGGACCACAGGGGGATGATGATGATGATGCTTCAGTTCCAGACAGACACCTGCATTTGGGAAAACTCAGCCATGTGTTTCAAGGGTGATGGGCAGGAGAGGGGCCCTTCGTTTAGGCAACCAGCACCCATGGGTGCTGTAGTGAGGATGTGATCCCCTTGCAAGTCCCTTCCCCTGCTCTCAGTATCTACCGGGAGCTCGTGGGTGTCTCTGTGATTTGGGGGGGGGGCTGCTGCAGGGCTGCGAGGGCTGAGAAGGGGAGCTGCAGGGCACGGGAATCCCAGCAGCACCTGGACGTGTTTGGTGCATCCACCGTGAACATACAGCACCCAGGGTGTTCAGTAGCACCTGCCAGGTACTGACTGTGTGTGTGACAGGGCCAGGTGTGCAGCCACAGCCACTGGGCACCTCATCCCTTGGGCACAGCATCCCTTGGGCACCTCATCCCTTGGGCACCTCATCCCTTGGGCACCTCATCCCTTGGGCACAGCTCCCGGCATATGCAGCAGCACCCAGGGGCTACAACACCCAGTCCAGGTACAGCAGCACCCAGCAGCTCCTGCCAAGGTGACCCACAGCCTGTGTGCCAACAGCACCTCCCTCCCCAGGGTCATGCAGCCCTTCCTGCACAGACCCACAGAACAGTTTGGGTTGGAAGGGATGTTAAAGATCATCCAATTCCACCCCCTGCCATGGGCGGGGACACCTCCCACTAGCCCAGGTTGCTCCAGGCCCTGTCCAACCTGGCCTTAAACACTTCCAGGGATGAGGCAGCCACAGCTTCTCTGGGCAACCTGTGCCAGGGCCTCCCCACCATTACAGGGAAGAATTTCTTCCCAATATCCCATCTAACTCTGCCCTCTGGCAGTGGGAAGCCAGGTGCTGCCAGAATGGAGGTGTGGGACTCCCAGTTGGGGTGGTTTTGGCTGAACCCACAGAGTCCCTGGCCCTGGCTCATCTGTGGGGAGTAAGGGGTGTCCAAGGGTCCCCCTCCCCACTGGAGACCCCACTGATGGGAAGGGCACCCCACTGCAGGGGCAAACCGCCCCCCCCCTGCCGCCCTCCTCTCCCCACCTGGGCTCCTTGCTGGAATCCCATCAGCTTTTTCCTGCTGTTTTGCCCCCTAAGCTGGGTTACCAGGAATCCTCTGGATGTGGGGGAGGCACGGTGAGGGTGCCACCATCACCTCTCCCTCCTGTGGCCACAGCAGGGACCTGATTGGGGTGGCATGTCCCTGTGGTGGCTGTGGCAGTGGTGGATGACCGGTGGGTGGTGATCTGGGCAAGGTCACTGGTGAGAGGGGACCAGTGTGGTGTGACCAGTGTGAGGTGACTGGTATGAGGTGATTGATAAGGGTTGCCCAGTGTGAGGTGGCAGGTGTGAGGTCACCCCAGTGAGTGGTGTTTGGTGCTGGTGCCCAGTATTAGTGCCTGGTATGAGGTGTCTGACCTGAGGTGCCTGATGTGAAGTGCCCTGGTGTGGTGCTGGTGCCCCGTGTGACCTGACCCCGATGAGGGGTGCCCGGTGCCTTATGTGCAGTGCTGGTGCACAGTGTGAGGTGTCCTCGAGGAAGGGTGCCCGGTGCTTGTGCACGGTGTGAGGTGCCAAGTGGCAGTCCCTGGTGTCGGTGCTGGTGCTGCGTGTGAGGTGACCTCGATAAGGTGTGCCCGGCGCTGAGTGACCCCAGCGAGGGGTGCCCGGCGTGAGGTGCCTGATGTCGGTGCCCGCTGTTAGTGCCTGGTATGAGGTGCCCGGTGCGAGGTGACCCCGATGGGAAGGTACCCGGTGCCGGGAGCCCCACGGGCGGTGCCGCTCCCCCACGACCCCCGATCCGCGCCCCCCCCGGGGGTGGGTGGGTGGGTGGGTGTGGGGGGCGGTGGGTGTGGGCGGGGGCGCGGGCGGGGCCTTCAGGGGCGGGCGGAGCTTCGCGGAGCCGCCGCACGCGAGCCCGGAGGGGCCGGAGCTGCCGCAGCGCCGCGCAGGTCCCGCCGCCCGCCCCGCACCGCCCGCACCGCACCGACCGCTCCTGTCCCCGACCGCACCGACCGCAGCCACCGCACCGCTCCCGCCCCGCCGCCCCGGCCGGTAAGTGCCCGCCTGCACTCCCGCCGAAGTTTCTCCCCGGTGCCGCAGCGGCGCGGGCTCTGCGGGACGGGGCCGCCCGGGCTCCCGCCGAGCCCCTGCCGGCGCCGCCGCCCGAGGCGCGATCGTCCCCCGGTGGGGTGGGATGGAGTGCGCGCGGGTGACCTGCCATGTCCCGGTGCCAGGAGCGGGACGGGGAACGGCGCTTTACCCGGGAAACCCTCCCGGGACACGGGTCCCAGCGCTGCCCAGCGCCCCCGGGGCTGCCCGTGGGGAGCTGCGCCCCGAAGGCGGCTGGAGACAGAGCCTGGTGGGATGAAGAGGGGGGCGACCAGTGGTGCAGGGGGCTGCGGAACTGGAAGGGGGGCACTCAGGGGCGTGGGACCCTCCCGAGGACGTGAGATCCTCGGGGGTGCCGCGCCGAGCCGCCGGGTCAAAAGTGCCCTCTGGGTGCTGCGGGATGCTCCAGCTTCGCATCCCTGCGGTTGCCCGACCGTGGGTGCCCTTGGGGTGCTGGCCCCGGGGGGTGGCGGGGGGCGCAGGGCTGTCCCCGCTGCATTGCAGGGAACCACCCTGATGCTGGGAACTCGTGGGAGCGGCGTGGCCCCAGCCATGGGCGGCCGCAAGCCCCACTGCACTGGCGGCTTCTCCGTAGCGGCCTGGCCAGGAGCCAGCTCCAGCCAGACCCTTCTCCGGCTGGATTCCCCCGCCGTGGCTACACCAAGCTCCGGGATCCTCCTGCCCTCCCGCGCTGTCTGGGTGCCGTCGGGGTGCAGTGGTGTGGAGGGGCTCAGTCCAGAACCGGGGGTGTCACACTGGGGTGCCGCAGCCCTTGCTATGCTCAGCACCTCGCTGCTCCCCTCAGCCTAGTTTTAAAGAGTGATCCCGAAGGAGCTCTCTCTGCAAATTGCGCAGGGGACAGGCAGCCTTGCAAGGTGACTGTGGCGTGGGAAGAGGGGGACACGCGTCTGTGTCACCCATCGCTTCATGGTCCCCAACTGTACCAATCCCTCTGAGTGTCTCTTCACGGTCGCTCCTCGGCGCAGTGCTCTCCCGTCCTCCGGGTGAGAGTGGCCGGGATGCTGTTGTCACCCACCGCGGGATGTCCCCCAGTGTGTGCTGTCACCCACTGCAGGGTGTCCGGCAGCCCAGCCCTCCCGCGCTGTGGAGCTGCAGGGCGCTGCAGGACTCCCCGCCGGCTCCTCTGCTGCAGCAAAACTTCAGTCCTGAGCGAGGGCTGGTGCGTGAGGTGCTGCTGCAGCGGTGTTACTCCTGCACGCGCCGAGCGGCAGCGCAGCCACCGGCAGGAGTCCCCAGCCTGCTGCATTATTCCTCGCTTGCACTGTGCCTCGGCCGTGGGCTGCCGGGGGCTGCCGGACCCCCGGGGCATCCCCGGGGCTCTGAGCCTTTGCTGCGCTTGGCTCCTTTTGGCCGCATGGTTTTGGTGGGAGGAAGCGTGGCTGGCGGTGGTCTGTGTGCCACGGGAGTGCGGGGCACCGGGGAGGTGATGCACCCAAGGTCACTGAGGCCAGCGGTGGCAGCGGGACATCACCTGTACTGTGCGGGAACAGCACAATCCAGCAAAACACCCCATTGTCCCTAAACCCCAAATGCCTCTTGGTGCGATGCCCTGTCCCCTCCTTGCATCTGGTGTAGTGCAGGAAGGGGTCTGACCTTGCCTGATCCCCTGGCATCTTGCCCGGCCTCCCGTGGTGAGCGCCACTGCCCCGCTTGCCGGGAGCCGGCCCGAAGCCCCGGTGCCCCCGATTCTGCAGGGCGAGGACACGTCCCTCGCTGCCTGTCGGCCCGGCGATGGCAGCGGCAGTGAGCCAGCACCGGCTGCACTGCATCGCCTCGGGCAACCCGCTCTGCAACCCGCTGCCCTCAGCGCCCGGGGCCACGGAGAAGGGAGGACACACAAATATATTCGTATAAACTCTTATATGATACATGGATATATATCATATGTATTTGGTCGAGGAGGGGGCTTCCAAAACGGCGTTGCTCACCCGCAGCCGTGCCCATGGGCAGTGGAACGGCACAGCCGTGGCATTTGTTGCCAACTGCTCCTGCGGGAGCTGCCTCCTGCTCCGTGAGCCCTGGGGATGGCTCAAACTAAGGGCCGTCAAAATGAGTTGGGACTCCCGCTCACCCCGAGGGGTGGGAGCAGGTCCTTCCTCCAGCTCGCCATGGTTTTGGCAAAGCCCCAGCTCCAGGAGCCGGATGACTGCGGCTTCTCGTTATGACTGGAGTTTCTCCTTCCCTGGGCTGCGCAGAGAGCTGTGAGCTGGCAGCCGTGATGTCGTCCAGCAGGATCAATGCCCAAGCATACAGACGGCACCCAGTGTCCGCTGGTTTTCAGATCCTCTGTTTTTTAATTTCCTATGCCCAGCAGTGCAGCTCGGCACTGTGCCTGGCCACGCTCCTCCTCAGCCGGGTGGCCACCGGCGCCTTCCCTGTGCCAATATCTGGAGCTGCTGGTAAGTGCAATTGGCAAAATGCTTTTGCCCTTGGCTGTGGTTGGCCTTTCCCTCCTGGATGAACACCCGTCTGTTCCCCAGTTTGTCCCCCCTCTGGAGCTGCCCTCGGTTCGGCTCCTGCCAGAGCCCACGTTCCCCAAAGTGCCCTTTGATTATTAGCTCTAATAATTGTGTTATCGCATCGACTGAAGTGTTTCAGATGCCAAAGCTAATTTCGCTTTTCATGCCTTCCTTCATCAGTAATGGGATTTTGATAACATCACGCATCCAAAAATATTGGATAAACTCAGCGTAATTCCCAATTTATTAATTAAACTGTAAATCAGGCAGTGTGCAGCTGTAATCTTGAATGCCCCAAACAGGTGTGATCCTGCAGCTGGGGATGGTGCTGGCCCATCCCTGACAGCCCTGGGGTGTGGGATCCTGGTGTCTCCCCCTGCGTTTGGGGGCTGTCACATCCCAGTGGGGCCACCCACTCCATTGTTCCCTGTGTGATGGAAGTCAAGGGATGTTTCATCAGCTCTGGTGTTTGGAGGAGGAAATGTGGTGCCTCTGAATTTTGCTGCTGGTCAGACAGTGGGGTGGGGGCTGGCAGAGCTCCCTGTCCCCCCAGGGTGGCTCTGGTCGTGCTTGGTGCTTTGGGAGGGCTGACTGCAGCCGTCTCCGGCAGCGCATGTGGCAAATTCCTGCTGTCCAGATCTGCTCCCGCTCTCCTGCCCAGGCAGTTGTCTGACTTGCACCAAACCCATCCTGTTGTTCATCTATGGCCCCACCAGCCTGGAAGGGGCTCCTGGCACTGCCGGGGGTTCTTCTACTTGTGCATCTTAAGGAAATCTGGTGTGTGTTAATTTATCTGGGTGTTTTATGCTCCCCAGCTCTTCCCAGCCCTGCATGGGTGCATCAGATGTGGGCTCTGGGCTGGTGCATCCCTGGGGATGTGAGGAGGCTGGGAGAAAAGCAGGTGATTGTGGCATGAGGTGCAGGTGAGTGCTGGGGGCTATGCTGGGGCACATCCAAACCCTGAGCCCATCTGAGCCTGTGCTGAACTGGAGAACTGGAGGTGGGCTGGGGGGAACTGTCCTGCTGCCAGGGACCTGGGGAGCCGCTCCAGGGCCAGGCTGAAGCTACAGGGATGCATGGATGTCTGTGGCAGCAGGATGCCCAAAATATGCCAGTGTAGTTTGGGGTCAGCAGAGCTGATTCAGCAGCCGATGCTCTGGCAGTGCTTCCATGGGTTGAGGAATCCCTGAGCCCCGTGAGCCTCACGTGGAGCCTTGGAACAATTCCACCAAAACACCACGGAGCTGGGACGAGCCTCTGAACTGCTCAGCACCAACCCAGGGAGGCGCCTCCCACTTTCCCCTGCAGGACACAGGGTATCCCCAGGGACTCACTGGGATGGAGAGCTGCTGGGACTGGGGATCCCCAAGTGGCACCACAGCTCCCATCAGCCTCGAGCACTGGATTCAAGGAGGAAAGCAACCCCAAGTTTCAGTCTATGAGCACATAGACTCCCTGTGGGCTCTGTTGCTGTCTTGCTCTGCTCCCAGGAGAGTTCCAGGGTTTTCTCCTGGGACCAAGGCATGGCAGGGCAGGGTTAGTGCCTGGGGTGAAGGTGCCAATGTATGCCCACTGCTGTCCACACACCAGCCTGGTGCCACTACCAGTAGCCTGGCACAGCCACTGCCCGGTGCTGCAGTGTGTGGCTGTGACAGCTCAGCCACAGCTCTGGGCCATGGGAGAGCCTGACAGAGACCTCCCTGTGGGGTGGGGTGGGCCTGGCCATGGGGGACCCTTGGAAGGTGGAAGGAATGGTGGCTACCAACACCAGTTCAGGAACCGGGATGCTTTGCAGCTGGGCTCTCCAGGTTATTCTAAGGGAGAAACAGCCTTCCCTAGGATGTGCCAGTGGAGCAGCTCCTCTGTGCAGCCCTGAAAGTGTGTGCCATTGTGCCTGTGCCTCCAAAACACTTGGAAGGATGCACAGGGATGCAGCTTGGAGGGTCTGGGGAGGCCAGCCCCTGGAAGACCCTGCCATGGTGTCTGGGGGCTGTGCCCATCACCCTGCTGGGCTCCTGGCTCTCCTGGTGGCATCTGCACAAACTTTATTCATGGGAGTCAGTCCTGTGTTCTGGCCTTGGTGGGACTTCATGCCATAACAAAATGCCCTTGCCTGGAGTGGTCCTGTGTCCCCTGTGATCCCATCATTGTCCCTCCTCCATCCCCTTTTTCACCCCCAATGCCACACGTGTGGGTGGTCCCAGGGACACAGAGCTGTACTCTGCCTCTGGGGCTCTCCTGCCTTGGAGCTGGGCAAGCAGCACCAGCATTGCTCCCACAGGCAGCCAGTCCCTGGGGACTGAGCCCAGGCTGGCAGGGAGGAGGGGGATCCTGGGGGATGAGCATTGCTGGGGGCTCCCCAGGGCCGGGAGCTGATTTTCTGGATTCTAACACCATCCCATCACCACCTCACGCTTGGCTGGGTGCTGGGGAGATCTTCCTGGAGCCTCTCCACTGGAAATGGCCCCTCGTGGCTTGTGTCTGCTCGTTTGGCCCCGTCTGTGGAGCTGGGGAGCAGCGCAGCGTGTGTGCACTCCCTTACTCCCGTCTCCAATTGATCCACCACGTCTCGGCTCTCGCGTAGAGCTGCTTCTGGCTCTTCCCCAGGAGCTGACCTGGCTCATTTTCACTGCCCCCGTGCCGATGGGGAGCCATCACTGTGGCACGGGGCCATGGCTGGGAGAGCCAGCAATGGGGCCGCGGTGCCGGTGCCCACCCGAGCGGGCAGGACTCGGTTCTCTTGGCCGTGTGGCACCTTCAAAGTGCCAGGACAGCTCAGCCCATCACCATCTGGTGCCCTATTTAGCCGCACTGGTGTTGCTGTCGGAGCAAGGCACGGCTGCCGTGGCATCGTGGTGCTGGGGAAGGGGCTGGGTGCTGCCGGTGCCCTACACCTATTTTTTGGGAGGCTTTTTTGGCCATTCGCAGCCCTGTGTGCCAGGGGTGGGCTGCCTGTGCTGGCTGGGGCTGGGGGGAGCCTGGCGGTTTGCTGTGGCAGTGGCCAGTGCCCTGGGGGATGTTCCACATGGAATGCTCTGGTGTCCTTGGGAACAGCTGTTTCCCCACAGAAACCCCAGCTGCCTTTTCTATGGGTGCCACGGTGGCACATGGCGTGTGCCAAAACCCTCTGGATGAAGTGCTGGATTTGAGTGGTGCCTGCAGCCCCTGCAGGATCTCTGTGGGATGCCTTTGGTGGAGTCTTGGAGCAGTGCAGCTGCACTGGGAGACAATGGGAACCTGAAGCCGTAGTGGGGAGGGGGACAAGGTGCTCACTGGCCCCTTCACTGTTGGCACCAATGTGCTGGTTGGCAGTGGATGTCGCAGCACCTGCCCCAGCTCCTGTGGGAGCCCTGGTACCGGTCCCAGCTCAGCTTTGTCCCGTCCTTCCTTCACTCCTGGGCTGGCAGCAGTGCTGGAGGCTGGGGATAGCCAGGGCCTGATCCAGCTAGGATCCAGTGGGCTTGGGGGGAGCAGCACCCCTAGGTGCCAGGCAGGGCTCTGAGTGCTCAGAGCTGGGTCCCTCTCTCTCCTGATGTTGCTGTCACTGGCCTTGTCCCCTGTTTTAGCTCAGTGCTGTTCTGATTTTAGAGGCAAAGGTGCAGAAAATCCCTGAGCTGCCTGTCTGGGCACCCTGGCACTGGCAGGTGCCAGCACTGGTACCCATTCAGGGAAGTGTCTCTGGGTAGGGACAAACCTGGTGTCTCCCTGAGTCAGGTGGGTGCCAGGCTGGGGTGATGCTGTGTAGAGGGAGATGCTCAGGAGCGAGCAGGGCAGGGTGGGATCACCCCTTCCCCAGCCCTGTTGACCTTTATGTGTCCATCCAGTGAGAGTCATGGCAGTGCTCAGCACAGCCTTCCAGCAGCAGGCACCGCTGGTTTGGCTTGGGAGCACCAGAAGGCATCAATCTGGATCTCAAATGATGGATGAAGGCCTCCTTTAAGGCTACATTTACTGTCAGACCTTGCTTGGTTTTGCTGTGAGCAACACAGGTCCTCCCTCACAGGCAAGTGCCGGCTTTGAAACCACCATTATTTTATAATTTTTTATTTTACAAACTCTCCCCTGTGAGCCCGGGGCTGGATCTCCTTCCTTGAGGCTGGGGTCTATGTGGTGAGCCCAGATTCTGACCTGTGGGGCGGTGAGGCAGGAGCTCATCCCAGGCTGTGCAGTGTCCATCCCCTGTGCATCCCAGTCGGGGCGAGGGTGGGGCTCTGGCTGTGACCCTGTGGGGACATGCAGGGGACACACTTGCCATCAGCTGGGCAGCTCATCCAGTTTTTACAGGAATTGTGTCATTCTCGGTCACAGTGCTCCCCTGGAATTACTCATCTCCCGGGGCAGGGATGGTGGTTGGGGCTGCCAAGCCCCAGCATGGTGTTATTTTTACTTGGTTGAGCCAGGTGCTGGTGGGTGATGGGGCCATGAGCAGAGCCTGTCGTGACAGGGAGGGAGGATGTGGCTGACTCTGGAGATGCTGCTGGAGTCTGCAGGATGGGGAGCAGTGCTGGGGGTCCCAGCAAGGTCTGGTGGCTGTCACTGGCCCAGGCAGTAGCAGGGTCCCATCACAGCTCTGAGTGGGGAAAATGCTGAGCTTCAGCCCTGCCTAGGGGGTTCCTCCCTCAGGGTGCTGCTCCCCATGCTGTGCCTCAGGTTCCCTCAGTGGGCAGAGGGATCTGTGCCTCAATTTCCCTTGGTGGGCAGGGGGGTCTGGCCAGCAGCACCTGCTGGTACTTGGGTTTGGGGACAGGAGAACATGTCCCTGTGTGGGCCATGTCTCAGCAGCTCAGGTCCCGTGATGCCACGTGCTTCATCCTCGCTCCATCACACTCCTCGCCTGTGCTGCAGCAGCTCCCATTCCCAGCCCAGGCACACTCTCCCATGAGAAGTATGGAGCTGGGGGAGCAGAGACTCCCCTTGCCCTCAGCAGAGTGAATCAGGATGGGATTGTGGGGGGATCCCAGGGGAGAGTGCTCCCCAAGCTCTGGGGGCTGCCACAGCATCCTGGGGAGCTGTGGATGGAGAGTCTGATCTGGCACCACTGATGGAGCTGCTGTGGGGTCATGCCGGGGCTGGAGAAGGGGAACAAGGATGAGATGTGGGGGTTGGCTGGGCTGGGTTGTTGCAGAGCCCCTTTGCACCAAAGTCCTGCAGTGTCTCCCTACCTAGTGCCCCCTACACTCCCTCCTCCCTGATCCCTCAGTCTCCCCATGCCTCCACACGTCCCTTGCCTGGAATTCTCTGTTAATTAAATGACCATTAGAAGCCAAATCATGTTTTTGCCTTAATTAGAGTCTCCTGTCTCACTGCTGTGAGCTGAAACTCTGGCCCAGCATGTGCCCTCCGTGACTGACATCGGATGCAATGGGAGCACTGGGGGGTCAGTGCTCCCATGAAAGGCCAGAGGGATGCCCTGGCATCATGCCAGTGGGTCCGGCAGAGATGGGAT
The DNA here is from genome assembly GCF_003984885.1 of Neopelma chrysocephalum. NCBI lineage: Eukaryota > Metazoa > Chordata > Aves > Passeriformes > Pipridae > Neopelma > Neopelma chrysocephalum. The sequence continues at coordinate 1,115,936 of NW_020897784.1, forward strand.
CTCCTCCTCCAGCCCTTGTCCTGCTGACCCCAGCTCCAAAACACCCGCTGGCATCAAGATCCAGCTGGGGCACTGCCAAATATCTCAGCTGTACCTCGAAATCTCCACTTGCCCCGGGGCTGCACTGCAGGATCCGTCTCCGTAGTTCCCAGACTTCCCACCGGCATCGGGGTGGGAGGGGGCTCAACTTGGGACCAGTTTGGGATTTTCATTCCCAGTCGTCCAAGCCCACGCCCTGGCACAGGGCAGTGCAGGTTTTGGGATCAGCTCCCTCAGCTGACATTCATGGAGGTCTGGAGGGTCCCCCCCCCCGCCCCGTCTCCATCTCAGCAGGACAACTCAGCGCCGGCTTTGCCAGCCCGTAATGAGCGATAACTCGTCGCTCCGGGCCCACGGTGGCAGCCGCCCTTCATTATCTAACGAACTTCCCCCAGATCGGGGTCTCCCTGGGACAATTCAACACTCTGGGCAGGGGGGGCCGGGGGTTGGGCCCCCCCGTACCCGCCTGCCCGAGCCCAGCCCATGCTCCGTCAGCGCCGGCTGCTGCTAATTGCTGCCTCAGCCTCATTAATCTTCATTTGTTGCTGTTTCTGCCCTCCGTCACCTCCATCGCCTTCCCGGAGGGGAGAGGTTCCGGCTGCCCCCGCGGGGGAGCGGGGGGCGTTTTCAGCAGCTGGATTCCCCAAAATCCCCGACCCTGGCGCTGAGCTCGCTTGGTGCTGCCGTGTCCGAGGACATCCTGATCCTTTTGTGCACCCCCAAATTCTCATCCTGGGTCCGGTCCTTCGCTGATGAGGGCGAACCCCTGTCGATTCCCCCGCACATCTCGCTTCTCCCTGCGTGGTCCTCAAAGCCCCCCAGCCCAACCGGTGAATCCACCCCTCTCCATCCATTCCCATCCCACCCGGACAGGGAGCTGAGGCCGGGGCAGGGGGTACCCACGATGGGACCGTCACTGGGGAAAGCCCAAATCCCCCTTGTTTGGCTTTTGGGATGTGCCGGGTGCTGCGGCAGCATAGGCGGGGGAGTCTCTGGGATGGAGCCTTTGCGGGAGGAGGAGGAGGAATGAAGGGCTCGGGAAGGGGATTTTCCGGCGTCTAAACTGCTTTTCTGGTTACGGGGAATGCCCTGGGGATGGAGGGGGAAGGGATCGCCGGCTCCAGCCTGGGGTTTCCATCCTGCCAGACCTTGGGGTGCTGCCGGCAAATGGAATGCGGCAAATGGAATGTGTAAATGGGAGGGGGACCCGCCCACCCCCCAACCTCCGTCCCCCCCTGCTCCAGATGTAAATCAGCGGTGTAGCCAGGGGGGTTTACACCAGGAAGGGGCCAAAGACCCCACGAGGCTGGTCTGGGCCTCAGTGCAGTTTCTCGGGGTTCAGTATCAGCTTTAACAAAGCTGGGGTGAGTTTGGGGGCTGAGCCTGGAGGGTGGTTCGCTGGATACAGTCCCTGGGGGCTCTGCTGGAATTGGGACCTGGGGGCTCCTTCAAGGCCAGATGTTTGCAGCTTGGGGCACTGCCTGAGGGGGTTCAGGGTAACACACCATGGGGTGCAGGGGAGTGTTGGGGTTCTGGGGGCGGTGCAGTGTCAGGACTATGCATGGAGGGGGCTGGGGTGTTGTGTTAGGGGGTCTGGGGAGCTGCAGGGTGGGGCACGGGGTAATGTCCCATGGGATTTCGGGGGTGCTGCACTGAGGGGTACAGGATGAGGCACTGGGGGATGCAGGGGTGTGCATTAGGGGGGAAATGCACTGTAGGGGGGATGGGTTTGGCAGGTTCAGTGTAATGCCCCATGGTGTGCAGGGGCCACATGCTGAGGGGCCCAGAGCAAAGAGGAGCAGGATAAAGCTCTGGGGGAACTGGGGTGGTACCTGGGGGGCTGCAGGGTGGAGTGTAATATGGGCGCATGGGTGATGTGCCATGAGGAGCTCTGCCCACCCTCTGCCCTGTGGGGAAGCCTGGGTGAAGTCCACCCTGTTCTGCTCCATGAGGAGCTCCCAGCAGTTTTGGAGAGGGGTGTGGGGTGGGTTTTACCATTCTCATTAGCATCCCCCATGAGTGCTGCACCCCAGGAAAGAGCTGGGGGGTCTGAAGAGGTCAGCAAGGTGGGAGGGGGGTCCTTCCCAGCCAGTATTTTTTCTTGAAGCCTTAACCCACGTTCGTTCCAGGGCCAAGGGCTGATAGAAATGGTTAATTATAACCCTCATATTTTATTTATGTCCTTAAGACTCTCAGATCTTGGCCAGGGGAGAGGCAGGGAGCAGTGGGGAGTGACGAGGGGCAGCTCCAAACCAGGGAGGAATAAAGAGGAAACGTGAAGCACCGGAGGAACCGCAGCGAACATCCCCTGTGGGGGCGGCCGAGAGGGGTTTGAGGGCACAGCGGGGATTTCGGGGGGCCGAGCTCCCTTCCCACCCCCACCGCCGGCCGCTCGGCCCCTTGCCAGCGGCTGCCGCAACTTGCAAAGGGGAAGGGGAAAAAAAAAAAAGAAAAATTGCAAAAGGAATAAAAAAAAAAAAAGGCAGCGCAGCCAGAGCAGGACTGCAATGCAGTGCCGCAGCCCAGCCGCCGCACGGCCCTCCCGCAGCACGGGGGGCCCGGCAGGGACAGGGGGCTGGGACAGGGAGGAGGGGCTGCGACGGGCCCCCCGCCCGGGAATCTGTGCCGTGGGGCTGGGAGCAGCTCTGCACCCGCAGCCGAGGGTTTGGGCTGCCCTGCTTGTGCCTCGTGGGGATGGGGGGTTGTGGCCAAGGACACCCAGTGAGGCAGTGGCACAGTGGGGTCTGGGACCTGGAGTTGAGGGGATGTGCCCAAGGACACACTACTCCACTGCCTGTCCCCTCTGCTCCACTGCCTGCCCTCCCACCCAGCGATGGCACCCTGGCTGCCCCCGACCCACCTGGGCTGCCCCCATGGCACTGCCCACACCTGCCCCACGCTGCCCAGCCTGCCCCCCACGCAGGAGGGGGATCAGAGCTTGGCTCCCTCGCTTGGAGGGACAGGATCGGCCCCCTGGCCCCATGGCAAGGGCTGTAGGGTCCCAGAGGACTGTAGGGTACTGAGTTGGAGGGGGGGTGGCAACATGGTCTCCACGGGCTTGCTCCCCCAGGCCTCTCCCGTGCCTCAGTTTCTCCCAGTCCTCAGCTCTGCCAGCACCCGGTAAGCACCACAAGGGAGCAATTAGTGATGCTGATTAGCTGCCCAGCTCAAAACCAGCCCCTGCACTGAGGCCTGATGCTGCCTGCAGCCTCCTGAGCCCTGGCCAGCACCGCAAAGCCCCCCAAGCCCCCAAAGCAGCATTTCCCTGGTCAAGTGCCTGCACTGCATCTCTGCCCCCAGAGCCCCCTGTCCCCTCACGGTTCCCACACGCACAGAGGGTGTGTGTGTGTGTGTGTGTGTGTGTGTGTGTGTGTGCAAGCCCTTGCACAGGCTGTGGGCAGTGCCACGCACACGTGAGGACGTGCAGCCCCACGTGCAGGAGCTGGCAGAGCTGGGCACACGAGTGCTGTGCGTCCACACAGGCGCTTGCACCCGGACACATCCCTGGGCAGATGTGCTCACACACGTGTGAGTGACCACGTGCACACACCTGTCAGCACTTTGCACACACACTGCCCGTGCACCAGCTTTTACACACACACACACACACACGCACAGGCACACGTCCCATGCACAAGCACTTGCACACCCTGTGCACATTTACACCCCCGCCACATGCACTCATCCTCTGTGCACACACACTTGCACGCGTGCACACCTTCACGTGCATTTGCATGTCCCGTGCACACGCACATGGACGTGCTTGCACATACATTTACACACGTGCACAGACACGCACACACACCCCCCCCGTGCCCGTGCACCGGCCCTTGCGCCTCCATGCCCACACCTACAGGCTCGCAGAGGCGCACAGACAGACACACAGAGCCCTGCTCGCATCCCTTCCCGTGCACACAAGTTGCACACACGTGGGGCTGCAGCACGGGCCCGGCTGCGGGTGCTGAGCGGGCCCGGCGGTGCTCGTCCCCGGGGACGGCGGCTCTGTGCAGTGGGATGTGAGCGGCATCGCGATCATCGCAGTGCCGGGATTGCAGCGGGGCTGCCGCAGCCCCCCCTGCGCTCGGGGAGCTCCCACCCCCCCGGGCAGTGCTGGGCTGGGTGCACAAGGACTGGGGTACTGGAGGGGGGTCAGTTCATCTGGACACCACCTCTGCGTGCTGCCCACCTTGTACAGTGTGTTTGGGGGCAGAGGGGGTGCCCTGGGGTGTGTTGTGGTGGGGTGCACCCCTAGGGTCCCTCATCCCGTGCTCGCTGGGGGGCTTGCAGGGTTTCTGTGACCTGGACCCCCTGCCCTTTGTCCATGGACCTTCTGCCCCAGACTGGGGGGCAGGATCCAGCACTGGGGGGCTGCCTCCAGCAGCACTGGGCCTCCACATCCCATCTCTCCTCCCACAGACCCTGGTGCACCTGGGCAGTCATGGGGACAAACCCCTCAAGTGATGGGGACAAACCCCTTGTGTTTGATGGGGACAAACCTGGACATGTGTCCAGGTGTCCTCAGCTGCTGGAAGATTTGGGGAGCTCTCGTAGCCCTCAGCACCAAATAACCCTCAGTCAGGTGGGGGTTAAATGCAGCAGCTCCCGGTTCATTCCAGGATGTGGGGGATGTGGGGCACCTCCAGCCCCCCAGTGCTGAATTTCAGGGAGCTGCAGCTGCACTGGGGCCGGGTGATGTGATGTGGGTGTCTGCAGCGGTGGCAGCCCCTCCACAGGGAGTGAAGGTGGCCATGGTTGAGACATGGGGTGGCAAAGCCTGTGCTTGTGGCAGGGACCTTGTCTGGGCAAGAGTCATATAATCAGCTTGTTCTGTCACGTGAAGGGCTGTCTCTCCCTTGTGGGGGATCCCCCCAGACCCTCACACCGTATTCTCTGCAGGAGTAGCAGTGCAGAAAGAAGGTGTCTGGGTGTGGAGACACGGGATAAATCAGTGCTTGATTCACCTGAGAGGTGGCTGACTACACATGGTAGCACCAAATTGAGGTAGGAACACCCCCAGGTCTCTCTGGCTGACTTTTTGATGTGAGAATGCTCCTTTTCCACTGCTGTAGGAAGGGCAGAGGAGCAGCCAGACCCGGGGGACAGTGTTCTGGGCAAGGAGCCTTCACCGAGTGGGAAGAAGAGATGCAGGGAGTGGGATGCCCCCCATCCCAGAGCTCACCTGCCCCCAGAAACTCTTTCCTGGGTTATCTGTGATCCTGCTGGCTCTTTGCTTACTCCCCTGGAGAGCCTGGTATCCTCCTTAACCCCACCAGCACCACTTATTCTCTGGGATTCTTCCTGCTCTGGTCTTCCCTTTGCAAACTGCTTGAGTCATGGAGGAATTTTTGGCTGGGTCTGGGTTGTGGAGGCACTTTGAGTCTATAGGTGGGGTAGTGGATCCACTTTGGGGTTGAAGCTGGGTTATGGAGGTCAGTCGTGGAGACATTTTGGGGCTGGAGCTTGGTGAGGGAGGCATGTTGTACCAGGTTTACTTGCAGAAGTGAAAGCCACATTTGCAAGACCATGGGATGGGTGTCCCCACGCTTGGGGGATGCTCAGGCCCCTCTGGGCTGGGGAGGGGATGCTCAGCACGTCAGGCTATGCTGCAGCTCTGGCAGTGAACTGAGCACCTTCTCTGGCCCCATGGGGGAGCGGGGCTGGCTGAGGGAGCTCTGCAGGGTTGGGAGCTGGGCAGGAGCCTTGAACCACCCAGGGCATGGTACCTGTGACATTGTGAAAGGGTTGACCCATTGCCCTGCACGCTGAGCCTTCCATGGCTGTGTAGAGCTACCCCTTCCCTGCTTCCATCTGTCCTCAAGATGTGCCCTGCCAAAGCTCCCTGGGGCTGGAAGAAGAGCAGTGTGCTGCTCCTCTCCTGCTCCCAGATTTGGAAGTTCCCACAGGGCCAGAAGCAAGTCCTGAGGGTCCCTCACCAGTGCTGGGTGCCCCATGCCTGGGTCCCGGCCTAAAAGGAAGGATAGGAGGGGCTGGCTTTGTTCAGACTGACCTCACTCATCTCTTCTGGGATGCAACATTCCTCTCCTCATCCCATGGGGTCTCATCAGGTAAACATCCCCCCAGGAGTGTCCCTGATGTCCCTAGGAAGCTCTGAGCTGGCACCATCACTGATACAATGCTGGGTGATGCTCCCGGTGGCTTTGGAGATGTCAAGGGCCAGGAAACTCAGGGGTCCGCTGGACTTCTTATCACTTGTGAGGGATCCAGGTGTCTGATCTCTCCCAGCCATGGGGTCTGTGCCCCTCCAGCAGAGGATGAGGTGTCCTGCTGCAGCCCTGCTGTCCATGCTGTCCCCAGTGCTACTGGGGACGCTGCCAGGGCACAGGGAGGAGCAGGGGCAGCAGGAACTGTGTGACCACCGAGGTGATGTTGTGTTTCAGGGAGCCCCTGACCCACCATGACGTTCAAACAAGCGTCTATGATGGCCCCAGAGGCCACGGCCACCACGGTGCCCATGAGCACGATGGAGAACTCCACCGAGGCCGCGGGGCCGGGCGAGAGCAAGGAGGACATGTTCACCAAGCTGAGGGACAAGTTCATGAACGAGCTCAACAAGATCCCCCGTGAGTAGCTGCTTCTTTCCCGGGTGCTGCCCTCCTGATGGCCCCACTGCCGCGCCGGTCCCTGGGCAACATGTGGGACAAGATTTTGGGGTGGTTGGGAGGGAGCTGCAGGGCTGACCCCAACACTGGCTTTTGCCTGCAGTTCCACCCTGGGCCCTCATCGCCATCGCAGTGGTAGCCGGACTCCTCATCCTCACCTGCTGCTTCTGCATCTGCAAGAAGTGCTGCTGCAAGAAGAAGAAGAACAAGAAGGAGAAGGGCAAAGGCATGAAGAATGCCATGAACATGAAGGACATGAAGTCAGGCAACCAGGTGATGTCCTTCTGGGCTGCTTGGCCAACAATCCCTCCGGATGAGCTGTGAACTGTGCTGGGGGCACCCATAGATCAGGGAGCAGATTGGGATGGAGTCACCAGGATATCTGAAGCCAGGACATGGAGCCACCAGCCACTGGGATGGGACAGTGCAGACAGGAGCCAGGACCTGAGGCAGCAGCACTGTCCTCTTCCAGTGCCCACTGGCCCAGATGGGACCAGGCTCAAGCTGTCCTCGACCTGCCAACACTTCATATGAATCAGAACATGTTAAATTAATCCCTTTCATCTTTCTGCCTCCCTCTGGGTTACCCTCATTTCACTGAGCCTTTAGCCAAGAGGGGAGGGCCACCAGGGCAAAACACCTGCCAGTCTGGGGTCGAGAGGCAGGTGCTGGTACCTGGAGCAGACCTGGGGCTGCCTCCCCATCCTTGGGGCCAGCCTGAGGTGGGCTTTGGTACCTGCAGGCTTGGGGCCACCCCAGCCATTTCCATGGCCTTGACCCAGGGCCATTTAGAGGGGGTGGGAGATTTTGGGTGCCTGTTCCTGCTCTTCAGAGCTGTGTGGGCACCATGAACATGCAGGCAGGGCTGGAGCAGGAGCGGTGGGAGATGTGGGGTGGGATTCCCCAGCAGAGAGCAGGGGCTGTATCCCCTGGGACTCCACAGGGTCATACAAACCCTGACCCCCCCCTCACCCCATGGGTCCCTCAGTGCTCTGTGTAACGTGTCTGTCTTCCCTTGTGGTGCCCTCGCCTCCTTCCACCCTGCTGCCCTGGCTGCCTGGTCCCTCCCCATCCTGGGACACCCTCCATGGTAAGTGTCACCATGAGCCTCCTTCTCCATCATCTGCTTCCAGGGTGGGTTGGGGGACCTGGAGACGTGTCAGAGAGGAGATAAGGAGCCAGGACTCCCACCCTATGGACCATGGCTTGGAGAGGCAGGAAGAGGGATGGCTTTTCCTGGGGACAAGTAGGGTGTATTTCTATTTCTGAGCCTACAAAGCACTGGCTGCAGTGCTTCCCCAAGCACAGGCTGGGGGCTACAGGACCCACCTCCTGGAAGCACCAAACCTCACTCCACTGGAGCCAACCCCTTGTTCTGGTGGTCTGAGGAAGCCCCTCAAGCTACTTAGTCTGGACCAGCCCCGGGGGCTCCCGTGTGGCTGTGGCAGAGCCAATGCCACCCCCAGACTGCTCTGTCAGTGCTTTGTGTCCCCAGCACAGGGGTCTCCTTTCCTCTGATGGGGAGAACCTGGGTGTTGAGATGCCAGTAGGGTTGGGGTGCTGAGGTCCCCAGCGGGGTGGGGACGGGGGTGCTGGGCTGTGACTGTGCTGCTGAGCTGGTGTGGGGATGCTGGGCTGTGACCGTGCTGCTGAGCTGGTGTGGGGATGCTGGGCTGTGACTGTGCTGCTGAGCTGGTGTGGGGATGCTGGGCTGTGACCGTGCTGCTGAGTTGGGCACTGCGGCTGCCACTGCAGGACCAACAGGACGACGATGATGCAGAGACGGGTCTGACGGAGGGGGAAGGTGAGGAGGAGGAGAAGGAGCCAGAGAACCTGGGCAAGCTGCAGTTCTCACTGGACTACGATTTCCAGGCCAATCAGGTGATGGAGGGGCTGGGGCTCAGCTGAGGAGTGGGGTTTGCCCAGGGGGATTTCTGAGGGGACAAGTCTCCATGTTGGACCCGGGTGGCATGGGAGGGAAGGAGGAGCTGGGTGTTGTGCCACAGGAAGTCCTGCCTTGGGCTGGAGATGAGTGGAGATCTGCAGAGTGTAGCTGGGCTGTCCTAATGAGGACACCCCTCTGCCCCCTCCAGCTGACTGTGGGAATCCTCCAAGCCGCTGAACTGCCAGCTTTGGACATGGGGGGCACCTCAGACCCCTATGTCAAGGTGTTCCTGCTGCCTGACAAGAAGAAAAAGTACGAGACCAAAGTGCAGAAGAAGACGCTCAACCCTGCCTTCAATGAGACCTTCACCTTCAAGGTGAGACCCTTCACCCACAACACAGGACCTTGCCTCCCACTCCCATCCTTCTCACCGACTGCACTGGTCCCACACGCTGACCCTCACTGCTGGGAGCAGCTGGTCCTGGCTCGGGGTCCTCTGAGCCCTCTGTCAGCCCGGTTGCTGTCCCTGTTTGTGCAGGTGCCCTACCAAGAACTGGGTGGGAAGACACTGGTGATGGCCATCTACGACTTTGACCGCTTCTCCAAGCACGACATCATCGGGGAGGTGAAGGTGCCCATGAACACAGTGGACCTGGGCCAGCCCATCGAGGAGTGGCGGGACCTGCAGAGCGGCGAGAAGGAGGAGGTGAGAGCAGCCCTCAGCCAGCTGGACCTCTTGGTTGGGGGATTTAGATGGGGGTGGCCATGGGGTGAGCTCTGCTTTTGGGACCATCCCACGGTGCTCAGGGTGATGATCATGTGGGGTCCCACTGGGGTGGGACTCATGCCTGTCCTGGCTATGAGTTCTGGGCAGGATCTACCATCTTGTTCCTCTGCTTAAAAACCTTTTTGTCACAAAAAATGAAGAGTATAAAACATCTTGAGTGCTGTGCTGGGCCTGACCGGCTCCAGAGCCAGTGATCAAACCCTTGTGCTGGTGCATGGGGTGCCAGCTTGTGCCTGTATCAAAGGCTGAGCAGGGTTTGGGGGGACCTGCATGTGGGACCATGTCCAAACAGTGCAGTCTGATGCGCTGGCAACGCTTTGATATCCACTCCCCGCTTTCCTTGGCAGCCAGAGAAGCTGGGAGACATCTGCATCTCTCTCCGGTACGTGCCCACGGCCGGGAAACTCACTGTCTGCATCCTGGAGGCCAAGAACCTGAAGAAGATGGATGTCGGGGGTCTCTCAGGTGAGTGTCACTCAGGGGCAGCCTCCTCCTGCCCCACTGGGGGCTCTCAGCTCCCTTTGTCAGGAAGGACACTGGGGCCATCAGTCTGGCTGGACTTGGGAAGCCCCCCCAGTGCCTCCTCCTGCATTGGAGGGAGCCCAAGGTCTGGCTGGAGGGCAAAGGAAGATGGGCATGGGATGAATCCTCCACCCTTAGGAAGGATGTTTTGAATTTGGTCTCACACTGTGCTCAGGACCAGGATGCTGCAGGACCTGGGTGGTGAAAATTCTCCTCTGCCATTTTCTCCTGGTCCTGCTCCTCCTTGACTTGTTCCAGGGATCTCAGCTGACAGAATATTTTTGCTCAAAGAGTCTTCCCAACCCCACCATGGGGCTGAGCTCTGTGCCCAGGGGTCCTCAACTCTTTCCAGACCTGCCTTAACCATGGGAAGAGCAGTCCCTGCATGGCTGGAAGGGTTCAGCTTTATTGTGGGGTGTCCTACTCCAAAAACATGGGTGACAGTGCCACCTGACAGGCCAGCTGTCACTCCACTGTCCCCAGTCCTCCTACAAGAGGGCCCTCAGCGCAGAATCACAGAATTAATGTTGGAAAAGACCTCCAAAATCATTGGGTCCAACCCGTGACCAATCCTCAATTTTTCACCCAGCCCAGAGCACTGAGTGCCATGTCCAGTCGTTCCTTGGACACCTCCTTGGACAGTGACTCCACCACCTCTCTGGGCAGCCCATTCCAATGCTTGACAACCTTTTCAGTGAAGAAATTCTTCCTGACGTCCAACCTGAACCTCCCCTGTTGCTGCTAGAGGCCATTTCTCCCTGGTTAGTTACCTGGGAGCAGAACCTGATCCCCCCCGGCTCCACCCTCCTGTCAGGGAGTCGTAGAGAGAGAAAAGTGTCCCCCTTGAGCCTCCTTTTCTCCAGGCTGAACCTCCCCAGCTCTCTCAGCCATTCCTTATCTGACCGACTTTCCAGACCCTTCCCCAGCTCTGTTGCATGCAGAAATGCTCCATCCCTCGGCCAGTTGCTCCCACAAATCCTCTCCAGCCCAGTTGTTTTGACTTTGGTCCCCATCAACAAACCCCAGAGCCCATGGACATCTCTACCTCATCCTGGGCTGAGATGCCTCTTGGCTGATGGTGCTCCCTGGGCATCTCATCCCTGGCTGATGCACCCTCCTGACCCCCAGATCCCTACGTGAAGATCCACCTGCTGCAGAATGGCAAGAGGTTGAAGAAGAAGAAGACCACAGTGAAGAAGAAGACCCTGAACCCTTACTTCAATGAGTCCTTCAGCTTTGAGATCCCCTTCGAGCAGATACAGGTTTGTCTGATGACTCCCCTGGGAGACAGAGAAGGGGGAGGGTGATGGGAGATGTTGCAACTGCCTGAGCCCATTTCCCAGCATTCTCACCAACCTGAGTGGCTCCTGCTGGGCTCCTGGTCCCTGAGATAGACCCAGTCCCATCCTGGGCCTGGACTGATGCTGAGAGCAGCTGGTGCAGGGGCAGAGCTGGGAGGCTGGGCAGCACCTATGGGAGATGAAACCCCAGCAGAGACAACAGCTGGAACAGGGCTTTCCTCTGCTCCTGCTCCTACAGTGCTCACCCCAGGCATCACAAGGACCCCCCAGTGGTCCTAAAGGCATTTTGGACAACTGGCCAGTGCCTTCTGCCCCTCCACGTCCTGCCCAAGCCCCTGTACTTGCCCCTTGCCCTAGCCCAGTAGCCCACAACTCTTACCCAGCTCCTTTATCACACCTTGGTGACCTTTCCCAGGTGAGTCAGGCCAGGATAAGCTGGGTCCCCACCGTGGCTCTGCAGCCCTGGGCTCCTTGGGAATGATGTGCAGGAAGCACGGAGGGGGCCTTGCCCCAAAATGGGCCACAGCAGGGCTCAGCCTTGGGGGATCCCTGCGGCACCCTGAGGCCACAGAGCCATCACGGTGCTGTGCCTTTCCACCCTCTAAAGGAGGTTTTTCCTCCTGCAGAAAGTGCAAGTGGTCATCACGGTGCTGGACTATGACAAGCTGGGGAAGAACGAAGCCATCGGCAAGATCTTCACGGGCTGCAACTCCACCGGCACAGAGCTGCGGCACTGGTCCGACATGCTGGCCAACCCCCGGCGGCCCATCGCCCAGTGGCACTCGCTGAAGCCAGAGGAAGAAGTAGATGCAGCTCTCGGGAAGAACAAATAGGCGGCTCTGGCGGCCGGCGCGGCACCGCGGACAGTCAGCGCGGCCCAGAGCTACTGATACCTCAGTTCCGCAACCTCCCGTCTTGGTTTTTTTGTTCTGTTTTAAGCTGAAACGCCCTTTGATGGCTCTGGAAGGGTTTCCAGGCAGTCCCAATAGCTTCCAGGGGAAGAGGTTAAAGACACGGATGGTTCTTTTCGTTCTCCAGCATCGCTCCCTTTGTGCTGCATGTCCCGCCGCCTCCGCTCGCCATCCCTTCCCAGCGCAAAGCCACCGGCGTGCCCGGGACCTTCCCCGGCAGCCACGTCACCAGCCTGCAGCACTGCTGCTGTCATCCTTCCCTTGGGATCACGTGGGGAGCCACGGAACGTTGCATGGAGGTGATACCGGAGATGGACAGTGTGGAATGACCAGACCCACCGTGCTTGCTCGGGTCATGGTCAGCTGTAGGACAGCAAAACAGTGGAGAAGACCCTCTGGAAAGATCCAGGTGCCTCCCCCTGGTCTTCCCCAGGGATGGCTGAATGCCCCTGGTCAGCTCCAGGTTTGGCTTCTCCGGGGAGAGGTTTGCAGGGGATCCCCTCTGTGGCTGGTGTGGTGGTGGGGTGCTGAGCCCTTGGTGTTGCATCTGGAGCTGTGGGGGCCTGTCTGAGCACTGGGAGCCCCCGGGGGCTGTTCTGAGGAGACGTGGATGTGGATGCACCATCAGTGCATCAATCACCACCATCGCCACCATCTCTGTTGTGTCCCCAGAGGCCAAGCAAGGGCAGTGCTGGGTGGAATCTGTAGGTCAAGATGCTTCCACAAGGCAGTTTATGCTGAGAGATCTCCAAATGTGGTGAGGGCAGCCCCCCAGAGCAGTGCCAGGTGCCTCCCCAAATCCCATCCATTGTGTGTCGCCAGGGCTCAGACCCACCGTGAGCACCCGGCACAGCCTGGGGGCAGCTGGGGGGGCTATGGGGGGCTATGGGGAGCTCCAGCCCCACCACTGCAGCCCACCTGATGTAGATGGTGAGAGTGAGCCCAGGGCCAAAAAGGGACCAAAGCCTCTGACCCCCACAAGCTGCTACTCCCCACCAGGCCACTGGCTGCTGAATCTACTCCATCCTGCTCCCTTCAGGGTGTTTAAGCCATATCCGTGTCCCTGACAGTGGGCAAGAGCTTCTCCAGACCACCTCTCCCACTGTCAGACCAAGCCCCTGAGCTGGAAAGCCAACACTGTTCCCTGCAGCTGGGAGAGGATCCGGCAGCCCTGCCCAGTTCAGCCCAGTCTGTGCTGGAGCTCTGACATGAGCTGGTGTCCCCATCCCAGCTGTGACTCCCCGTCAGCCTCACACTCACAGCTCCACTTGGCTTCCCTGGACTCGGTGTTGGGGGTTCTGCACAGTGCAGCAGTGAAGGGCGTTGCCACAATGGAGCTGAGCCCCAGGGATGCCCCAGCACTGGGGACACTGCTCTGGGGGTCCAGTGTCTGGGCTGGGACCTTGGTGCAGTGCGTCCTGAGTCTGGGGACAAAGGGCCAAAACTGAGCTCAGCCCAGCGGTGTTGGATGCTTCAGCAGCTCACACAGCTCCCGGTTCTGAAAGGGCATCCTGGCCCTGGCTGGAGGTGGGGAGATGATGGGAAATTTGGTGGCAGCCACATCTCAGGGGGTTCAGATGGACACAGGGATCAGCCCTTGCCCTTAGAGGGACGTGCAGCTCTGGGACAGTTCCCCAGGGAAGGATGGCTCCATCTTAGGAGCTTTGGGCTCAGATAACCAAGCTGCATGGGGGGGGGGGATGTTGGATGGGGACCTCCAACAACCACCTCCATCACCACCATGGCTGCGCTTGGCTCATGCCCTGGTGAAAGTGGCACTAGGGTCACACCAGGTTTGAAGGGGTCATCAAGCAAGTGGTCCCACAAGGCCATCTCCAGCTTTAATAAGTCCCTTTTCCTAATCAATGTGTCAGCGTCAGCAAACGGGTCTTGCCCTGCTCCTGTAGCCAAAGGGAGAAGAATTTTCGGGATGCTTTTAATTAAAGGGGGAGTTGAGAGGGTGAGGATGCCCCACGGCGAGGAGCACTAGCTGGAGTCAGTCTCACTTTGGGGTCCATCCAGCCACTGGTTGGGGTGGGGGTTTGCCTTACACGGAAATGGGTTAAAAAAGAAGAAATTGGAAAGAGCACTGAAATCCTCCTGTTGGCAGTCAGAGAGAGTGCACAGCCCTGCAGCCTCCCCAGGGGAGCAGGTGGAGTTGTGCACACCTGTACACGTGCACACCTATCCACCTGCACAGCTGTACACACCTGTACCCCTGCACCCCCTCCTGTGCACCCCCATCCACACCCCTCCACCCCCACCCACACCCCCAGACCTGCCAGGGTCTCACCAGGAGCGGAAATCCCACCTGGCTGGTTTCCATTCAGACTCTCTAAGCCTCGGGGGGTGGGAGGGGGGGAGGGGGAAGACTGTGACTTTAATACATAACTTAATTTTTTTTTTTAATAAAAAGGGGAAAACCAACCAACGTATTGAAGCCATCTGCGCTGCCTCTGACCCCCCTCTCCCCCCCCACTTAGCTATGTGTAGGTAAAATATATGGAGACATAGCTGTATATACCACGAGCAGTGCATGTGATGCAGCCACGTAGCAGTAGCAGCATGGCCCCAGCCCGGCGCTGCCACCGCCCCGGCACCGCCGTCCCCATCTCCGGCCCTCAGCGAGGGAGGACACGGCGACCAACGAAACTCATCGCTCGAGAGCTCTCCACCGCCCTGGTTATTTTCCCCCCCTCAATAAAACGAAAACCCCCAGTAAAATCATGTAAAAGAAGAAAATAATGCCAAGAAGCAAAGCATGCCAAGCCCGGCCCGCCAGCGGAGCCGTCACCGACGCAGCCCGTGACATCCACGTGTGTCTTGTTCCTGTACCTCGTCGCGTTTGTCCCATGGCCGGGTAGCGGCAACATCGTGGCTTCCGTGTCCTGTGTCGCGTTGGTGCATTGATTTCACCGTCAGAGCAACTTTAGAAGCCATATTAGAGCACGGTGCGCCGGGACCCCGCGGGGGCGGGCCCGCGGTGAGCCGTGACCTCCTTCCCCCCATGTGTCCACCGTCCCCCTGGTTTCGTGGGGCTCAGGTTGCCAGGACGAGCATCGGCCACTGCCTCGGTGGCCACAGATGCCGCTGCCATTCCGGGCGAGGGAACGGGGCAGCGCTGGGCACAGACGCCGGGGCCGATCTGCCGGTGGCATTTCTGTGATGGAAAAGCTGGTGGCGAAAATGTTTTTCGGAGCAATTTGGGTTATATCTGCCACGTCCAGTCAGGTGGTTTCTGGTTTTGGGGATGAGAGCTGGCATTCCCCTCTCCTGGCTGCCCCGCGGAGCAAACCCAGCTGTGCCACAGAGATGCTCCCGGGGTTAAAAGGAAGAGAAGCCGCGAGTCTTGGCAACAGGCTCTGCTTTCTTTTCCTTTTTCCCCCTCAAACTGGAAGGGAGGAGCCAGCTCCTTTGGGAGTCGCAGGCTCGGCCATTCCCGGACCCCCAATGCCGGCCCCGCTCTGCCCTGTCCCGGCCCCGCAGCGCTCGGCTCCGGCGGAAGCTGCTTTTAACGCCCCTTCCCCTCGTGTGGACTGTGTCGTTCCCGTCTCTGATCGTTCGATGGTTATTTTGTAATGATCTCTGTCTCCTTATTAAAGAAACGAGCTGAAAGGAGCTGGTTCCCTTCTGGTCTTGCTGCTGGGGCTGGCGGGGCATCCGCGGAGAGGGGCAGGTCCCAGGGTAGGGACCCCAGGGACGGTGGAGGGAAGGAGGTGTGGGGGGAACCCCATGAGTGCCCAGGTCTCCCGAAACATGGAATCATTGGGGTTGGAAAAGCCCTCTAAGATCATTGAGTCCAACCATTCCCCCCAGCACTGCCATGTTCACCACTAACCATGTCCCCAAGCGTTACATCCACATGTCTTCTGAACACTTCCAGGGATGGTGACTCCACCACTGCCCTGGGCAGCTGTACCAGGGCCCGACCAGCCTTTCAGTGAAGACATTTTTCCCAATATCCAATCTAAACCTCCCCTGGCACAGCTTGAGGCCGTTTCCTTTTGTCCTGCCCCTTGTTCCCTGGGAGCAGAGCCCGACCACCCCTGGCTCCCCCCTCCTGTCAGGGAGTTGCAGAGAGTGAAAAGGTCCCCCCTGAGCCTCCTTTTCTCCAGGCTGAGCTCCACCAGCTCCCTGTGACTTGTTCTCAGCCTTGAGCCCTGGCCCTTGGCTGAGTGTGGCTGGCCCAGACATGGGGCACAGGTGGTCCCCACCAAATTCTTCCCCCCTGACAGAGTCTGGTCCCTACAGTCATGTTTAGGTCCTGCCCTGCTTTGCAGAAGCACTGGACACCCCCAGATCCCAAGGGAAGAGCTCAACCTGCTCCAACCACCTCTGAAGTCTGGAACACACACAGGTTTCCAGCAGCCTCACCTGGGACAGAGGATCCCAGATGTGACACCATCACCTGCCCGTGTCTTTGCCACACTTTGCCCTGGCCAAACTCCTGAGAAGAGCAAACACAGGACTTGGCAGAATGGGGGAGATGGTCCTGACCCCCAATGTGGTTCCAAGGAGCAGATGGGACCCTCTCCCTTTTGCCTTCCCACTGGTGAGAGGCTTTCAGGGATTTGCATCCCAGTTCCTTCATTTCAGCTTCCCCTGAACAGGCACCTGTGTTGTAGCTGCTGCTGTAGCATTTGTGCTTTTATGGATGATGGACACTGTTATGCCATGAGAATTTTGGGAGAAACATGGAATTTTAGTCCAAATAACTTATAATTCCAGAAAGATGGAAGCAAAGTCAAAGCTTCTATTTTATCAACTCTTATTTTATTCATTTATAAATACTGTTGTGTTTACAAGCATCATAGCTGTGAATATTATTCCCAAACTTTCAAACACACTTATAATACTATATAACAACAACCAGTAAAACAAATCATTCATCTCAGGGTTTGAAAGGCCACTCAAAAGTTGCATAAAAATACATTCTCTCCCCATCTCGTCAGCCAGTCCTGCTTCTCCAAGGAGTTTATTTACAAAGAGCCATCATAAAACTTGCAGCCACAACAGGCGGGTTCACCCCAAGCAATAAAAATGAATTCACCCCAAGCAATTGCTTAGAAAAAAAACAAACAAACTCGTGTTCCCTAAGGGAAACCACTTCTGGCAAATGCTCTGGTTCCAAGAGGGATCAGTTTTAAAACCTGCTCGCTCTGCACCCTGTCCCACGCGCAGGGTTCAAGGTGTCCTGTTTGTCACCTCCTCAGTGCACTGGTTATGTCAGGCATGAAGTGAGAACAAAAAAAATGAATTCTCAAGAATTTGGTTTGCAATTGCACCGTCATTGCGAAACGCTCACAGCTTTGGCTGATCAGGGACACTGAGCTGTGGGGGCCCTCCCCCCTGGCTGGGGCTCAGGGGGGAATCCAGTGCTAAGCAGACACTTCAGCTAAAGTGGTTTGGCTTTGCAAGGTGCCAGTCAGAGGAACGAGCCTCCCACAGCCTTCCCATACTGTTCCTTAGGAAAAAAACACAGTGAGTGCCCTGCTAGGAAGGGGCAAAACATCAGTGCGGGATGGGTTTGTCAGATTGGGTTGAACCCTCTCCCTAAAACAGACACCAGGCTTCTTCCTGCTGCCAGGAACCCGCCTCGTGAGAAGAACAGGATCTTTAGTGCCAACTCTCATCCTCACCATCAGCTGGTGAGCATCTCCTCTGCACGGCACAGAAGGGACTGGGCTCCTGATCTCCTGATCAGAGCCAAGAGCCCGAGGCTGGAGTGAGGAGCAGGTCACCAAGAGAGAAAACATCAAGAACGGCAGAAGTACTCACATAAAGAGTGCACCAAGAGGGAACGGCGTGCAGGGGAAGCATTGACTGGATCTCAAGACTTAAAGCTGTTAAATAGAGCAGGGTTAAAATCAAGGAATATAAAAAGGATGCCTGGCTTAGGCAGTGCTCTGCAGAAACCCTGATGCCTTTACCAGCTTTGGTCTCTTCCTCCCAAAGCTCAGCAGCAGAGGAAGGGCCTCAGTGTACCAGGAGAAACGGCACCTAACGCCACGCAAACGGCTCCACCGGCTGAAGAGGAACCTCTGGCCAGAGCTGCCTGGGGAAAGATGGCAGCTCTAGGAAGAGCAAGAGAGGTGGAAACAGGCAGGACAGCGAGGGGAAGGGGGAAAGATGGAGAATTGGGGAGGGGGGGGGAACCCAAAGAGAAAAAAACCCAAGGGAGAGAAAAATAAAGATGCTTTCTGAGGCAATAACCAGCAAAAGGTTCCAAAAAGCCCAGGATTGCCTGATAAATTTTACCCTGTTGAGCAAGCTCAAGTATTCTGCTCAAGTATCTCATCTCTCTCTCCCATAGCAGAGAGTCCCCCCAGCCCACAGTCAGCAGAGCTGCCAGGGAAGGTGGGCAGAGCTGCTTCATGGCCACCTCCAGGTTCAGTGACTGAGACTGCAGCCCTTGGCCAGATGGAGCTGGGAGTCCAAGGACAAAGGGAATAAAAGGACAAAGAGGGAAGGATGTAGATGGGACAGTGGTTTGGATACAGCAAGATGTCTCTGAGAGGGAAGGTATTGTTTGAGAGGAGTCAGTTAAGGGGAAGCTGAACAGACCTGATGACAGGTCCCACAGCATGGAGAGAGGAGCCAATGCCCATGGGGAGAACAATTCCAAGTTGTTCTGAGTGCATATAAGATTAAAGAGGGGTATTTTTAGAGGTTTCCTTCAAGGTCAAGGCTTATCACAAGCTTTTGACAGGTCAGGAGACTTTCATCACAGTGATTCAGTTACCAGCAGCTCCTTGTCTGTCTGACACCGACGCACCCTCACCTTTCCAAGGTGTGTGGGAGGACAAGTGATCACTGCTCCATGGTCCTCTGCCTCGGAATCCAGCTGTGCCAAGCTGCTTCACCAACAGAAGGGTGGGTGGGAACAGGACTCTGGCATTTCCCCTCTCTACAAATTCTGCTACAAATCCAAGTGAGGTACCCAAAATACCAGCCCAGACTCCACTACGGGGCTCTGCCTTCATGGAGACAGCAGAACGTCCCAATGGCTGTTAGGACAGGGAGGTTGGTTTCTGGTGTGGGCACAGCTCCCTGCGAGGTGATTCATGCTCACACGTGTGTAAAAGCAGCAGAGGGTCTCTAAGGGTTCAAGCTTGTCCTTCAGAAAGCTCAGAAGATACCTCCTGTCCCAAGGAGCAAGAGTCAAGGTGCAAATGGGTGCTACTAATTACAGACAGGAGCCCTGGAAGAACACAACGTGACATGGAATCACCCAGGCTGGGTGAAAGGGAGGGTGAGGGATAAGGGTCTGATGCCAAGTGTCGGTGCTGATGTTACCGAACAGGTTCAAAATCTTAAATAAAGGACTGGGTCTACTGGGGCAAGAGGAGGAGAAAGTCTCTGTGCAAAGCAGCCTGTGACAGACATGAGCCCAGGTGGCTTTCACAGCATCACATTTAGCCAGTCCCACATTTCAGTGGGTTGATGTGCATCCTCAGAGTCCCAGCATGGGTTCACATTTCCCACACGTACAGGGCTTGGATGTGCTGGATTAGTTTTTGAGGTGTCACTTTTTACAGTAGGAGCTTCCCACTCCAGGTCAGAGTCCGACACCAAACACTGGGCTTCTGGAAGAAGTTTTGGCAGCTCAAACCCAGTCCTCACATTTCTCCCTTGACTAAAATGTCCGAGATACCACAACATGCTTAAATTAAAAATAATAAAATGGCAGGGGGTGTGTTGGAGGAAAATAGGGGCAGAAAGGGAATGTACAGCAAAGGGCAGGGCAAGGCAGGTGTGACATTGATCCCATGGCTGAAACACTTGCTGTACGTGACAGATGGGAAAGGGGGGGGAGGGCTCGTGGTGGGGTTGGCAGCTGGTGTAGGGCCCCTCCTCATCCTGCCTTTGCTCAGGATTCCTATTTGGAGAGTTTGCTGATGACACGAATGAGGGCTCCATTCTCATCCTTCAGCCTTTGGTTGTCCGACTTCAGCTCTGTCAAAATCTGCAGAGAGACAAAGACAAGGTGGGATCAGAGCTCAGCTCAGACGGACCAGAGGGGACATTGCATCCCCTCCACCCAGCACAATTCCATTTCCCTGGAGCATCTCCAGAGCTTTTACAAGCTGGTTGCCAGGCGTGGAGGGGTGAGAGGGGACTCGAGCACAGCAGAGCCAGGGAGCCCCGAGCCTGGAAGCCCGTGGTGCAAAGCAATGCCACGGCCCCAGCAGCAGGTCAGCACCAGGCTGGGAGGGCAGGAACCACTTCTGAGTTGTTTCACCCCAAACCTGTGCCCAGAGGCTAATTAGAGCTCAGCACAAACTATAAAGCTGGTTTTCCTGCTTTGGTTTTTTCCATTTTGCCAGGACTAGAGAGGAAAACAAAGGTCTGAAATTCTCACTTAGGACTGGACCCTGCAAAATCTCTTTAGAATACCCCCAAATCTCCTTGGGACCCCGCAGATGTGTAACACGTGCTGAGGACAGAGGACTGGTAGAACACACTGACACTGGAGGTACCTCCTGGGTGCTCAACCAAGGGTTACAACACAGACAAAAGGCTGAGCACTTTGGAAATAGAGAAGACATAACTCCAACAAGACCCTTCCAGCATTTCTAATTGGCATAAACCCTCCCAACTTCCCATGCTCCCCATGCTGCAGGCGGGTGACCCTTAGTGGACTGTTCCTGGCTGTCGGGGCACCAGGAAGAGACTCCCTACCCCCGTCCTGGTGTGAAAGACAAGGGGTCACTCCCACCACAGGTGCCAGCAGACCACAGGGTGACCTGCTGGAGCACATTGGGGGACAGCAGGGTCACACACAGGCATGAACAGCACCGGTATAAGCTCAGCCATGACTTCTCTCTGCCAAGGTGAATCTTGGAGGAATTCCCCCAAACCCAAAATCTGCACTAAATCTTCTCTTTCCTCCTAAGTTGGAGTTTCAGCTCTGACCACAACTCCTGCTCCCCTCCACCTGCAGCCCCTCCACAACCACTGGCACAGAGTGCAGGCAGTTCCTGGGGCAGTGCTGGAGCAATTCCCTCCTTTCACAGTCAGGCCAAGCCACAGTGGCCCCAATACTCCCAACCCCATCCCCTGTGGGTGCAGGTGGTGGATGCTCCAGGCAGGAGGTTTTGCTAGAGAGGGAAGAGGGGAATGGTACCACATGGTGGGATAGTGGGGGTAAACTGATGTGCTGGGCTGGCCAGAGCTCCAGGTAGTGACACTGGAAGTGTCTCCCTGGACCCAGTGGGGGTGTGACGTGCATCACCATGGCTGGGCTGTCACCAGAACAGCACTTATGGCTCCTTACAACATTTCTCATGGCCAAAGGAGAGGCATTGCCATCATCACGTGCTCAGGAGCTCAGAGACAGGGCAGAGCCCTTGCTGTCTCTGCACCTTTCTGCTTCCTCCTGAGCTTTACCCAGGGCTCAGCCCGGTGCCTCCCAGTGCCCTGCGACAGCTCAACCACCCACTGGAGTCTGCGGATGGACAGTCCTCGTCCTCCCCTGCCTGGAGTGGCTCAGTGCCCATCGCTGTGATAAGGGGGGTACAAAGTCCTGTCACAGGATGCCAGAAACAACTCCAGAGAGACCCACCCTGGTCCCACAGCTCACTGGGAGCTCTGGCAGCAGCTGTACCTCACGCATGGGCTCCAGGCAACTTCAGTGATTTATTTAAAAATGAAGAAGCATAAGTGCATGTAAAATAAGTGTCTCTGAAAAAGTTTCCTGGTTGTATCCCTACTCCCATCAGTGTCCAGTGAGCCTTTCTGAAAGCGACACATCAACCCTACACAATTTCACCCTTCCTGAGCCAAGGGTGTTCCTCCCTTTGAAGCTGAGTGGCCTCAAGTTGGGTAAAATAAACAACATGTCAACAGGCTGGGGCTGGAAACTACAGCTTTATAGGTGTCTCAGGTGCGGTGAGGGGGGATGTGGCCTAGCCCCAGGGGATGGCAGGGCTGACAGGGATGCAGTGTTGGTGTAAAGTCAGTTTTGGTCTGAGCAGCAGGGCTCTGTGTTACCTGTGATACTGGAGAAGGTGGCTCCTCAGAAATTATGTGGGTTTGGGAAAATGGGATTCTTTGAAAAGCACTGCTGCTGCCAGGGCATGGTGAATGTGAAACCAGTGGCATCATTGTACAGCTGTGATGCCCACAGACACCTCTGAGCCAGGGTCTACATGTGCCAGCAACAGCCTGTGTTAGACCTACTAAAAGAGTTGAAATCAATCAGTGGAGCAGCATGTGGCTCTTCCCCAGCTCGAGCACTGCAGGGAATAGCAAACCTGAGTGAGGAGGGAAGGATGAACCCGGTCACAGCTCAGCCAGACAGGTCACCCCTGAGCAGGGGGGGATGGAAGGGAAGTGATAACGCGGGCACTTCCCGGGAGGAGAGGAGAGGTGACTTGCCGGTGGTGAAACATCAGTTCTCTGAGTCTGGAAATGGTTTTGTCCAATTTTCCCTCTCAGATCTCAAAGCACATGGGGAAGAAGAATGACTCATGGCTTGTGAGAAGGAATGAGACAGGGATGGGTTGGAGGATACTTTTGCAGATTTAAAACAGAAAGGCAGTGAGATCATTGCACCTGACCATCTGCACAATCCAGGGCACACAGCACGACACTCGACTCTCCCAGCCCCTGGGACACACATGTGGGCTTGAGCTGAGACTCCTGGAAAGGGGAAGCCACAATTCCCCTGGTTAGTTTGTTTCTATGGCTAATCAGCCTTGATATAATTTGTGTGCTAAGAATAGATTTTTTTATACCGCGGTGCCACTTCCAGCCCACAAGAGCACAGTGCTTCTGTGTCTGAAGGGATCTGAATATCCCTACTAACCTGCAAAGGACAGGCAGGGCCCCGAGAAAGGAGCAGATACAGCTTTATTTTAGCACAGAGCCAATGAAGTAGCAGGAAGGGATGTAACTTAGCTGTGTGATGTGCTAGGGGAAAGCTTAAGAAAGGGTCATCTTTGGGTTTCAAACACTAATTGCCCTGCACTGGATTTAAAACAGAAGATGGAAACACAAAGCACTCCTGGTCCAGCTCCTGCTAGGTCCCCCATCCTGCCCCAGCCCACAGGAGGCAGGGGGGATGTTGAACCTGTGGGCTCAGACTCAAAAATCTCCATTTAAAAGGAGGGAAGGAGCTTGTCCTCTTTGCTCAAGTGACCAAGAAAACCTGCTGAGGACACCTCAGTTTGTAGTTTTTCTAAAAATCCCCTTTCTGTCTAAAATGTGCACTTTTCACAACATCCCTACCAATTTATGACACTGTTCATCCTGACTTTGGATTATCTGATTTCCTGAGTGCCAGCTTCTCCCTGAACTAAGTCCAATTAAAAAAGAATTCTATTATGAGCCAACATATAGCATAAACCATCTATTTTCAGATGTCCAGGGTCCAGGTTGGACGGGGCTTGGAGCAATCTGGTCTAGTGGAAGGTCTCCCTGCCCATGGCACGGGGATGGAATGAGATGAGTTTTAAGGTCCCTTCCAATTCAAACCAGTCTGGGGGTCTATCTCCAGGCAGGGTACTGGGCATAGGGCTGCTGGCACTGCCAAGCCACCCCAAAGCCATTTCCCAGTGCTAAGCTGGCGAGGTTGGCAGCACTGCCAAGCAGAGCGAGAGCCAGCGGGATGAGCGGAGCCTCCAGCAAAGCTCTGCCATGGCAGCAGCACCATGCTTTTGGAATTTTGAGGATTCTTTGCCACAAGCTTTTGAGCCACAAGCTTCACCAGACACCCTGGACAGCAGGGAGGCGAGGGAACAGCCCGGCCAGGGAGCGGAGACCTGCCTGGAAGAGTGGAACAGGGAGGCGAGATGAGCCGGAGGGAAAGCAGCTACAGCTCCTCTGATTCTGAGGGTTTGGTGGGCAGAGAAAGTCTGGCTACAACCCGGGTCAGAGCCCTGTTCTCAGCCAGCAGTTGCTCATTCATCTGCCTCAGGGTGTGAATCTGTTTGAGCTGGTGGAGATTCTGCAGAGAGTGAGAGGAGTGGATAGAGAAATACAGAGAGAACATCACGGAGACAAACTGGCACAGAAATGTGAATTTAGTCCACAGGGAGTGAAAGGAAAAAAGAGAGTAAAAGAAAAATTAGTAGCAGTGAGTGCTGGATAGGGAAAGCCTGTCAACACACTGAGGATGTTTTGATAACCCTCCCTTTCTCCAGGGGCTCCCAAAGCCTTAAAAAAGGTCAAATAAAGTGATTTTCCACCAAAAAGCAGGATTATATTCTAGTTTACCCAGACAGCCCTGGGACTTGGGAACTGCTGTGAGACCTATCACCATTGACTTACCACCTACACAGGCTCTGAAAGCACTGCTGGGAACTGAGAATTTCTTTAAAACTTCTTTTCTTCATGTTTCTCTAAAAGTTAAAGCAGCTGTGTAGAGCAAAGAGCGATCAGAGCTTCATGGGAGACTCTAAAGGCACAGACTTGAAGCATCTGCAAGTGTCACTGTCCCACAGCAGATCACTGAGACAGGTACTGTGCCTGCTTGTGTCCCTTGTTCCTGAGTGATGCTCCTGGATCTGCCAAGGCTCAGTCCCACCAAAATGTTTGAGGTTTGGGGAGGTTTTTCACCCCTGCCCAAATTCAGCTCTTCTCTGGGGCTCAATTTATCTCTGACCTCCAGAGGTGGCAAGTCTGAACTTTAAGTCTCTCATTTTAGCTGGAGGAGTCAGAATGAGAGCATCTCCCACAGGAGAGAGGTACCAGCCTGGCATTCCTGGTGACAAAGGCAATGGTGAGCACAGGACAGTGCAGAGATTGAGCCCCACGCTGGGGCTTGCAGAGGTACAAACTGGGCACAGATACAAACTGGACACAGGTACAAACTGGGGCTTGCACAGGTACAGAGGCAATGGGAGGTAGGGAACAGAAAAGCCATGAGGAAAGCAGAATGTGGAAATGGTACAAGCCAAGCAGACATCCCAGTGCCACACGGAGACACTGTTGCCAGTGATGAGAAAGCTAATCCATGTGCTGGACATTGACACCAACGTGGGTGCCAGCAGATGTCAGGGCTGTGGAGCTGCTTCCTGAGCCATGGCCTGACCCTCCTTCCTACTCAGAACTCATCAGGCAGAAGGGCCATGAGAACAAGAACCCCTGCTGAACAAGAGCCCCTCCTGCCTGGTGGGGGGAGCCCCAGCACTGGACAGGGGAAGGCAAGAAGGGAAATATCAAAAAGAAGAGTTGTAAGTTCAAGTGACAAAATCCCAGTCCTGAACCAAAGTAGCTCCATAAAGCACCATGCTCCTCCCCATGTTCTCTGACCTGTGAGCTCACAGCAGCAGGAGGAAATGGAGGGAAGGTCCATGGGGAAGGGGATTCCTTTTTACCATTTCATTAGCAGAAAGCGCTCCAAGGGAGGTCACTGTCTGTCCTGAACCAGGAGCTGCACAAATAAATCTACTGCATCATAAAGAAGCTGCAATGACCACC
The DNA here is from genome assembly GCF_003984885.1 of Neopelma chrysocephalum. Classification (NCBI taxonomy): domain Eukaryota; kingdom Metazoa; phylum Chordata; class Aves; order Passeriformes; family Pipridae; genus Neopelma; species Neopelma chrysocephalum. The sequence continues at coordinate 1,141,426 of NW_020897784.1, forward strand.
CACCCAACCTGCACGTCTTAGGTTGCCCAGAGAAGCTGTGGCTGCCCCATCCCTGGAAGTGTCTAAGGCCAGGTTGGACTGGGCTTGGAGCAACCTGGGCTAGTGGAAGGTGTCCCTGTCCATGGCAGGGGGTGCAACAAGATTAGCTCTGAGATCCCTTCCAACCCAAACCAGACTGGGATTCCATGATGACCCAGAGCTGGCTGCAGCTGGCAAGGAACCTGCTGCATCCCAGGACATTTTGTCCAAGGGCTCATTCCTGTACAAAACAGAAGTACTTCGTGTATGCCCCATCCATCAGCTCCATTCTTAGCTGCCATAAAGCACTACCTCTGCTCCTCATGAAGGAATCAAGACACCCTGTTGAAATGCTTTGCAAAACCAACAGAAGTAAGGTGGGGAGTGCAGGGAGCCAGCAAAGTATGGGGCTTGAGCCCCCTGAGATCATCAAACTGACAAAGCAGCTCCTTGGACACATCAATGCAATTCTGACACTGGATAAATCAACAGGTCCCGAGACAGAGCTACGGCCAACAAACTGCAGGAGAGCTGCAGGGACGCTTCAGCAGTGACATCTGCACTCACCACACCCCATCCATCCATCCATCCATCCATCCATCCATCCCTTCACCCGCCCGAGCTGTGCTGGCTGCCTGTGCACCAGAAGCTGCCAGAGGATGGTTGTACTGGAAGAGTCACTTCTTTTGGTGGTACCAAAGGCAGCTGCGGTCACTTCAGACTGGAGAAGAGAAGCCTGAAATTAGACCTCATTGGGGTTTGCAGCTTCCTCATGAGGGGCAGTGGAGGGGCAGCTCCGATCTCTGCTCTCTGTGAGCAGTGACAGGACCCCAGGGAACGGCTGGAGCTGTCAGGAGAGGTTTAGGTTGGATATCAGGAAAAGGTTCTTCCCCCAGAGGGTGGTTGGGCACTGGAATAGGTTCCCTCAGGCAGTGGTTACGGCCTCAAACCTGCCAGAGCTCAAGGAGTGTCTGGACAACGCTCTCAGGTACATGGTGTGACTCTTGGGGTCCTGTGCAGGGCTAAGGGTTGGACTCGATGATCTCTGTGGGTCCCTTCCAGCTCAAGAGATTCCATGATTCTACGATACCATGGACAATAAGCATCCTCTGTTTTACCACAGGGCTCACAGCTGGCAGAGAACATCCAACATATGTAAAATGAGGTGTTGTGCTACGTGAGGTGGAAAGGACTGTGATCATTCCAGAGACCACCTTTGTTTTTCCACACCAACATAGCATGAAACCTCAGCATGGTCCCATCAGCCTCCGCTCAGCCTCAGCATGCTGCACAGCCCACAGGAAGGATCATTTATGTAAAAATGTACATATGCTGCAGGTAGGCCAGGCTCCTATTTATCCAAGAAACTCAGCAAAGGCTGGGAAGCTGGGACTGAAGCCAAGAGTGAAGACCAGGATCTGGATGATACTGCTGTGATTGCTTATCACTCTGCTTGATACTTGGCTTAGCCAAAGCAGGTCTCTCAGTTCAGCTGTACTCGCCTTCAGTTAAAGGATTTTGTGCCTGCAACACTGGGGGAAACAAAACCGCCCGGAGCATGCAGGATGGCCGAGGCCAGGAGCTGCTACAGAATAAAGAAGCTTCTGTGACCTTCAAGAAAAATTGCTCTGTTCAGTTGGGACCTTGGGCACTTGGCCCTGAATTCAGCTCAGTGCAAATGTTAATTTTCTTTCTCCTGTCTCAGCCAAGGTTCTGGATCTCCAGTCAAATTCTGCAGTTGCTCAGGGAAATGCTGCACCACTCTGTCACCTTCGCAAGAGCAGGTCTGAGGAGCAGCTCTGCCACCAAAGTTCTTGAGATTGCTGAGCCCGTCCCATCCTCTGCACTTCTCGATGGCTTTGTTAGCAGGGGTTACACTCAGGACAGGAACAAAGCTCATTGCCTCGAGCACAGCCTGAAGTACAAAGCATTTCTGTCACTTGTGCCTCCTCTTCCTCGCAAGGAGAGGAGAATCCTGGCCAGGACATCTGATGTGTGGAACTGGATATACACTACCTGGGATCAAGTAGCTGGATGTGAGCCTTGTTGGATCTGTTCGATTCAAAGACTAGTGGAAAGAATCCCCCAAACCAACCTGAGACCTTATCACCTGGCAAGTTTGGTTGTTTCCAACTGCTGAATTACCTTCCATGTTCAAGGAAACTGGTGGATTTGCTTATTCCTTTCCAATTCCTTGTTTATTCCTTCTGACTCTGCTTGACAGCTACTCAGGCAGCGCATGGAGCAGGTATGAAAGTCCAACCAGAATTAACAGATCTTTTTCCTGGCTCAATTCCCACACTGGGGACTAACAGGGATGCTCTGTGGAGGTTATCTCACTGCAGGCAAACACAGCAGGGCTGACTCTCCTGCTTCAAGGCACGATGAGAGTGGACACAAAAGTGCTTTTCATATGCAGAGGTCCAATTCAATACTTCTTTCTTCAGAAATGTTATACTCCTTTTTATTGAGTGGCTGTCAAAAAAGACATGTCACAGTGCCCTCAGGTACTTACTCATCACGTGCTGAAGGTTTTGCAAACACTAGTGAAAATGCAATAGTGCCTCAGAAGAGAGATGTTACAATTTCTTATCTATTTATTCTACTAAGAAAAGGCCACTTTGGTTATTTGATGCAGCAAGAACAGTGTAGAGAGCAGAGTCAGCACCACTCTGAGGACCTGAAGCTCATTTTCAGCTGGACCACAGACTCCTTCAGCCCACACCTCTTGGGGCAGTGTGAGAACACGTGCAACCTCTGGGAGTGCTTCTCCTTCTGCACCACCTTGGCTTCCATCAATCTGCAGCTCTGGATTATCCAAACCAGAGGTGCTCTGGCTGTGTCCAACAGTCCCTACAGGCACCTTCCTTCATGAATTGCTCTCCAAACCAATATCAATGTTCCCAAACAGAGAAGCCACTAGAGGACACCACCTTGTCTTCTTACTCCACGGGCTGAGCTGGTTTGCAGTGATCTGGAGAGCCAACACAAACTGCTCCTGCCTGTGTTTCTCTTGAAGGCCACAATTCTGTAATTACAGGAAGGTCTCACTGCAGATAAAGGTTGTTACCTGCTCACTGAACAAAGAGGTTGGAATTTAGGCATATCCAATCCTTCTCTCCCTCCTGGCTTGAACATCCACACTTATTTTCTCCTCTGTGAGGGAACAAGAGCCTTTACAGAAGACTCCACCACATCATTCTGCTACTAATCACAGCAGAAGATGCAGTACAAGCCACTGATCCTTTCAAAGCTTCAAATAGAAACACAAAGTTGGAACCTCCTCCAGAACGGCAGGAACTTGCGAACCGGGAGAGCTCTCAGGTGGGTTCTTCTGAAAGCAGCTGGGTCCCACCTGGGTCATGCTCAAAGGAAACAAAAGCATGGGCAGAGAGCAAAGGGGACATTCATTCTGTGAACATGAGCGTTAAAACACAGCGCAACACGACGCGATGCTGCACAACCAGTGTGAAATTTTAGGTGCACAAAGGCAGCAGGACGCTGCCTCCTGCTCTGCAGTGCTCAGCCCCTGCTCCCAGGGCAGGAGAGAACCATCCTCGAAGCAGGACCACGAGAGAGAGAACACGATGGTGGCGATGGCTTGTGACACTAAGCCATGCTGCACATCTCACCAGGAAGCAAATTCATCTTTGCTGAAATTATCACAGGCCTCCACAGCCTCCCAGTGACATGCTTTGGGGACACAATCACTCTGTGTTTTATCCTGGCCAGTGTGCGTGAGCTCAAAAGCCAGCTTTGTCTTCTTACCCATCCGGAGAGAACTTCAGCGGCTTAACTTGGGCTGCAGACTAGTCAGAGCACAGGGGGTCAGCACACTGGAACTCAGCGATGCCACAAAAGGTTAGTTTTTGGGAGGGCATTTAAGGAGAACAGCTTTCACCATTCTCAGATCAAACAGCAGAACAAATCAAACATAGGAGCAATCAGATGAATGAGAACAGGACAGTTTATTAGCATTTCATGTTTGAAGAACAGGGCCATTAAAGCCTGACTGCAGAAAGGAATGCGGGTCCCTTCCCATGGACACCTTTAATATCCTCCTCCTGGGCGACAATCCCAAAAGACATGAATACAAAATGGAATAGACACAGTGAAGATTATTTCTTACCTTCATCTCCTCCTCCATTTCAGAGAGTTTCCGCTCCAGGGCTCGCTTCTCCTGTTTACAAGGATTCATAACAAAGAGGGTCACAAGATTTGAGAAGAAAAATTTACAGTATAGTTTCTTTTAAAGAAAAATAAGAGTCTTGTATTTCTGTAGGAGCATTCACTGAAGAGCACCCCAAAGCAAGGCAGAGGCTGCAAAGCTGTAAAGCTGACTGCCTTTGGTGCATTGTGGAAAATGAGGATTACACAGGTAGGCTCTGCCATGTGAGTGCTGGTGGTGCCCTCAGCTAGAGCCTGTGCCAGAGTGCAGATCTGGACACCTCCAATGACTTTCCCAAAATGAGTGGGCTCACAACACCCCAGGGACGTGCCCTGAGAAGGGAGAAATAGGAAATGTGGGTCAGGAACAGGATTTACACTCTCTGCCCTGCTCCTTTGCCCTCTGCAAAGAGACTTGAGGTTAGGACAGTGAGGAAAATGCAGCTGCTGGGTGTGGCTGTGCATGATGAGTTCTGGGTCACTTTTTGTCCCCAGTGTACTTTGTCCAGGGATTCATCAGTGCAAAATGCATGAGCCATCCTGGAAACAGCTAATGCCATCTTCACTGAGAACAGTCAGGCTCTTTTTTACTCTCTAACTCTCAGAAAGCTGTATTTGTGGCTGCTGTGACCCTAATTCAACAAAAATCAAGCTGGATGTTGCCATAACTTCAACAAGACCAAGCGCAAGGTCCTGCCCCTGGGTTGGCAACCCCTGGTATCAATCCAGGCTGGGGGATGAAGAGATTGAGAGAAGCCCTTCAGGCTTTTGCTTTGTTCCCCCACCAAGCCAAACCAGTCTTTATTTATAAAGGATCAAGAATATTTTAAAGCATAATGGACCAACAGTCTCTTAGTGTGATACAATCCGTTGGTCTGCAGTTTCCTATAACGAAAGAGAGAAATCAGAATGAAGCTGATGTGCAAAGAAGAGCAGCAGAGTCTCAGGCCCTGAAAAGGTCAGAACACAATTATCACTGTGAGCTGGCAAAAATACAACTTATCTTTTAATTAACGCTTTCCTTCTAGAAATGACTCTGCCCTGCACAGCAACACGAGGCAACGACTGCGACTCAGAAGAAAGCAGAGACACGTACCCTCTTCTCCATCTCCAGCATGCTGGACCGGTCAGAAGTTTTCTCCTGTTTCTGCTATGGAAATTAAAAATAGAAAGTGATTAAACCCGAGAGCACTCACAGGGTGCGGCACAAAGGCTGAGACAGCCCACAGATGCTCCTGCCCGGAGAGGCAGCAAGTCTTTGGAGAATCACTCACTTATTTCTGTGAAGAACAACAGTCTCTTCTATAGCACCTTCCCTCCCAAGAGCATCCTTCCAGGAGCTCCCCCCTCCTTCTCCCATCCTGGAACAAGTGTTGGTTCATCATGGGCAGTATTCAGTTCCTCCAGTCAGGACCTGGATTTTCCCTTACCTGGGCTGCTTTTTCCAACTTTGCTTTGATGTCAGCCAGCTCAAGCTGGGCTTCTTGCAGCTTTGACTTCAGCTTTTGATTTTCAGACAGAGCGCTCTCGTACAACTGAAACACAAAACAAGAGCTCAATTACCCAGGTTGCTCCTTGTGAATTAACCCTGTCCTGCTGTGCTGCTCTGAGCAGATATGTGCCCTCAGCACTGAGCTGTGGGGTTGCATTTGCTCCCCCATATGAGGAGATGAGAAGAAGGGCAAACAGAACCAGCCTGGATGCTTTACTTGTGTTTTTGCAAGAAATAAGGAAATAGCTGTTGAATTTTTTAGGGAGTTTATACACAGCCAAGAGGCAAAGAAAAGGGATGTTTTTAGTTTAGGTAATTCTTTACTCAGAAGGTGGTGAGGCTGCCCCAAGAAGCTGTGGCTGCCCCATCCTTGGAAGTGTTCAAAGCCAGGTTGGACGGAGCTTGGAGAAACCTGGGATAGTGGAAAGTGTCCCTGCCCATGGCAGGGGGTGGAACGAGATGAGCTTTAAGGTCTCTTCCAACCCAAATCATTCTGTGATTCCATCAAACAGATAAAATGAAAATAAACTTTCTCTCTGTCTTCCCACAGACTCTCAGGGCAGGTTTCTGCAGCAACAGGCAGGTTCTGGGGTGTGTGTGATGACAGTAACACATTTAAAAACTCCTACTTTTTTGTAGTCCCTGTTACTCTCCTCCTCTGCGCGGCTGCTGAGGGCAGCGAGCCGGTTCTCCCTCCGGCTGTAGGCACTGGAGCGGCTGGAGGCACGGTCGCTGTAGGACGACTCACTGGTGCTGGGGTTCGTAGCTGCTTCCAACCTGGAACAGGATGAAGATCCAGCACCGTGGAGCTGCTGTAACTTGGAACAGCCAGCGTGGACCCAACTGGTTGGGACTGGAGGCTGCGGCAGTCCCGGCTGAGCCGGGGCTCTGGGATGGGTGGGAGCACCTCCATCCACTGCTGGGCATCGCTGCCCAAAACCCGCAGTCATCATCCAATAACAACAGGAAAACACCCCCGGGCACCAGCCCAGCCCCCATGGGCAGTGATTTCCCATGGACCTCTTATCTCCGTGGTGGGAAAAGGCTCCATTTCTAACAGGCCGCTGACGGTTTTTTGTCTCTGCAGTTAAATAATTTAGGGAGCAGAGGACAGAAGCAAACTGGCCCCACAGCTGAGCTCAGGAAAGAACCCAAATGGTCAGATGTGCACTCCCCTGTGCTTCAGGGGACAGGGTTTGGCTTCAAAGCCATACAAAAACATGCTGTCAATAAATATTACATAGAAAAAAAAATAAAGAAAAAAAGAAAATTCTTACCTGGAAAGTCTTTCATGCTGAAGGGGAAAAAAAGGAAAGAAAAAGGGAATTAATAATGAGGAGAATTAAAGGTTCAGTTCAACAACTGCAGAGGTGCAAGGCAGCAGCAATTTCCCACCTCTGATACCAGCACCCAGCTCACGCCAGGCTACACAGAGATTTCCCAGCACAAACTAAGAATCTCCAATCCCTGCCTGAATCTTCATCTGCCTCAGCTCCTCTGAAGCATTTCAAGGTTTACTTTCTTTTGCTCACCTAAGAAATCCTGAACCTTGCTCTTCAATTCCTCATTTCCACAATTGAAATCCTTTCCTTTGAACCCAAACTTATCTACTGTTTCCCTTTTTCAGTGAAGTTATTCTTCCTGCCTTTCATCCCTGTCCTGTGTATGATGCCCGTGAGGGGGATTAACAGACACAGGGAGCTCCCAGCATGTTTGTGTTGAACTTCAGGAAATCACAAACACTGTTTTTCTCTCCATGGGCAAGTACTCCTTGGAGTAAAGCTTCACCATGGCATGGAGAGACACAACAGCAGCTGCAGGAGGGAGGAAGGAGACTCTTAAACCAGGTGGACATGTTGGTTGAAGCCTGTGGGATGTTCTTCTTTCTCTATCAACATCCAAACCTCTCCATTGCCTTTGGACATTGAGGGGCTGGAGCGTGTCCAGAGAAGGGAATGGAGCTGGGGAAGGGTCTGGAGCACCAGGAGCAGCTGAGGGAGCTGGGGGAGGCTCAGCCTGGAGAAAAGGAGGTTTGGGGGGGACCTTCTGGCTCTGCAACTCCTTGACAGGATGGTGGAGCCAGGGGGGGGTCTGGCTCTGCTCCCAGGGAACAAGGGACAGGACAAGAGGAAATGGCCTTGGTAGGGGAGGTTTAGATTGGATACTGGGAAAAATTTCTTCATGAAGAGGGTGCTCAGGCCCTGGCACAGGCTGTCCAGGACAGCAATGGATGCCCCATCCCTGGAATTGTTCAAAAAAGATGTGATGTGGCACTTGTGACATGGGTTAGTGGCAAACATGGGGAATGGTTGGGCTTGATGATCTTAGAGGGCTTTTCCAACCCTAATAATTCCATGATTCTATGAATATCCTACAGCGGCTGGTTGTGGCAAACCACTGTTTTAATACAGTTTTCTGGATCAGACAGTTCTTTCCCACAATTGCAGAAATCCAGTGGTGATGGCATCGCTGTCCTGCAGGACAGTCACCTCCTCCATGAGGTTTCTCTCTGTCTGACAGATATTTACTCAAATTCCAGGTGCATTCCAATTCTTTATGGTCCCTTGGACCAGAAATTGAGCCCAATATTCCTCTGCTGATTTATCAGCAGCATCATTGCTCTGACAAACCTCCCACAGGCACTTCCAGCCATTTCCCTGCATCCTTTTTAATAAAGAGTCAACACAAAAGAACCACAGAGCAGACGAGGGGTCAGGCTTTTAGTGCCCAGACATGCTGGTGCTGGAGCTTGCACTCCCAGCTACACCAGTAAACCCTGTGCTAATGCCTTGCTGGGAGGCAGGTTTGCTGCCTGCCTGGCACCTCAGGGCTTGAACACTTCAGACCTCCCACTCCCACCTGGCACCGCTGCCTCTGATCCTGGGCATGGATCTGGGAGCACATGCCATGGAGAGAGGAATTAACTCACCCCCTTACATGGAGGAGAAGGGGGGACAAGTGACCCGGTCAAACCTCCACTCAAAGCCAGAGGAGCGTGGGGGCAAATCCCTGTCACTGTCTGTCAGGATGTGGGACCAGCTACCTATTGTACCTGGTTACTAAGTTTTCAATCCCTTCCATACTAAATGTAACCCTCATCTTGCATCTGATTCAAGACAGGAGCATCCCCAGGGAACCTGCAATGCCTGGGCTCTGCAGCACAGCCTCTGACACACGACACAGGAGCTGCCCAGCACCAAAGAAATTAACTGAGGGGACCTGGCACGAGTGAAACCTTGTGGATGGAAACACACTCAGCAAAGCTGCTGTGTGCAAAGCTCAAAAGGACAAGCAAGCCCTGCCATGAATCAGCATGTTCTCCCTTGAGCTGTGCCCGCAGGGCCACCCTCAGCCAGGCTTTTGGGTGGGTACAGTGCCAGCCCCACCCTGTAGACACAGCCACTAAAACCCCGAGTTCATCCCAGCCCAGGATTATTTTTTTTGCTCTGACCCTCTCTCTTCTTTGCATCTTACAGGTGAAAAACCTCCCAAGGAAGACAGCAGATGACCTTCCACCACGGCTAAGCTGCACTGCACCTCCAGAAGCCACGTCAGATTCTGTCTGGGAAGCATCTCGTGGGACTCAACACCTGGCAGCTGCCTCATGTCGTGACAGGGACATTGGAGTGCTTGTCCCAGCAGTCATGGCTTGGGCCACGCTCTGTATGAAGCTCAGAGGCAGCAAGTTGGGACACGGTTTCTGTACGGCTGGTCTCCAGCATGGGGCTGTCGTTACAAAGACAGACCATAAACCAACCACATCCTGGGCTCATCCCATAGCGTGGGCAGCAGGAGAGGGGGGGATTCTGCCCCTCTACCCTGCTGAGGTGAGACCCCACCTGCAGAGCTGCCTCCAGCTCTGGGATCCCAATAGAAGAAGGATGTGGAGCTGTTGGAGCAAGTCCAGAGATACTCCGAGAGTGGAAGCCCCTCTGCTCTGGAGCCAGGCTGGGAGAGCTGAGGGTGTACTGGCCACGGAAGAGAAGGCTTCAGGGAGACCTTAAAGCCCCTTTCAGTGCCTAAAGGGACTCTAGGAGAGTTGGAGAAGGACTTTGGACAAGGGATGGAGTGACAGGACAAGGGCGAATGGATTCCCACTGCCAGAGGACAGGGTTAGATGGGATACTGGGAAGAAATTCTTCCCTGGGAGGGTGAGGAGGCCCTGGCACAGGTTGCCCAGAGAAGCTGTGGCTGTCCCATCCCTGGAAGTATCCAAGTCCAGGTTGGATGGGGCTTGGAGCAACCTGGGCTAGTGGAACTCCATGGTAGGGAATAGAATGAGATGAACTTTAAGGTCCCTTCCAACCCAAACCAGTTTGGGTTCTACGAAAGATTTCCTGTTTTCAGCCATGCACACGCTGATCTTACCATGGTGCTTTATTAGCTGAGCTTTCAACATTTGCTTCTTAAACCCCTCAGCAGCCTGACAGCTCCTTTTGAATTCTGGCCCAGTGACCCAACCTTCCCTGAAGACTGGGAGAAGGGAATTAGGCAGTGATTAACAAGCCTCTTGTTGAAAGTTATTTGTGCACTTTATGCTAATCCCCTTCAATGGTGACTTTTGTTAGGATGACAAATGGCTGGGTAAGTAACCCACTCCCTAGCAAGCCTGAATTTATTTCAACAAACACACCTGCCAATGGATTTGAGCTGTGCTGGAAATCCCCACGTGGCTGGGCAAGGCCACGTGGAAACCAGGCACTGAACCGGGCAGGTCCCCTCACCAGTCTGGCCACTTGCAGCACAAGGAAAAACCACTTTTGTTCCCTTTTTTCCTCCAAAGAAACTAAAATTTCCATAGGCAGGGGAGAGCAGGGGCGGGATTCTGCAAAGGAATCAAGAAAGGAATCACTTTAAACATATACAGCAAAAAGGGGACAAACCCAGGATTATTCTATTTACAACCTTCCTGTGATGGTTACTGAGATGGACTTGTTCAGACTGGGACTGTCTCTACGTGTCTAAAGGGAAGCAAAGTGCCAGATGAGAGGGGAGGACCCGCATCATTCCTGTGCTGCTCCCAGCATCGAGCAGAGCCACCCTGCAGTGACCTGGAAACATGGAATCACAGCATCATTCAGGTTGGAAAAGCCCTCTTGGATCACTGAGTCCAACCCTGTTCCCAGGTGTCACATCCACTTGCTTTCTGAACACATCCAGGGATGGGGACTCCAGCACTGCCCTGGGCAGCTGTGCCAGGGCCTGACCATCCTTTCAGGGAAGAAATTTTCCAAAATATCCAATCTAAACCTCCCCTGGTGCAACTTGATGCCATTTCCTCTTGTCCTGTCCCTTGTTCCCTGGGAGCAGAGCATCCCCACCCGGCTCCCCCCTCCTGTCAGGGAGTTGCAGAGAGTGAGAAGGTCCCCCCGAGCCTCCTTTTCTTCAGGCTGAGCCCCCCCAGCTCCCTCAGCTGCTCCAGCCCCTTCCCCAGCTCTGTTCCCTTCTCTGGACAAGCTCCAGCACCTACAGTCACACTGGGGCAGCTCCAAACAAAACCTGGGTGTTCCTTGGTGCTCAGGGATTTCTCTCCCTGTGACTTTATCTCCTTTTAAGCTCATCTCTGCCAACAAATGACTCCAGTGTCTTCCAGAAACAGCAAGGAACCATGGGAATCGATGTGATCGCAGCCGTTGGGGAAGCTGGTGTTCATCGCTCACCTTTCAGCTTTTGGGCCTCTCTCCATGTTATTTCAGTTAAAAGTGGCATTTTTGAGACAAAGATGATTAAGTTTGAGAGACTGAGGTGTGGAAGGTAGAGCCTGAGGGGATGTGACAGCAGCTGTTGGCGTGCCCCTACCATGATGGAAGCTGCAGAAGAGTTTTCATCAGCAGATCCTTCTTCCACTTGCTGCTGCCTTCAGGGAAGGAGGTACAATTTATTTATTTTGTTTTAAATTGGTTTCTGGATCAAGATCTTTCTGAGTTTTGTAAAAATGTCAGTGTTTGTGCTGGTATTTCAAAGAGCAGCTTACTCAGGTGGTTTGGGGGCTTTTTAAAATAATGACGGAGGAGAAGAAAAAATGCTGAATGAAAAATACAGGCTCCATTCTGCATCTTCTAAAAAAGGCCCCAGCTAAAAGAGGTGATGTGGAAAGCAGCAGTTCTCAGCACAAAGAGAGGCTTTGAAGCATGAGGAAATGAGTTAAACAAAATGACAACTAAAATCTCCTGCTCCTGGGGATGGCAGGAGGGGTCTGAGAGGAAAAGTGTGAGCCCTACGTGCAAAAAACTACAAGTCAGCATGTGCCCAGGTGGGCAAGAAGGTCAGTGACACCTGGCTTGTACCAGCACTGGTGTGGCAGCACAACCAGGGCAATGCCCCATGCTGGGCACTGCTGAGGACCCACCTCAAATCCTGGGGTCAGATTTGGGCCCCTCATGACAAGAAAGACATTGAGGGGCTGGAGCGTGTCCAGAGAAGGGAAGGGGACTGAGAAGGGTCTGGAGCAGCAGGAGTGGCTGAGGGAGCTGGGGGGGCTCAGCCTGGAGAAAAGGAGGCTCAGGGGGGACCTTCTGGCTCTGCAACTCCCTGACAGGAGGGGGGGGAGCGGGGGGGGTCAAGTTCTGCTCCCAGGGAACAAGGGACAGGACAAGAGGAAATGGCATCAAGTTGCACCAGGGGAGGTTTAGGTTGATATTAGGGAAAATTTCTTTTCTGAAAGGGTGCTCAGGCACAGGCCTGACCTACACCTACACCAGGGCAGTGCTGGAGTCACCATCCCTGGAATTGCTCAAAAAAAATGTGGACATGGCATTTGGGGACATGGTTTAGTGGCGAACACAGTGGTGCTGAGACAACAGTTGGACTCAATGATCTTAGAGGGCTTTTCCAACCTCAATGATTCTGTGATTCCATGATTCTGTGAAACACTGATGAGGTGCTTAACTGAGACATCCCTGCCATTTGCTCAGAGAGACACAAATCTGCAGAGGCCACAGGGATGTCACACTGGAGACATATTTTGAGCACCAAACAGCTTCTTTCCTGCTCAGTTCTGCCCTGTGTTTGGCCACAGAACCCTTGGAAACCCTCACCACGTGCTTCCAACCACACCTGCACCATCAGCACAGCCACCACCACTCCCCCCTGCACTGCCCCATCCTAAACCATCCATGAAATATTCATTCAAACTCTGGCAGCACTGGCTCCCTGTGGAATTGATAAAGGAGGTTGTGTTTGCTTGGACGTGCTATCCCAGGGCTGGAAATTCTGAGATCAGAGTGAGAAGGCGAAGGATAAAACTCTCCTCCTTCATTGCTGGGAAGAGAAGTTGGGGCTGAACAGAGGGAACGAAGAGCTGAGGCACCACATGTGCACTTGACTAAGCTGGTGGAAGAAAGGGCTCTTCCTTCGTGATTTTTTCTTGTCAAGGTTAAAAAGGGGATGCTGAGTAACTGCTGTACCCACTGCAGTCATCATCAACAAATACCTTGGGTTTTCTTTCTTCCCCTGGCAAATTTGGAGCAGCACTGTCAGTTTTGCCCAGACTCCTTCATTTCCCTTGGGATCAAAATTTGACTAGAAACATTAAGAGCCAGGGAAGCGTCGGGTTGTGAAATTATCCTTCCACAATCTAAACAGGGTCAGAGCGCTGCAGGGTTTGGGGTGGGGGGGGAGGACCCCAGGGAACACACAGTGCTGGAGGTGGATGTCCTGATTCAGAAACCAGCATGGCAGCCGGCGCTGAGCCCCAGAGCTCCTGCCGAGACACCCAAGGGGATGATTTTTAAAGGAAGACTAAAAAGCACAGAGCCCTTGCAGGCAGGTTCACAAGCTTCTGATAATCCTTGGCTCTTAGAGAGAGATTCCACCACCTTCCCTCCCATCCACCTCACGGTGGGCAGCAGGTCCAGGTAGCGCTGGGGTGGAGGGGAACATCGAAGGGGTGCCACTCATTTAGCCAGCTCACAAATGATCCAACCCAGGTGGGCTGGCAGAACATCTGGGGCTGAGATGGGACCCAAGAAAAAGGGCAAAGAGCACCACAGAATAATGGAATCACAGGATGGTTTGGGTTGGAAGAGACCTTAAAGCTCATCTTGTTCCACCCCCTGCCATGGGCAGGGACACCTTCCAGGTGCTCCAAGCCCCATCCAACCTGGCCTTGAACACTTCCAGGAACTCTCAGGGTGCTGACATAGGTCAGTCCCAGGGAAAAGGCACAGCTGGGCACTGGCCACGCCTCCACTTGCCTGAAGCACCAGGATGCTGCCCAGTGCCAGAAAAGCCATCCGGGACTGATTTTAAAAACGTGCTCGGATTGTGGAGCCTTCCCTAAGAAACTCAGAAACTTTTGCAGCTGTTTGGGAGCTCAGTGAAGGATAATTAAAACCAAATTCCTCACGGAAGGTTTCGATAAAATGCAGCCCTGAACTGCAGTGCCAAAAGTGGGATTGGCCACTGCTCCTGCCAATGCAGAAACTGCCCTAATTGCTTCCAATTGCACTCTACGTCTGAGATTGGAGCCAGTGAAGGCACAAACACCCACTATTTACATTTTTTAAGAAAATATAGAAAAATGAGAAAAAATTAGATGCTTTGGGAACATTTTTGGCTTCTTTATCTCCAACTGGCCGACCTCAGGACAGTGTGCACTATTTTAAGGGAGTTGTTGAGGAATTAATTCTGGTGTGTTTTGACTCAGAGACCCTGATCAACGCCTACGATTAATTAACCACCATGTAATGATATCCTGGGGCACAGCTCCAACACTGCCCTCACTTAAGCATGAGGGGAAGTTTTAGGAACCCCTCAAATTTTATTCTTGTGCTGGCAAATATCCTCCTGGTGAGTTCTGTTTGTTTTAGAAATTAGATGTAAAATAAAGCCAGCTGGTTTGAGGTTCTTTCCCTCTATATGCAAAGTTACGTAGCTCCTACACCTCCACAGGCTCCAGTGCTGGGCCTGGCTGATGCACAGTGAACCTGAAAGGACAACCTTCCTGAGCTGGAAGGGACCCACAAGGATCAAGTCCAACTCCTGGTCCTTCACAGACACCCCAAAAATCCCACCATGTGCCTGAGAGCATTGTCCAAACACCCCTCGAGCTCCTTGGCAGGTTTGGTGCTGTGCCCACTGCCCTGGGGAGCCTGTTCAGTGCCCAACCAGCCTCTGAGGGAAGAACCTTTTCCTGATATCCAGCCTAACCCTCCCCTGACACAGCTCCAGCCATTCCCTCAGGTCCTGACACTGCTCACACAGAGCAGAGATCGGAGCTGTCCCTCCACTGCCCCTCCTGAGGAAGCTGCAGATCCTGAGCAGGTCTGACCTCAGGCTCCTCCAGGCTGAACAGACCAAGTGACCTCCTCATATGGCCCCTCTAGGCCCTTCCCCATCCCTGTGTCCCTGCTTTGGACACTCTCCAATAGCTTCAGATCCTTCTTACATTCAGGTGCCCCAAACTGCCCCCAGGACTCAAGGTGAGGCTGTACCAGCACAGAGCAGAGCACTGCTGAGGGCAGGAATCCTCATGGAGCTGGCAGAGCCAGAGCCAAGCTGGGAGGAGGAAAAGACAGGAGAAAGGTTGTCTGGGACCCCTTGGACCATCCCCAGTGGGTACAACTCAGGCTGGTGTTCCCCTCCAGCCGCATTTGTCATAACAGTCAGGGATGGTTGGGGTCAAGTTTGGTTTTCTAGTGGGTGCAGAATAATTTGAAGGTCTGGCTGAACTCTGCTTTTGAGAACTATTTCGAGGTTGTTGCCTCCCTCAGAAAGCTGCTCCTCTGACCTAAAAGCTGTGGTTTGTGCAGCATCCCCTCAGCTCCACCAGCATGATGAATGTGCTGCTTCCAGCTCAAGCTTGCAATTGTGCAAATGCAAGGATTCCAAAATCCTGTAGATACGATTAATAATCCAGTCCAGCCAAACCACCTCCATGTAACCTCCAACTCCCCAAAGCCTGATGCAAAATATGTTTTCTTGAACTATAAATCAATAAGCTTTGCTTAAGAAAAACTGCTGTTACTGAAGCATAATATTAAAAGCTTCTCCAAGATGGAACAGTGGTTCTGGCAGCTGCTGCCACAGATCCCATCGTTTTCAGTACAAATAGCACTGATTTATTCAGAAACAAACATCCAGGGCTCTGAGGGACTGAGGGCCACATCTCCTGCCATCCCAAACACACTGAGTTGGATGCTGGTCTGTGCCATTTGTGCCACAGTCAGCCTGTGCCTTGGTGCCCCAAACCCCTCCTGTGGCCCACAGGCTTTCCAGCAGCTGCAGTTTATTCCCACTGTCCCTTGGGGATGAAACTTGCCACATGAAACTTCAGGCTGGATTGGATTTTAATTTAGGAAAGGCCACAATACTGAAACCCAGGGTTTGTTGCTCTTATTTTTTTTTCCTTCTTTTCTAAGGGATCAAATTTTATTGGTGAGAAATTTAATTTTGCAAAGCGACGTGATCTTAGACAAAACTCTCCAGACATGAGGAAATAAAAACTGAATGGCCAACTGACACGAGAGGAGGAGATTTCTGCTCCTAAATTTCTTCCAGATGAGAATGCCACATGTCTGCAGGAACCCCCTCCCTGCCCTGCAAACACTCTGGTGGGATGTTCTCAGGTGTTTCATCAGGGATTTAAATACCTGTCACCAGCCAGGGTTCAAGCTGCTGACAGCCAACTTGGCCACTTTCTGGTGTGCTGTCCACTCCAAAACCCCACAAACACTTCCTGATCCAGCAGCCACATACATCCCACAACAGCACTATGGGCACAGGCAGAGTGATTGGAATGATGGAATCACTGAACTGCTAAGGCTGGAAAAGCCCCCTAAGATCACCAAGTCCAACTGTTCCCCCAGCACAGCCAAGGCTGCCACTAACCCATGTCCCCAAGTGCCACATCCACATGGCTTTTAACTCTCTCCAGGGATGGCAACTCTACCACTGCCCCGGGCAGCCTCTGCCTGACCACCCTTTCCATGAAGAAATTTTCCCTAATATCCAACCTAAACCCACCCTGGTGCAACTTGAGGATGTTTCTTCTCATCTTGTTGTTTCATACCTGGGAGAAGAGCCCGACCCCTACTTAGCAATCCTGGGTTAATAGTGGACTGGGCTCTTGTGTGTCTTCTAGCCCTGTTTTTGATGGGTTTGTGTTCATTTTATGATAAACAAACTCTGATGGGCTCCTGCCAGGGAAGCAGGCACTGGTTTCCAGCTCAGCAGGATGAAGTGGTTTGCTGCCCACAGAGGTTCCACCCACTCTCCCCATCACTTCTGTGGCTGCTCATTCCCATCCCGCAGCACCTCCCCGTCTCTGTGTCCCTGGTTTTGTGGCTGTACCACGAGCTGAGCCAAATTAAAGGTATCTTCTTTCTCTTCCTCCCTTCACCCCCTTTACAGTCCTGACTGATTCCCTGGTCTGGGGCAACATCAAGTTGCTCCCTGACCTTCTGACCCCCCTGCCCTGCAGGGGTTTCAAGGCTGATCTGTCCCAAGGGATTGCCCTCCGGCTGCTTAACCAGCTTCCCCAAAGACACCACCACTGGCCAGGCAGCTGAGGGCCAGAAAGGCATTTTAAATGAGGCTGTAGTGTTACATCAGGTCCTTTCCAAATCATCCATGACCATTCAGAGCCTTAAATAGTTAACAGACTCCCTGCTCCACCTTTGCCTTGGATCAATTCTGCTGCTTGGGAGCAAGGAGAGCTGAAGGAAGTTCAGCCGCAGGGACAGAAGTCGTTCACCCCACGGGTCACAGCACGTGCCCTGACCCATCTTGTTTATACATCCAAATGCAGGAGCATCGTCTGGCTACTGAGTCACATCAGGGAACATCTCACGGGTGGTGCCCTGAGAACGACCAGAAGTTCCCGATGTACTTCCAGATATGGACATTTACAGTGGAAGACTCAAAAAAACCCGAGAACAAACAGAAGGCAGAAGGATTTCATCCTGATACTCATCCGAGAACATGATGCTTGAGGAACAACCAGGGATAAACAAAGCAGGATGCTGGAGAACACAGACTAAGGTTAATCGCCTTAAAGTTCAAGTTTTAGTATCCCATGGTTTTTGTTGGCTGCTGAGAGAGGAGAGAATCATTTTCACAAACTGTGTAACTAGTCAGCAATCCAGAAGTTAGACAGAAAGTGTCATGAGACAATTTATTTGACTCCGTTTCAATTTATACAGCATCATTTTTATCACAACCAGACAAGTCCAAGCCACTAAATGGAAACCCAGGAAGATAAAGTTTCCTGGAGAAATATTTTCATAACACTTTCTATTCTCTAATGCACTTGCAGCAGCAGCACAGCAGGTTAAATGATTCACAGAGGAAAACCCCATGTGAGAACAGACCTGTGATCAGGAATATCTGAAACAGGATGGAACCTGTTGCAAAAGTACCACGGAGCAAAAGGTGACTGTCTGGCATGTATACATTCCAAACTCTAGGAAGGCCATAATCCAAACAGGTGTTTCTAGAGACCTCTCAGCACTCCAGGACATCGATTTTTACATGGGCAAGAGACAGGAAAAGCGAGGGGACAGTTTTAAGCTAAAAGAGGAGAAATTTAGATTGAATGTTGGGAACAAATCCTCTCCTGTGAGGGTGGCGAGGCCCTGGCACAGGTTGCCCAGAGAAGCTGTGGCTGCCCCATCCCTGGAAGTGTCCCAGGCCAGGTTGGACAGGGCTTGGAGCAACCTGGGCTAGTGGAAGGTGTCCCTGCCTGTGACAGGGGGTGGAACAAGGTGAACTTTAAGGTCCTTTTTCCAACCCAAACCATTCTGAGCTTCTCTATGATCACTTATTCATTAATACTCAGCCCTGCTTTCGTGATTTGTGTGCTGAGCACTTGCAGCTCAGCCCCTCACATTTTTGCACATTAGCTTTTCTTTTTCCTTTAAGATTTGCTTTGTATTCTCCACATCCATGTTCACTCCACCGTACCCAGACTCGGTGCATTTGCTGCCATGGTAATCACTGCTCCGAGCACTGCAGGCTCCATGTGGAGGCTCGTTAACAGAGACAGCGATTTGGGAACTGCTGCTTTTTCCACTCAAGCACTACTATCAAGTGACTCGGTGAAAACACACGGCCCATAAAGGTGATCTCCTGCATCCCATATTCCACCCAGCGCGGCTCCTTCAGTCACTCAGATGAGAGGCAGAATAAAATCAATCAGGGCAGACCACTGAGTACACTTAGAGCTTTATTGCTGAGCCCTTCCTGACAAAAATTCAGCTGGAAAGCTCAGGTTATAGGCACTGAGGGTGGCTTAATGAGGGAGTGACTAACACCAGAGGGAAAGAGCCTTGTAGTGAAACTGTGAATATGGACAGAACAGGAAGAATTATGTAAAGCCTCTTGAGGAGCGAGTAAGAACCATCAAGTGGCTACTTGACAACCAGGCTGAGCAGAGAATGGACTGAGAGCAGCCCTGAGGGGAAGGACTTGGGGGTGTTGCTGGATGAGAAGCTCAACATGCCCCAGCTGTGTGTGCCTGGACCCAGAAACCTCCTGTGCCCTGGGCTGATCCCACAGCAGGGGAGGGGGGGATTCTGCCCCTCTGCCCTGCTCAGGTGAGACCCCACCTGCAGAGCTGCCTCCAGCCCTGGGGTCCCAACATCAGAAGGATGTGGAGCTGCTGGAGACAGTCCAGAGGAGGCCACGGAGATGCTCTGAGGGCTGGAGCCCCTCTGCTCTGGAGCCAGGCTGGGAGAGCTGGGAGTGCTCACCTGGAGAAGAGAAGGCTTCAGGGAGACCTTAGAGCCCCTTCCAGTGCCTAAAGGGGCTCGAGGAGAGCTGGAGAGGGACTTGGACAAGGATTCCCACTGCCAGAGGGCAGGGTTAGATGGGATATTGGGAAGGAATTCTTCTCTGTGAGGGTGGTGAGGCCCTGGCACAGGTTGCCCAGAGAAGCTGTGGCTGCCCCTGGGTCCCTGGAAGTGTCCAAGGCCAGGTTGGATGGAGCTTGGAGCAACCTGGGCTAGTGGAAGGTGTCCCTGCCCGGCAGGGGGTGGGACTGGATGAGCTTTAAGGTCCCTTCCAATCCAAACCAGTCGGATTCTAAGCTGGGCAGCCACACAAATACAGCTGCTATTGAACCAGCAGCCCCCACACACCAACAAAGGGTTTAAGCTTTGATGCTCTCTGTTACAGCAAACAATATTGGATGACAAATCAAGAAGGAGTAGTTTATAAAAGAAGGGAAGGTATAGTGACAAAGAGTTGGGAAACAACTGAAAAGCTGCAACTGCAGTCTGTGCTGAAAGTTGGGAATGTGCATTCTCCTTAGGTTTTCCCATCTGACTGATTATCCTATGGAGAAGCATAAGGGTTATAAAGTACCAGAATAAACAGATGGATGAGACTAAACTCAAACTATGGGGTATTTCCTATGAAAAAATAAGTGGCCCAGCACAATCAGGAATAATACAAAAAAATTCAGTTCTTGCCTTTCAATCCTGCCATTTATTTGCTTAATTGCTCACCACAGGTTTCATACCATCAGCTGCCTATTGCACCCTTGGAACTGACTATGGGAAGAATATTTTTTTGAGGAAGAGAAACCTCAAGCTAAAGCAGTATGGGGCAAAATGTAATGAAAAGGTCCCCACTGCCAAAAACCTGAAGCTTGTGCCAAATAATGGGACGATCTGAATTGATTTCAAAGGGGTTTGACTTTCCTCTTCTGAGCAACATCCTCATTAAAGCAACATTTACCCTGGGGGATTCAACAGGATTTGCTGAGCTGTTTCTGTATGGTGACTACAATCCTGGGCTGTTCTGCTGTGACACAAGGAGTTAGGTATTTTACCTCGTGAAGGTTCCAGGGCAATGGGACAGTTCTGGCCTGGCACAGAGTCAGGGTCACACACCAACACCCTGCTCTCACCACAGTCTCCTGTGCAGGGATATTCCTTCTCTTATGATTTGTATGAGTTCACTGCAAAGTGCTCCCCCTCCTCAGTGGTGCATTTGGGGAGATTCCACCAATTAAAGGTGGAAAAACCCCAGGTAGTATTATCCTAACTCCTAAGCAGGAGCATTCCAAGCAGCAGTGCAAGTGTAGAGGGAATGCCATAGGAAACTGCTTGGCAAATGACATTTAATGCAGCTGTTTGGCACCGACACCTCGATAAATCAAACCTCCTTTGCTCTGTCTGGTTCTCCAAGAGATTCTTCCCCTGTCTGCACCATGTGTGAGGCTCCTGCCTGCTCATGTGCTCTCGCACCCCTGCTCAGCTGGGAATATTTAGAGCCCACAGCTCTCTGCTGGTATCAATCTTGACTGAATGGAAAGATAAAAGATTCCAAGATACCACATTCCTACCCATTTTATAAAGGCTGGTGGGTCCCTGCAGCACAGACCTGTTACTGTGGGCATGGGGGAGCGAGAGGGGGAGAATAAACACGTGGGACAAATCCATAGAAAACCACACTCCGTTATTGCTCTTGCTCTTGGCAAAATTATGTTGTCTTGGAGAAAGAGTTAACACAGATCCCTGTTTTAGCCTGAAGTCAATCCTTCCCTAATTAGCCTTTTAAGGCATGGGCTATTTCCATAACCCAGATAGCACCAGGGCCGTTTCCTACACCGACTCTGAGTCAATGCTGCTGCATTTCCCACCTGGTTTCTCCCCGTGGATGCTCTGGAGTCACAGCTGGCATTGCCATCACCACTGCAAGAATCACAAAGATTTCTGGGCTCATGTGCTGGCTTTCATCAAAACCCCACTGCCACAAGAAGCTCTACTCCATGCACTCCCACTCCCACCTGGACCTGTTTGTACCCACCTGAGAGCTGCCACCACCTTCTCCAACACCCACGAACCCCTGGGAGCCTGGGATCCCACCATGGCTGTGCACAGAGAAACCAGCACCTCCCGTCAGTCTGCTCTGGACACATGGTGATCACAGCTCCTGGGAGATGTTTGTCACCCCTTCACATGCCCAGATGCATAAGGGGGGGGAAATGAGTTAGTCTGTGTTCACTGAACATGACTGATCTTAAAAACTCGTGTTTTGAAAAAACATAAACCATTTTCAGCACACTTGGAAGGTTCTCCACCTGTCACCAGGCTGGTGATCAACACTGTGGCCGTTTAGTGAGGAATGTAAGCACAGCAGTGATGAGGAAAGTCCATCCAAGCACACGGGATAGTTTTAGATTATCTAAATCCCCTCAGAGACACTCCAATGATTTGCAGGTGGAAGAAAACACAGACCCTGCTGCTGCATTACAGAAAACAGCCCAGGACAACCAGCAGCCACAGAACCCTCGAGGCTGAAGTTCCTGAGGTCAGGAACTGCTTTCATTAATGCCAATGGGTTAAAACCCTTTGTACATATTTCAGGCAATGCTTCTCCCAGACCAAGATCTGTCCCTGCCAACAGAGCAGACAATGCATATCTGATTTGAGCAAACACCAGTGCTGGGATTAATTTAATGCTCCCATCTAAAATTAGCCTGGCTGTTAAAAACCAATTTCTCCAGGCTTTGACTCTGGCATGATAATATTTCTTGATGGCAAAGAGGCTGCCCATACAATGATACGGACCTGGAGGGTTTGGGACAACCTCTCCCATGGCTCTGGAGCTATTATACTGTTAGGAAGTGTTCCCAACTTTCCACCACCTTGGGAGACAGGGACAGCAGCTCTGGTTTGTGGAGGAAAGGTAACTACCTTGACTTGCCTCCTACAGATGGTTTTATTCACTTTTTGGTGTTGTTGAAATTACTAAACCACAGCACAGGCCAGCTCAGCCCCAGGGGCAAAAGCTGGACACAAACCTCGTTTCACCAGCGGTATCAAAGTGTTTATGGAAAAAGTGCAGCTTAACAAGCTGGTCAAGTTCTGCCTCATTTTCACTGGGGAGGTTTTTTATCCAGCAACAGCCAACCAGGAGAGCCATGTTCCAGGACAGGAGGAAACTACCACCCCAGCAACTCCCTACACCACTAACACAGCTAATCCCAGAGCAGGGACTCTGGCAGATGCTTAAAACCTGTTGCTGCAGAGGCACCTTCCCAAGTTTCATTTCAACCATCCTCTTTCCAAAGGAAACCACAGCCGCAGGTCTCCAAGGGTAAGACAACAAACCACCACCGCCAGGCTCCACTTGGAGCACGTGCTGAGCTGAGTAATACAGAAAGGAAAAAGCTGCTTACTCTGAGTGTCTTCGCGATCGGGGAAGGAGAGGACGGGGGAGAGTCTGACTGAGCCTTCCTGCTCCGAGTGTATTCCTTACTCCTGGTGTACAGGGACGACATGGCCTCGCGGGCTGGGTGTCTTTGAGAAGCAACACCAGTTCTTGCTCTCCTGTCGCTCTACGGCGCTGGGCAGGTCCTTCTTCCAAGGTCAGAACAAACTAATTAAACTATTCACAGCTCTGGTAATTAAACCCTGCTGTTTAGGGTGTATAATTTTAGGCATTAATCTGCTGCAGGGAGAGCTGAGGCTCCACAATGTTTCTCGTCCGAGTAGAAGAAGAGAAGGTGTCAAGGACTCGCTGTGCTCCGGCGCCAGGTGCTGCTCCGTGCCAGCCTCACCGCCCGGACCCCGTCCCAACTTCTCCACAAAAGGACATTTCCCCTTGTCCAGAGCGTGCCACAGCACCAGGGGGATCTATCTCCCCCCAGAACTGCAGGAGGCAAAAACTCCCGGCTCAAGAAGAGAGCTGGAAAACCGGCTGGGTTTCTCTAGACATGAAACTTCTGCCAAAAAAAAAAAAAAGGCAAAAAAAGGGAAAGGAAAAGCAAAGCCTGATTTACTCCAGAGTGCGGCCGCGAGCTCTGCCCTCGCTGCGCAGAGCTGCACGCTCTGAGTGAAACACAAAAGCATAAATCAGGAACAAACGCTGGTTTGGAAAGGGGCAGTCCAGCTGAAGTTGGGTTTTGTTCCATCCTCCTCCTCCACCTCCTCCTCCTCCTCCTCCCGGCGCCGTTACCCGCGCACAGGCTTCTCCGTCCCTCCCGCCGCTGCCTTCTGACATTCCAGATCCTGACTCGCTCCGCGAGGAATGCTGGAGGGCAGCCAGAAGCAGCGATTCACTTTCAGCTTGGGATTTGGGCTGCCAAATTGGGTTTGGGATTGGGCTTGGGATTTGGGCAGGGAAAAAAAAAAAGAAAAAAGGAGATGGGGAGAAAAGAGAATCCCTCCCAAGCTCCCAAGGCCTGTAGGGCTGCAAGTGGGATGTCGAGGTGAGACTGACCTTTGCAAAGCCTGAATTCCAGGAGGCTGCGACAAAGGGAGATGATTTAAAGGCCGTGGAGCAGCTCATGCCATGAAAGGGAGGACACACTCTGGCAGCACAACAGGATTTTTGTTGTTTGCTCACAAGCCTGTTTGGGCTGTGACAGGGCAGCACAGAGCTTGTGTAATGTACACTGGTTCAAGGGAGTGTTCGGGATCAAGGAGGAGGGAGAGGAGCTTGGAGGAAAGGACAGAGGGTGTGGAGAGCACGTACCTCTCCCAAACTCCCAGCTCTCTGCCAAGCTCTGCTGCAGCACAAGCTCACTGGAAAGTGGCAGGACTGCTCTATTCAAAGGCAAGTGCTTGTCCCTCACGTCCCATCAAAATAAGCCCATGGGATGTTCCTTTGAAAAATGCCCTCAAATCACCATGAATGATTTAGTAGCTCACAGAATCATACAGAATCACACAAAACCACAGACTGTTTGGGGTTGGAAGAAACCTTGAGATCATCCACTCCAACAACCCTGCCAAGGCAGGGTCACCTGGAGCAGGTGACACAGGAATGCATCCAGCTCTTACACACGAAGTCCATCTTGGAGTCATAAGGTTGAAAATCTATGATTTTTGTTGCTGGAAAGGCATCAGCCCAGTTATCTGCACTGGGCCAGTTCCAGTAAGGCTCAGCTGGACTCATTCACACCCACTTGACCTGGCCACTGACTGAGTCACTGGCAGCCTGGGGTCATCCTATCCACGTCCTGATCCACCTCACAGGCTGCTTAACATCAAACAATTCCTACCAAGGCCAGGTTGGATGGGGTTTGGAACACCCTGGTCTAGTGGAAGGTGTTCCTGCCCATGGCAGGGGGGTGGAGCAAGATTAGCTTTAAGATCCTGTCCAACCCAAACCATTCTGCAAAGTGAAAAATAATATCTATATAAAAACATTTTAAGAGTATTACCCCACTCTCGTTGCTCTGAAGTATTGTCCCTTTCTGCACCCTGCTTGGCACCCTGGGGATTTCACTGGCACATAGCTGGGGAAGGAGCTTGGAATAGCAGCTGCAGTAATTTCTCCTGCCACCCAGCACCTTCACTCTCCAGGGGCAATGCAGCATTGCTGAGCAACCAGGGAGAGCGGGAGACAGGGCTGCTGGATTGTCCTGCACTAAGAAAGTCACAGTGAGATCAGGTTTCTACTTGATATTCATCATGAGGAAGGAGGGGACTTGTCATCCACTGACTGCAGCAGGGGGGAAAAAAGGTTTGAACAGGTCCAATTCTGCCTGGTGATACCTCCACGTTCCTGTTTAAAGGTATGGAAATGAAGTCCACACACACAAAAAGGCAGTGACAGGCACCCAGCTGCTCCAGGAGTCTGGAGCAGGACCTTGATCTTTCCAGCCTCCATCTGTTGCTCTCATCACCCACCTCTCCCCGCGTCTGGAGCCCAACTCTGCTGTACAAGGTAATTCAGACATTTTAAATGCATATTTATAGACCCTGCACACAGGCATGATCCTTTCACACCAGTTCTCAGTTTCTGGGGTTTCAAAACAGTGTAAGTGAAACTGGGCAAACCCGTGTGGCCAGCACTGCACTGGGGTGTCCCGGTCCCAGCTCCCAGGCTGCCAGAGCCCAGCTTAGTCACCAAGGTGGAGTTACACAGCACAGAATTGCAGGGCTTGGCTTCCCCTCCCATCCAGTCCCAAACAATCTGTTGTCATATCCCTCCACGGTCATGCTTCTGCTGAGGAGTGGCCAGAAAGCTCCAAAATCAACATTTTGGTACAGAACTCACAGCCCAAAACCAAAACACAGCCTGAGCTATTCCCTACTAATTAAAAGTTAATTAGTCATCCAGTGCAGATCTCTCACAGATTGAGTGGACAGTAACTCATTCTAGAGAGAAGGGAAGGTCTGATTAGCCAGGAGACAGAAAGCAGCACGAGATGCAATATGGCAAAACACAATGGTTTTCATCATTATTCCAACAAATGTCTGATTTAGGGGGTTATTCCTGCTGTTTTGTACAGTTGTCCCCTGTGCAAGATGAAACACGACGCTCCTTCGCTGCTGTTCCTCACAGCCCGAGCTTTGTCATATTCAAGGTTGTGGTTTAGATCTGACTGTTCCTGTCTGTTCACGAGATTCCTCAGTAGGAACCAGGCTGGTACCTGCTCTAGCTGTGGTGCTGTGTACTTTGCTAAGGGATATTTATACAGCCTCCAGAAAGACATGCAAAAAAATCACCTTCCGTGAGCATTTTCACAAGCTCAGCACACAAACCCCTAAGATTGCCCAGACCTTCACTTCATGCTGGGGCCTATTTCTGGGCAAAATCACCTTAGAGTTTCTCCTCATCTTGGACTATGGCAGCACAACTATACTACAGTATAATGCCTTTCCTATATTTATATGAAATAGTTTATTCCTGTAGTTAGGGCTGTGGTCTTGGCTATGATCACTCTTCAGACACTCTCGCCCAGAAAGTGGTCAGGTTCTTCCTTCAGAGGGTGGTCGGGCACTGACCAGGCTCCCCGGGGCAGTGGGCACAGCACCAAGGCTGACAGAGCTCAAGGAGTGTTTGGACAATGTTCTCAGGGACAGGGTGGGATTGTTGGCGTGTCCTGAGTGGGGCCAGGAGATGGACTCAATGGTCCTTGTGGGTCCTTTGCAGCTCAGGAGATTCCATGATCTTTCCTTGTCCGTTCAGATGTCTGTCCTCTCCCTTTCTTTGGTGATGACACCTGTGTTTGTACCCCATTTTTAAAATTACTTAAGACAGGAGAACCCATAACCAAGAAAATGACGTACCAGAAATAGGATGAAGCCCTAAGCTAAATATTTGAGAGGAACACACAAACACCCCTTTTATCTGTGCTGAAAATCTTCACCTACAGAACATGATGCTGGTAAAATAAATGTCAGCATCACTGTAACATTCCAGCCTGCAGCAGACAAAACTGGGAAACAAAGGTGGGAAGTTGAAGCCAGAGCTGCAGTGATGCTCAGGGGTGATGTGAACCCACGGCACATTCTCTGAGAGTGGAGGAGAAGCCCTCTTGGGAGACCAGAATTCTAATAAAACTTGAAGAATGAGAGTACTTGGTATTTTTGGAACAAATTATCCCAAAACTATATCTTTAATGTCCTAGCTGTCATTTTCCACAGCAGGTTTAACACACTGCCTTGTACCTCACTGAATTACTTCCCATCCAGCTGATTTCTTTCATCCACAGACAAACCTCCTCTATGTCCCAGCACAGCCACGTCCTGGAGAGCACGTTGGCTCAGCTGGGGTAGGAGACACAAACTGGGCCCACACAGCTCCAGGCCATTTTTCACACTGTGACCTTCCCTCAGGGCTTCTCACAGCCAGGGACCATCCCTGTTCCACCACACAACCCTGCAGACCACCCATCAGGGGGAAGGTGGCATCCAACACTCCTCCAGGTACAACTGGGCACTCACAGGGACCAATCCCAACAGGCAGCTTGGACACAGCTCCCCTGATCTGGAGCGTGAGAGGATTCAGCCACATGGGTGATGCCTCAATGCTGGGGAACAGTTTGAGTTGGGACTATGACACAGCCTTTGAGGGCAGGGATGAGTCTCAGTGGTGGCACAGCCCTTGCTGAGACCCTCTCCTGTGCTGGGCCAAGTAATGCAAGAACACAGAGCTGCACTGCTACATGTGAATTCCAACCCAACTGGATGAGCAGCAAGAGGATGAGGCAAGAAAGAGGTTCACGTTTTCCTTTGAACCTGTCACAGAATCACAGAATTGTTATGGTTTGAAAAGCCCTCCAAGGTCATCAGGTCTGACCGCTGAACACTTCCAGGGATGGTGACTCCACCACTGCCCTGGGCAGCCTGGGCCAGGGTTTGACCACCCTTTTGGGGAAGAAATTTTCCCAGTATCCAACCTAAACCTCTCGTGGTGCAACTTGAGGCTGTTTTCTGTCATCCTGTCCCTTGTTCCCTGGGAGCAGAGCCCAACTCCCACCGGGCTCCACCCTCCTGTCAGGGAGCTGGAGAGAGTGAGAGGGTTCTCCCTGAGCCTCCTTTTCTCCAGGCTCCCCAGCCTATCACTGAGGCCATTTTGCTCACTTTGAGAAGCAGAGAACCCCCCCTAATTGCTTCCTGCAACCCCAGACACCTCAGGTACATGGGGGTACCCCTTTCTACACAGTTCATCTGTTTGCTATTAAATTAAACAAATCTTCCCAACCCTCCCTTCTGGATTTCCCACCTGCACAGTTTGTCTGTTGAGTCATGTTCTGGTCCAGGAAAACACTGAAATCTGTAATTTTATGCAATACTTAAATCAACTCTAAAGCTGCATTTATTCTCATGACACTTCTCCAGAGAAACAGAGTGAAATAACCAGTGCTGTTGTTCACAAGAACCAGGCTACAAAGCCACTACGTGCCCAGAAAACAATTGGGTATAAAGTAGTTCTGTAAAAAATTCAGAGAATTAGAGAATCCCAGATGATTTGGGTTGGAAGGGAACTTAAAGCTCATCTTGTTTCACATCCTGCCATAGGCAGGGTACACCTTCCACCACCACCAGGTTGCTCCAAGCCCCGTCCAATGTGGCCTTGAACACTTCCAGGGATGGGGTAGCCACAGCTTCTCTGGGCACCCTGTGCCAGAAACTCAGTTTAATCGTGAAAAACCCATTAACCATCAAACCATTGTCATGGGTTATAGAGAACAGAGTCAGGATTAGATTTCCCACTGCTTTTATGTCACTGGACTGGCCCACAAAACTGAAATCCATAGTGCCACAGTCCTGCACCTCCCTTTTGTAATTACATTTATAGTGTGGGCAAAGTTTAATAAATCCTGTGATTCATTTCACCTCAGAATGTCCTATATTTGTGACTATTCCACGCCAAAATAACATGCATTCTTTGTGCATCCTAAATGGTACCAGTGCTCTGGCCCTGGAAGAGGATCCAGCCTCACACCTGTCTCCCACTACCTCTGAATTGGCCCAAGTGTTGTTATTTGCAAAGGAAAAGCCCATGACCTGTTGGGTCAGGTTGGGTCTGACAAGGGAACAGTTTTGGTTACACACAAAGGGCTCCACAGCCAGAGGAAGGTTTACAGTCCCTGGTCACTGCACCAGGGTACCAGTCACTGCTTCTTCTACACGGGATCTTGCAGTAAAAAGTCTCTAGAATATTACCAGAAATTTGGAGAGGAATTCACCTGGAAACAAAAGGCTGAGCTTTGTTAACCCTCCTGCTCTCACCCCTTTAATCACTGCACCCACTGCTCTCTGTGCAAAGAAATTCTGCTGGTTCTGGAGAAAACCTGCTCGTTTCAGTGCATAATGAGTGAATTTGGAACTAGCAGCACCTTCACTTAACTCAGGGGATGTGAGCAAAAGCCACTCTTCAAAAGTGACCACAGAACCAGAGAATCATCGTGTCATTAAGACTGGAAAAGACTTTTAAGACCATTGACCCTATTCCATAGGGTGGTGTTTGTTGTTTTTTCCCCTGACGAGGCTGTTCTGCTTTAGCTACAGAGATGCTCCCAGAGCAGGAAAAGGAATGAGCTGCAGCTCAGGGGTTAGTGGCATTTGTTGGTTGGTTGTTTTTTTGTGTTTTTAATTGGTCTTTTTAAACCTAGAAAATTTAGTGAGTCAGCTCCACTCTTACCCTCTGCATTGGTTATTAACAGTCAGGTTCTCGTGACACTGTACGTAACCTGAGCAGGTAATTTTGGCTGAGAATGTCATTGTACAGTCAGAGAGCTAAAAACCAGCTCCAAAATACAGATTATTACCCCTGGGGCATAGTCATAAAGAGCTGAGGGGCTGCTGGATTACAGCAACAAATGTGCTGAACAGCAGCTACAGCCAAGGAACTGTGTGCATAGAACAGCCAAGGAACTGTCTGTATATGGCTGGATAAACACTTAAATATATGTATGAATTTCTTCAGCAGTAACAAGACCAAGACCTATTGCATTTAAAATAAGTTGTTAAAACGTTACTCGTACTCTAGCCTACAATCTGTACTTCTGGGGATTTGATTCAGCTTATTTAATGGAACTTTGTACCTCAAGATTCAGTAATTCAAATAAATAATAATAATGATAATAATAATAGTAATAGCTCCTCTACAGCAACTGTACATGATACATAAAGCCCACTGTAAATAAATGACTTTAAAATTAAAAGCAAGCTTTAGAGGGTCAATTACAGCTCTGCAGGGTTTATTTAGCTCTGCAAGACACTCAGGGTTATGTTGGGCACAGATTGCTGGAGGGCTGGAGCAAAGCAACGTCAGGCAGTGGCTGTGCTGTAATTGGGATGTGCAGGCACTGCTGCAGTTTCCCATAAATGGAATCCAAACTGAGGAGGGAACACGCTTCCATCCACAGAGGAGCAGGATTCCCAGGAGCAGATCTCCCTTGCAGAGACGAAGCAGAAGGAAAAGATCTTCCTCTCCTCCCAGACACACACACAGCAGCTGACAGCCTATAACTGCATGTATACCAGCAGCCTTCCCCCACTTTTTATTCCCATCACCAAATTTATCATAATAAGGCTTGAAGTGCCACCCCTTAGACATACCTGGATTAGCACTGAGCAGCACACGCAGATCATTTTAGTGTGGGCTGAGAATAGCACATTTTAAATATACAATTTCAGAATCCTTTGCTTTTTCCTTTCTTATAAATAGATTCAATAAAAAGCAGGGGTGAAGAGAGTTCAGAAAGCAGCATTCTCAGCAGGGAAACATCATTTTAGCAGCTGCAAGTGCCCAATTCTGCATGCAGGAGAAATGTCTTCCAGCAGTTCTGTGGAGCAGAGTTGAGTTTTTGGAAGAACAGGTAAGGTGCCTTGGACACTCAAATCCAGCATGTACAGCAGGATGGGAAGCTGGAGTGTTCACCAGCCCCTCTGGGGACATCCCTAACTTCAGAGGGGGAGAAATGGATTTAAAGAGGAGGCTGCAGAGAGGGTTTCACTGTCTTGAGTTCATCATCACTTGAAGATAAAGCTCAGGACAAGCCAGTAAATGAAACCAGACCTGCACTTCCAGAGCAAAGGAACAGGGAACCTAGGAGAGGGACCTGCAGGAGGTAGGACAAACCCACAGTTTGAGAGTATCAAAACCAGAAATGTTTCTGAGAGAGTCCACAAAAGTTCATGTTCCCTCTCTGAATGTGCTATTAAACTATATTTCATAGAATCACGGAATCTTCTGAGCTGGAAGGAACCCTCAAAGATCACTGAGTCCAACTCCTGGCTCTGCACAAACACCCCAACAATCCCACCCTGTCCCTGAGAGTGTTGTCCAAACACTCCCTGAGCTCTGGCAGGGCCATGACCACTGTCCTGGGGAGCCTGTTCAGTGCCCAACCACCCTCTGGGGGAAGAACCTTTCCTGATATCCAGTCTAACCCTCCCCTGACACAGGTTGATGGCAGAGGTAACAGAAATGGATAGCAACAGGGGCAATAATCAGCAACAACAAACCAACACAGCAGCAACAGGCTCCTGTTGGAGGGGACAAATGTGGCAGTTTTGCCAAAAATAAATGTCTCAGAGACTACAGAAGTGATTCCATTCAAGGCTGTAAATGTAGCCTGGGGTGACCGTGGCACTGCCTGTTGTCCTGCCACAATCCTCCCCAGGTCTGTACACCAGCAGGAGGACTGGTGTCTACGGGGAACTTGCTTCATGTCCACCCAAAACCCAGCTCTGCCTTTCCACAGTGGGGCTTCTTTCCCCAACTCAATACCATGTTCTGTTCATAAAAAGCAGGATGATAAAATCATAGAATCAAGGATTGTTAAGGTTGGAAAAGACTTTTAAGATTGAGTCTAACCCCTCCCCCAGCACTGCCATATTCACCACTAAACCATATCCCCAAGCGCCACATCCACACATTTTTGGACACTTCCATGGATGGTGACTCCATCACTGCCCTGGGCAGCCTGGGCCAGGGCCTGATCAGCCTTTCTGTGCAGAAATTTTCCCAGTACCCAACCTGAACCTCCTGTGGTACAACTTGAGGCCGTTTCCTCTTGTCCTGTCCCTTGTTCCCTGGGAGTAGAGCCTGATCACCCCCCTCAGCTCCAAACTCCTGTCAGGGAGTTGGAGAGAGCAAGAAGGTCCCCCTTGAGCCTCCTTTTCTCTAGGCTGAGCCCCCCCAGCACCTTCAGCTGCTCCTGGTGCTCCAGACCCTTCCCCAGCTCTGTTCCCTTCTCTGGACACGCTCCAGCAAACCCAGAGTGATGCTTTGCTCACAAGTCCAGTTTGAGCATTGCTTACCCCAAAAATCAAGTGATTTCACCCAGTTATAGACATTAAAGATAAAGAAGGGTTGGAACATAGTATTTTCCAGTGGAAGCTGCTCTGTGGCTGCACTCAGCAAATGTTTCCTCATAGGTTCCCTCTTCCTGATCCAGGTTCTTACAAGGATGAATCACAAACATGCCAAGTTACTGAGGAGGAACGTGGCAACAATTTGTACAGGAATGAACAGGTCATGTCAGGAAAGCAGAGAAAGCAAACAGCAGTACAAGAACCAGATGGAAACAGCTATTTCAAGCTAAGGGACTTTCCAAAATATGACATAGAGAAATAGAAATGTCGG
Organism: Neopelma chrysocephalum; assembly: GCF_003984885.1. Taxonomy (NCBI): domain Eukaryota; kingdom Metazoa; phylum Chordata; class Aves; order Passeriformes; family Pipridae; genus Neopelma; species Neopelma chrysocephalum. Next base: position 1,173,887 of record NW_020897784.1, read on the forward strand.
GGCACTCACAGTAGTCATGATCAATTCTGTTCTTCATCCACATTCATCACATTCTCCATACCCACCCCAGCCACTCCACGGCTGCAAAACCTGTCTGTCTAACTGTGCTTCAAACCTATTTCTGGCTTTCCTTCACCAGCAGCAGGTTGTGGTGCAGAAGGTTATGTTCACTCCCAAGGATGAAATCTAAGAGCAATGAAAAGTCTACATATATGGTCAACACCCACTCAACAACAGTGCCCAGTGCTGGGTACATGGTAGGTACCTACAATAGAATCAGAATGGTCTGGGTTGGAAGGGACCTTAAAGCCCATCCAGTTACATCTCCCTGCCGTGGGCAGGGACACCTTCCACTAGCCCAGGTTGCTCCAAGCCCTGTTCAACCTGGCCTTGGACACTTCCAGGGATGGGGCAGCCACAGCTTCTCTGGGCAAACTGTGCCAGGGCCTCACCACCCCCACAGGGAGGAATTTTTTCCTAATATCTGATCTCAAGCTACCCTCTGTCAGTTTGAATCCATTCCTCTTGTCACTACATGCTCTTGTAAAAAGTCCCTCTCCACCTTCCTTGTAGGCTCCCAATACGAATAATGAAGCGTGTATTAAAGCAGAGCAGGTGGAAAATTCCTGCCAGGAAGCAATTTTGCAGTTAAGGATTCAACATCTTGACATACAAATAATGAAGCAGCTTCTGCCAAACAATTTTACTTCTCATAGGGAAACTCCATGTCCAAGAGCAAAAAACTGACGACGACTTTCCAAACATGAGGTTTTTTCTGAAGAGAAGCATGTGGGAAGATACAAACTCTGAACAAAAAGTGACCTTTTAAAGACAAGGGGGACAAACAGCTTCACCACACTCGCATCACTGCAACACACAATTTTTCCTACAGTAGTTGTTTCCAAAGGATATTTTATTGCCAGAGAATTTAACTTCAGTTTTCCAAACAAATTTAGATTACTCCTCAGTTCTCTCTTAGCCATGTGGCAATACAGCTTCAGCTTTTTACTCCTTCTGGACATATATGGGAGATAAATAATTTACTACTTAAATGTGGGACTGCACCAGCCTGCAACAGGAGGCCACGGCCATGAGATAAGGATGATTGACTTCACGGGGGCTTTGCCACAGAGAAGCATTCATGGAATCCTGGAATCACTGAATTGCTTGGGTTGGAACTTTAAAGACCATCTCATTTCACCCCCCTGCCATGGGCAGGGACACCTTCTACCAGATCACGTTGCTCCAAGCCCTGTCCAACCTGGCCTTGGACATTTCCAGCTTCTCTGGGCAACCTGTGCCAGCACCTTGCGACCCTCACAATGAAGAATTTCTTTGCAGTATCCCATCTAACCCTGTCCTCTGCCAGTGTGAAGCCATTCTCCCTTGTCCTGTCACTCCATCCCTTGTCCAAAGTCCCTCTCCAGTTCTCCTGGAGCCCTTTTAGGCACTGGAAGGGGCTCTAAGGTCTCCCTGGAGCCTTCTCTTCTCCAGGTGAGCACTCCCAGCTCTCCCAGCCTGGCTCCAGAGCAGAGGGGCTCCAGCCCTCAGAGCATCTCCGTGGCCTCCTCTGAACTGTCTCCAGCAGCTCCATGTTCTTCTGATGCTGGGGCCCCACAGCTGGATGCAGAACTCCAAGTGGGGATTCTCCAGCATCCCAGGGAGAAGGGCCAGGAAATAAGCCCCAAGCATGGCACATCCCAGCTCCAGCCCTCTCCCACTGTACCCCCAACCCACCTTTCTCCAAGGTGTCACCAGGACATGGCCATTAAGGCGTACCCAGGCATCTACTGCTGTAGGCAGGAATTTCAACCTACAGCATCAGATTTTTTGGAGGATAACTTCAGCCACATCAGGAGAGACATCCTCCCCAGCCTGCTGGATGATTGACACCAAGGTACAATCACCAGCTCCCAGAGGGGCTCAGAACCTGCTCGAAGCAGTTCAGCAGTCAGAGATACTTCTCCTTTCCATAATTTTGAGCGTGTCATGAGGAGAGTTTGACAGTTTCCTACAAAAAGTGGCACGATACTCCATTACATATACAATCACAACCATATGCTGTTAACCTTTAAAAAGCCAAAAATTATAAACACAATTAGACATAAAATGATAGATAGATTTATTCTGTCTTTGGGATATGGTCCAGGAGCAATGCTGCTCCTCAGGGCAGCAGGTCTGGGCTAACAGCCACACTGGACGGAGTGGTTCTGACTCCTGGAGTGGCTGGGCTGTGTCCACGCTGCACTGGGGAGATGCACACACACATGGATCCTGCTGCCACCCTATCCATCACACTGCTCCCAGCCCCTGCTGGGAGAAAAGCAAAAGGATCCCAGGACCCTTGTGCAATAGCTGCCATGTAGGCAAAGTAATGAACTGGGATCATCTGAACTAACAGCAGAGCCAGCAGAGGCCAAGGGAGCTGTGGGTGGGGGCTGCAGTGCCAACCTCGGCTCCACGGCTGCAGGGGGAAGGACTTGCTGACAACTGAGAAAGATCAGTCACCTCAGACTACACCAAAATTCTGACAGTAATCTACTAAACAAGATGCTAAAGCATAAAGTTACCTTAAATAGTTACGAGTCTGTGACCTTGGAAATAATTCCTGGAGGACTCACTGCTTTGCTTCATCTTCCCGGGACTCGCAGATAGGATTTTATGTTTTGGTTTTGTGTTACTCATCCCCATCCCCATCACAGCCACTGCTTCACATTACACCTTCCTAATTCAGCAATCTGGTGAATTAGAGGAATTCACCTGAAGGCATTTAGCTGTAACCCTGTAGTGCACATAACCCACTTGGATCACTTGGCTTTAGGCACAAACAATATGTTTTCCCAGAGCTGTAAACAGGAGCTCAGAGCCAGGCTGAGGAGTAAAGTGCTGCATCAACAGGGAGAGCAGCCAGCCAGGCTGATGCCCTTCTCCACACATTAAGGTTAAGAAAAACCAACACAAGCATGTCAGGCTGGAGAACTCATGAGGCAAATCCTCTGTGCAGATGTGAATGATTTGTGCAGAAATACTTGCAGAATGAATTTTGATTTCACTGTTGTCCACACCCTCCACCTCCCAGGGAAGCCAGGGCACTCTGAACACTGTGAGGCTGTTCTTCACCGTGCTCAGGCTCTGTGGCACAGCATCAGCTCACGCTCCTGCAGCACTTTGCTGCTATTTTCTATTGCTGTTCACACATATTAAAGACCTTTCCTCGCAGCATACACAGCCCATTAGAGCATTTTGTTTATAAACAGGACCAACCAGAGCCCATCTCTCCCAGCTTTACGTTACCCAGAATTAAATGCTCTCTGATTTAACTACACCACGCGAGTGACGCACGGTGCCACCTACGTGCCCTTGGACCGGAGCCAGATGGTTTCCCTCCCACGTCACACCACATCCCTGCTAGAAGTAAACATTCAAGGGTAAAACCAGGGGAAAATACTCGTATCTTTAATTCCCAGAAGGGAACCTGGGCCAGCAGCAATGAGGCATAGCATGAACACCACCGTCTAGCGCTGTCTGGATTAAAGGATTTTAGTTTCTTATCGGTCAGCCAGAAGTTCACCTATTTTGTTCCCTTTTACTGGTCAACTTTCCCTTGTATCCCAGCAAAACAGTGCAGCCCATGCAGACATACCTTACCATATTAGGCAATGTAAGTCCCGAAAGTGGAGGACTCGGAGCCTTCCCTGGCTTCCAAACACAGTCCGCAGGCACAGGGTCAGCCTGCACAACACTGGGAGAGGGGGCAATAACTCCTGGAGACTCCCAGTACAACCAGTCTGGCTACGACAGGCAAGTCACAAAACACTTAACAAAAGCTATTCCCGCTCTTCTAGTCATTCATCAAACCCATCTTTTACAAAAAGGCAAACAGCACGATGACAAAAGCTAAACTGAAGCCTCCGTGGAAGGATAAAATGGCACTGAAAGCAAAACTACAGGTGAGAAATAGGACACATCAAAATCAGGACTCCCAAATCATAGCTCTGAATCGGCAATAACATCAAGACATTTAGTTTGTATAAGGAATTTTCTAGTTCATTGGTCTTCCCTTAGAACTCATGGCATCAAGCTTAGAAATTCAGCCCTTCTTAAGACAGAGATTTAGTTTATATTGGTATCCAGTTGCATCTGGTGATTTCATGGTAACTGTACAATTAGGCAGAACATTTATTTACAAACCAGAGTGGGCCTGAGTGGTGCTTTGCAGAATGTAAAACACTCATTCCATAAATCAAAGCACAGAGAGACAGGAATGGAGCCTATTTAATCGACTTACTGCGATCGTAATCCATAATCAAGCGGTTCAGTGTTATTCTTGCATAAAAGTTAATTCCATTAACATGTCTGGGGTTTATACTGGGCTATACAGACTGTCTTGGAGGCAGTTCATGACCACAGACATTTTCTTTGACACTTTTACTGCCCATAAACTGTTATTTTACCAACACAACACTCGGTGTCTTCCCCTGAATTTGAAGCTTTCCTTTGACCAAGTCCCTCTGGATGAGGCATGTCTGTAATGCCCCTGCAGAGAACTGCAAGGAGATAAAATCCTTCAAATGATTACCAACATTTTCTATTTGTTCTGCATGGTCTGTCATCTAAAATATACTTTTCTTCCAAATTTGTTCCCAATTCTCCTGCTGTACAATAGCAATGGCAGAAGTTGCCCAGAGAAGCTGTGGCTGTCCCATCCCTGGAAGTGTTCCAGGCCAAGTTGGATGGGGCTTGGAGCAACCTGGGCTAGTGGAAGGTGTCCCTGCCCATGGCAGGCAGATGTAACAGGATAAGCTTTAAGGTCCCTTCCAACCCAAGCCAGTCTGTAATAGATTCCATCATTCTAAGTCAGGGTCAAGTCAAAGCCAGGAGAGCTGGGGATAAGGAAGCACCAGCTCTGAAATGGAACATTGGACCATTCTCTTTAGTCTTCATCGTCATTCTCCAACTGCTGCATCCTAAACTGGAGCCACTGATCCCTATTTGCACTGACTCTATTGTATTTGTCCTCACTGGTCTCACCAAGATGGAATTCCTGCAGTCACTAGCTTGAGGGATCAGGGAAGCTTTCCCAACACCAGTCTCTCCCCTGGCTCAGTCTGGGTCTAACAGGACCTCTCAGACTCTCCCAGTTTTTACTTTCTGAGAAACAGAGACAAGACTGTGGCCAAACTTTTCTTTGAGCTCAGGTCTCCCCAGACTGCACAAAAACTCTTTCCTTCACAGTGCCTTCCCAGTGGAACCATGAAAAAACCTCTCCTAAAGCTGCTTCCCCAGAGGCTTCTTCCAGCTGAAGCCCTTGTGCCCTTGAACATTTATTCCACAATAAAACTTTGTCTGCTCTTCCAACTTTCCACAGTGCATCCAGGCAGTCTGCATCCTGGGGAGAGAGGCGGGGTGGGAGCAGAACACACGGAGGATTCCGACACATCCCATTACAAGACAACTCAGTTGCCTAAAGCTCAGCCAGAGTGTCTGGGCTGGTTTCCCACGCTGGTGCTCACGAGCTCAGCCAAAATAATTCCTCCACTTCTGAGAAACAGTACAACATGTATTTGCTCCTTCTTTTTCCAAAACTGCCTTTACCTTTCCTTTGCTATTCTCCAGCACTGCAGAGCTTTCAGGAGGGATTTCAAGTAGGGCCTTTTTTTGGCTTCCATGAAAATACTCCCAATATCAGCCAAGACATAAACACTGGAGGAAAAATACAACTGCTCCCATAAAACCAGAGAGTTTTTGGGGATCTGCAACTAAAATGGGACGCTCCAGTGTGTTCAAGTTCACATCTTGGTGACATGGTGGCAACTCCCATTCTAGAATTATTACTATTGATTATTAATGATTATTAATTGTACTTTTTCCTTGGCACTAGAACTGAAAGAAAGGAGCTGCTCTGTGATTCCTGCCAAAGTGATGGTCAGTTAGGACAGAAACCTCTGATTTGGATCTAAAACAAGCCAGGGAAGACTGACCAAGTGACATGATGCTGGAGGCATGCAGCGAAGAAAATGAACTGGAAACTGGATAAAAACAAGATGACTGGGAAAATGGAAAAAACAGGTCTGGCACAGTGGGAGGAGAGTCTAACCCAGGTCTAATGTACGTGGGGTGTGTAAGAAAACAGGGTGCTGGTGCCCCAAAGCACCTGCACAAAGGGGCTGAGGGAACTGAAGAAAAGGTGCTCTGCTGTTAGATGGGAACCCACAAGAAAACCACAGGAAGTACAAGAAAAGGAATCCTTGCTGTCAATTTGGAGAAAACCAGCAGTAACTGTAAGAGACTGGGTGACCTTGAATTTTTGGGCAGGTGGGTTCTCCCGAAGTGCAGCTAATCCATTGACATGAGCAGTGAGGACTGTACTCAATTAAATCTTCAGCAATTTTAGGACTAGACTGCAGCAAGCCTTCAAACCTGCAGCCTCAGACACTCTTTTGTCTTAATTTAGCTAGTCTGGGACAACTTCCACGAAGAACAAGTCATTCCCAGCAAGTCCAAAACATTCCTGCGAGAAACAAGGTGTCCCTATTACAATTATTACTTTTTTACACATTACAAAACTCCCCTCCTCCAACCCTACCGTGAGACAGCAGAAATGTCAAACCAATTGTAACGATGACAAATGGCCAAATCTTTCCTGCAGGGCTCAGTGAGGATTTCATGAAGTTCTGCTCTGTGATGAGCAGAAACTCCCGTGGGAAGGGCTGGGCTCCTCAAAGCAGGTGATGCTTCTGGGAGCAGGAATATCCCACATTTCACACTGCAAAGTAAGCACTGGGGAAAGCAATGCCTGGCATGGAAAGATAAGCACATGCTAAAAGCCATCCCAGCACCACCTGAGTCTCTGGTCCCAGCAAGGCTCGCCGTGACTTTGCCGCATTCTGACCAACTATTGCAAGAAGAAAAACAAAAATAAGAGTCTGCAGAGTGTTACTGCCAATTTTCAGCAGTGAACCAGGTAATTCCAACTAAATGATGCTTCAATCACTCTACTGCATCACAAACCATAGGGAAAGGCTACCCCAAGTTCAATGTTTTCCAGCCAAAATGAAACATCCCACAAGCAGGCCGACCCCTACACAACCTTGCGTTTGCTGCTTCTCCCGAGTCTTGCACATTGTGTTTTAATAGTCTGGAAATGCATTTAGCTTTGACATTGTCACAGTCAGTCATGTTGTCAGGCTCAAATGTGTTTCAGACAGAGACAGACAAAACCAAAGGAAACCGAGGCAATTCAGAAAGACTCAGTAATTATTAAAAAAGGAAAGTAAGGGCCTCGAAGGATGAGACTATTGCAAGAACAGGGGAACATGGAACAACCTCTGACACGCTGCTTGTGAAGACAATTTCCCACAAGAAATCAAATCTGTGAGGAGACAGGAGAGCAGATTTCAGAAATACAAAACATACTGTCCAAAATAACAGTGTCAGGGTGATTCTGAGATCCAAGGTCACAGGTCTTGCCCAGGACACTTGATGGCCATGCTCTGCCAGCACCGTGGCCCAACAGCTTCGTGAGGCTCTTGCTCAGCCCTGCTCTGCTGCACTCCCTCCAGGCTCCAGAAATGCCCATGCAGCTCCCCAAGAGCCAACTCTGAACTTAGGCCAGTTCTGTAGATATTCTTTATCTTTCAGGAGAGAAATCAATAAAGAATTTGCTACTTGGAGGTGTCTCCCTGTTCATACTCAGCTACTGAGCAGAGCCTAAACCTCTCATATGGACAAGAATAAAGCCATAGAAGATTTCTCGCCACGAACACCCAGGAGTGAAACACCAATGATTTAGAGATATGGTCTCACTTACCCGAGTTTCCTTCACATCCTCGTTTCCATCAACTTCATCATCGTCCTAGGATGAAAAGCAAACAATATGATTAGGCAGCTTTGGAGACAACAAAACTTTATCACAGGGTGATAATTTTATTGTTTATAGAACCACAGAATTGTTAAGGTTGGAAAAGACCTCCAAGATCATCAAGTCCAACCTTTGACATCATGTCAATTAAACCATATCACAAATTGCCACGTCTACTTGTGTTTTGAACCCTTCCAGGAATGGTGACTCCACCACTGCTCTGGGCAGCCTGTGCCAGTGTCTGACCACCCTTCCAGTGAAGAAATGATCTGATGTTAAAGCTAAGGAGAAATGTCAAAACAAACGCCTGTCCAGATGTTTTTGGCTGATTATCAAATCAGTTTTGGTGACCTAATGACTATTTAGAAGATCTTTGTACTGAGAACAGAATGACTCTCTCTGATGGCTCCTGCCATTCGAATGCTCCTGAAGAGTCAGGAGGAACAACAACTCCTTAATACACTCAGGGAACAAACATGACACTTGGGAAGACTGCTCATCTGAAATACTGACATAATACTGACTTTCAAAGAACATCTCTGCTTCAATTAGACCCCAGGAGGAGAGACTCATCATCCCAGACATCCTGCACTTGTGCAGCCTCTCAATTAGCCACTGCCTCTTTGTAACAGCTTTGGGATTTCATGGAGCAATGGGAAACTACCCCAGCATCCCAGCTGACTCCAGACTAAACTCGTTAACCATGATTTCATAATTCTTACTCTCTCTTGAATTTTCCTACCTGAGGCTCTAACCAAAGTCTGGAGGGTTAGATTTCTTCCCTCAGACTGAAGAAATCCTCTGAAACCAGGACTAAAAGAAATGACCATGACACAGACAGCTCTCCTGCACTTATGCTGTGAGTGTTCCCTGCTGCTGGGAGGGGACCCAGACACTGGTTTTATTCCTCACTGTCTTCCTTTCATGGGGCCTAAAGAGCAGACAAATTTGAGCTCAGAGGAATTTGAAAATACTTCAAGTGGCTTGTGACCTTCTTCTTTCAAAGGAATTAAAGACTTCTAATTTCTCCTCTCCCATGTGGGCCCTTTCACAGTCCTGCAGGGTTTCCACTGATTCGTGGCTCAGGAACAGGCAAACAGGGATGCACCACTTTGGATGTGCCAGTCTGAAATAGAGCTGAAGAGGGAAGGACTAATGGAAAATCAACTAACTGGGAAAAAAATCTGAAGCTTGGAATCAGAAGAAAATTCATCCTGGATACTACAGAATGAGTTTCTCTTTCTAAGGAACTCAAACTTACATCTTTTGTTGAGAAAATGATGCCGGTGCCTCTCCGTCTCTCTTTCGGCCGCCGCCGCTCCCGGATCGACTGTTTGTTCAGGGATCTGTCATCTGAATCCTGATCTTCACACTCTGGCCAAGCAAAGAAAGACTGCTTTGGTTTCAGTGATTTACATCTGTGCTTTTTGCTAAGGTTCTGGGGTTCTTTTCAAGCTGATCAAGGTCACCTTGGCTTGTGTTATATTACAAAGGAGTTATTAAACCAAATGTGTCCTCCTACAGCTGGATACTCACACTCCTTCTCTCATCAGAGACAGAGGTTACCCCAGCTAGCAGCTCTCCCCAGGTCATCCTGACTTTTCTGAGGACAAGCTGTACTAGAGGAACCTCTTCCCTCAGCTCTAATATCTAAATGCTCCATGGATCACTGTTTCACTTATTTATCCAAAATGGAAAACATCCTTTTATCCCTCTGTTACAAGCAATAGGAATTTGTTTAACTCCATTTAAACAAATAACATTTGTTTTGTGATGTGGCATCTCCCCTCAGAGCAACAAGTAAATCTGTTCTCTCTGTTTGTACACACTGAAAGTTCTAAAGCACACAGAGCTTTGCCTGCTCCTCACTCTCCTGGTACGTACCATTTTTCTCCATCTCTGTGGCTGCCCCTCTGAAGTCTGCTGGGTTCACAGAGTCCAGACCTAGATATTTATTTGTTCGAGTCAGGTATGAACTTGTATAGAGCAGAGGTGCTGCCGTCGAAGGAGACACGGGTGTGGTGGGTTTGTCAGGCTGTGCTGGGCACCTCAATCGCCGATAGACTGACTATAAACACAGAGCCATGACAGAGAGTCAGTAGAATGAAGAGGAACCAGCAGATCTGGGATTTCAGGGAATGTAGCAACCTTTCAGAGTGCAATGTTTTCTTTCCTGCTGCTGGAAGTGATCACTTGCATCTGCCAGATCAAGTTTATTCCATCAGATAGGGATGAATGTTAAAATAAACCATTGTACAGCTACAGTGTGAGAGTACTGTCCATGGCTGGGAGATCTGGGATCAACCCCTTTGTCTCTACAGCCAATGGCAGGATAAACAAGTTATCTAATAGAAATAAAATGATTCAGAGTGAAAAACCAGAGGTGATGGCAGGGGAAGAGAGAACTGGTCTCTCCAGCTTTCCATTAAACACGGAATATCTGTTGAAAAATGTGAACACAAATCCTCAGCCCAGACTGCACAGCGAGGATGGATCCAGGCCACATTTCTATCATTAGCCTTCTCATTCCACTTTCTGGGATTTACAGAGTCTTACTTTTTGGCAAGAAACAGAAAGGTGAAATTCCCAGTGGAGAGCAAAGGCATAGCTCAGCTCCAGCACCTCCAGATCCACCTCCCTCGTGCAGGTGCTGCTCCTCAGCATTGCTTCTTTCCAGCAAGTCTGCCCCCCCTTAAAATGAAAAGACACCCCCGGGAGAATTCCTCCTGATCTCAGCTATCCTAAACAGTTTCATTAGCTCTGAAGCAATGAGCACTGAGGGCACAAGGATCACCTCCTCATCCGTGCTCCTGCTCCACCGGGCCCGGCTCTCCTGCCTCTCGCTGCTCTCCTCGGGCTCGGTGCTCTCGGCTTTCTCGCTCTGCTGCTCCTGGGCCTGGCGCTCGGCCCGCGACCGGCTGAAGGTCCGCTCAGCCTCCTGAAGGTCTGTCAGGGTCACACCCTGCACAGAAAGGAAAGGAGAATTCTTAAATTTATGCATCGAATCCCAGACTGGTTTGGGTTGGATCTTAAAGCCCATCTCATTCCACCCCCCTTCTACGGGCAGGGACACCTTCCACTAGCCCAGGTTGTTCCAAGCCCCATCCAACCTGGCCTTGGACACTTCCAGGGATGGGGCAGCCACAGCTTCTCTGGGCAACCTGTGCCAGGGCCTCACCACCCTCACAGGAAAGAATTCCTTCCCAATATCCCATCTAACCCTGCCCTCTGGCAGTGGGAAGCCATTCACCCTTGTCTTGTCACTCCATCCCTTCTCCAAGTCCCTCTCCAGCTCTCTTGAAGCCTGTTTAGGCACTGGAAGGGGCTCTAAGGTCTCCCCAGAGCCTTCTCTTTTCCAAGCTGAAATTAGATTTCAAGTCTTCCAGGTCAGTTTAAAATGCTGCAGGCTCCCACCTGGCCAGGCTCAAGTTTCATTCGTAATGGTAAGAGAAAGAGAAGAATTCTCTTGCCTTTAATGTATTTCTCAGTGTACTGACACATCACTGACTCAAAGCAATCCAAATATATGTGATCACACTGCAAACTAAAAGGCAGGTATAGTGCAGAAAGGAAAGCTTGGAAATCTAACTCGTGTATGTTTGGGGGAGGGCTTTGTATTAACTGTCTGCAGGAACTTTGGCCAGAACCTCTCCAAAACAGTGTGAGTGCAGACAAGCTCCTTGTCCTAAGAAATAAAGTTAGAGAAGAAGAAAATCCTGCCTCTTTATAGAATCCCAGACTGGTTTGGGTTGGAAGGGACCTTAAAGTTCATCTCATTCCACCCCCTGCCACGGGCAGGGACACCTTCCACTAGCCCAGGTTGCTCCAAGCCCTGTCCAACCTGGCCTGGAACACTTCCAGGGATCCAGAGGCAGCCACAGCTTCTCTGGGGAAACCAATTCATCAGCTCTCTTCATCCAACACATGAATGTGAGTATTTCCATTCTTTACCTGGGTAGACCTGCGGGTCTGCCGGGCCTGCCTGGACCGTGCCTTCCTCAGTGATTCCGCTTCCTCATCCCGCACCGGAGTCAGATACGACCTGGAAAAAAAAAGGGGGGGGACACAAGAGGTTAAAGTAAAAGCAGATGCTCTGCTTTCTTCTCCCTTCAGACTCCTGAGCTATCATTTTCTTTCTTATGTACAAAAACAATTTTAGCTCCATCTACTACTGCTGCTGCTTTGGGACAACTCCCCCACGAGCACAAGACACACGTGCTCACAGCTCCTTCTCCCCAGAGCCCCTACATAAACCCTTGACAGTGCTGGACATACTCTCTTAAAAAACTGCACCTTTAAGAACATTATTTGCTCCATTCCATGTCATTGCAACATTACAGAAAACAATTCACCCTCTACCCCCTCTCCCTCAGATAAAGATCTCAGAACAGAAATCCTGCACTGGCACATTCCTCAGACCCTCCTTCCTGTCATTATAGTCCTGATCATATTCCCACAACCTGCTGGCTTCATCAATATGAAACCCATCACACCAGGAACTGGCTGAACTGCAGGCAAAAACCTTGGAAAAAGCCATGGAATTAAAGAAATGACCTTCACACTCTGCGTAAACCGAGCTCCTTAACACTGAAAACCCCATGGTTAAAACACAGAGCTGGGCACCACTGGATTTCATCAAACCTGGGAGAATTTGAGAGAATTATTCACATGAAAATACACAGACTTACTCTCTGCCCTGGCATTCTCTGGGAGGAACTGGTGAGGAATTGGGCAGTGCTCCCACAATCAGGGAGTGCACAGCAGTGATTTCCATAATGGAGTAGAGGCTTCAGTCTTAGGAACGATTAATTAAATTGGACTCCTCAGCCTGGTTAATAGGGAATGATTATTCACACTGTCCCATTGTACAGGGATAAGGGTGCTGGAATGTTCTTTGCAGTTCTATCACTGCCAGAGGTTAACAGTGTACCAGAGACCTGGATGTGTTCAAAGGGCAATGAGCCAAGTGAGGGATGAAGGTTTATCACAGAATAGGCTGACTTTGTCCTTGGACTCTTTTCCTGGTTCTCCACTAAGACCACCTTCACGGGAAAGATAATGGGCTGGAGAGGATTTGCATATGATCCAGTATGTTAAGACATTTATTAGAAAGTTCACTAAGCTGCTGCACTGTGACAAAACCAGAGAGAATCAGGAAATTTGGATCATTCTAAAATCATCTGCCACAGTGGGTTTTATCCACCCACAGGACCCGTGTTCAGGGCTGGTTCAGCTGTGCAGCAAATGTAGCCTGACCTCCAACCTTCAAGGGGCCTTCCTCAGCTTTTGGGTGGTACATCCATGGGAGCCAGTCATCCCACACTCCTTCTAGTGCCATGGGGCACATGTGAGTCTTCTCACCTGAAACTGGTGTAAGGATTTGACCTAATAAATTATGCCCTGAACATCCCTGATCTCCAGAGGCCAGGAGAAGTGCACAGGATCGATGGTCCGTGCTGGGGGGGATGCACTGCAGATTCCTAGAGGGACAGGCACTGATTTCTGCTCTCTGTGACCAGTGACAGGACCCGAGGGAACGGCTGGAGCTGTGTCAGGGCAGGTTTAAGCTGGATTTTAGGAAAAGGTTCTTCCCCCAGAGGGTGGCATTGGAACAGGATCCAAGGCTGCCAGAGCTCAAGGAGCATTTGGAAAACGCCCTCAGGGACACGGTGGAATTATTGGGGTGTCCGGTGCAGGACCAGGGGTTGGACTCGATGATCCTTGTGGGTCCCTTCCAGCTCAGGAGATTCCATGATTCCATGACCCCTGTCCTGGCAGCTGCCTGCAGCAGAGATGTCCCTGGCTGAGCTCGCAGAGCTGCACTCCCAGGGCGCGATTTATCACCTTCAGAGGAGCCTCCAGCACAGCCCATGTGGATGCACTGCAGAGGAGCTCATTTCTTCCCATTGATTATCCAGACAGACACACGAGCTGTGATGGATATGCCAACATGGGAAGCGCCTACACTTCAGAGGGATGATTGCCTCCCAAGAATTTGCTGTTTCATGAACAAAAAAAGCTGCTGTTTGATGAATGAAAGCTGTGCAACTCCTAATTTTGCAGAGCAGGAGTTCTGTTCTCCCTGCTGCAGTGTGTGCACTGCCCAGGTAATGGCACATTAAGGAAACAATAAGCATTTTCTGCAGCTTTTGACACAAGCAGAATCGCTGCTGTTTGCCCAGCAGCCAGAAGCAATAAGCCACCTACAGGAAGAAGGCATTTGCAAAATATACTGCAAATGAAGTTCAGAGTAGTAGTGAAAAAAAATAAATTCCTGAAACATATAAACCCAGTAAATCTGTAGCTCAGTATGGTGTAAGGTGAGCAGCTTACTGCAATGGTTTTGAATCAGTGGAATTTAAATCAGTGGAACTTACTCTGCCATGAGGACACAGGTATGTAGGAGCTGCAGGTATGTAGGAGCTGTGTCCACACATGGAAATAAGAAGAGGAAGGTGAGCCCTGCCTTTGCCTGAGGAGGAGTTTGGCTCACACAGGCAGGTCTGCAGCAGGCACACTGTGCTTGTCCCAGGATGTGGGAGCAACACCAGGCCACCTTCCAGCAGCTGAAATGCTTTTGCACACAAAAGGAAACAATACTGAGCTCCTGCCACGGATGTGGGAGAGGACAAAAAAGGTTTTCAAAGGAGCTTTCAGAAAAGGTTTGGCAAATCCGTGGGGAACAGGTCAGCCCCAGGCATGGGGAGGGCTCTGCGGCAGGGGCAGCCTGGGCAGTTTGCAGGAGGCTGCAGGATTTCCCTCGGTTCAGTGTTCAGCTGCAGCTTTGCTGTGGTTACAGCAAGAGAAAAACCATTTTGGGTCTGTTACCCCATCGTCCTCCCAGGCCTTTTCCCTCTGCTCTCCCAGAATTCATACAAAAATGCAAATATGCCACAGCATTATTAGCAAATTTGGGAATCCAAGCTGTAACAGGGACTTCAGCCGAGCACATTTTGCCAGTCGGAGCGGCTCAGCCGGGGCTGCAGCCGTTATCGATCACCAACTTTTGGGTTCTTTCCATTTACACAATTCATCACTTCCTGGAGCTCACCCAAAGCCATTTACAGCATGAAATAACCAAATTTTCTGAGGCAAGTCAGAAGAGCCACTGTACAGTCACTGAGCTGGTTTCTCCGAGGGAGCAGCTCCAGCCTGTTCCAGGTGCTGAAGGTGTCCGTGCTGTCAGTGTCTCAAACACACACAGCAGCCCCGTCCCTGCTGGCAATGCAGGCCCAGGAGGACTCTGCTCAGGGCTTTGTGTGCTTTGTTTTCTTCTGTGGGGGGAAGGGAGGGAAGTGCCAGATTTTACAGTTTTACAATGCGTTGCTTTGCTTACAAACTGAATTTTGAGAGACCCAAGTGTGCTAAATGAGCTGGAAGAAAGAGAGAGAACAAATGCACTGGAAGGAGATGGAGAGTCAGCTGCAGCTCAGAGTTGAGCTGGGCTGGGCTGGATGGCACAGGCAGAGCAGCAACACGCTGCTCTCCAAAGCAGAACCACTGCAGAGCACAGCAAGCTGCAGGGCACAGGCACCAAAGGGGGTGAGGCAGCCTGGAAACAATCCACAGCATTTTTAATTACGTTTTCAAGGAACACACTGCCTGCTCAAGTGCAGTGCCTTGTCATCCTACTAATTCAAGCACATATCCCAGGATCCAAGCAGATCTTTTTGCACTCTCTTTCCTCGCAATGAGTTTTCTCTGAGAAATTGATGAAATAAGAGCAGCCATCACGTCAAGCTCAAGGCACGTATAAAGCAGAACAGATTTTTACCAGAGTTTTGGCTGCAAGTTCAAGGAGCAGAATTGAAATTGTGAGAGATGTGTACGTGAGAGTCAGCAAAACCACTGCAGAGGTTTACAGCTTCCAGAGACAGAGACAAGTGTGTCCTGTTGCCATGAGAGAGCTACAGGCTCTTGGCTGGTGTATTAGCTATGAAAAAACCAGAATACTGAATGATGAACCTGGCTCCCACTTAATTCTGCCTATTTTCAAGAAAACACCTATTTTTCTCTGTCAACTCTTTCAATCAGGACAGTGCAACACAAAGGTGGATCTCAACTACTCACCACCATCTCAAGGCAAAAGGAGCATCAATAAAATACTAATAGAGGGGAAGATTCAAACCAGGGCTGGATATACAGGCTGGTAAGACAGGAACACAAGAGCAAATCTGTTAGAGAACCTTGGCCAGAGGAAAAGAAAAGAACATATTGTACAGAGAAACCTCTCCCAATGAATGATGCAGATAAAGAAGTTACAATCCCCTGTCTGTTGGTGCACAGGTAACAAGGACAGAAGATGAATTTCTCTAAGAAACACGCAACCTTCTGATAGTCCTTTCACAATGCTGGTCTCCTTTCCTGCCATCCTGAACTCTTTCAGGCATTCAGAGATTGAAGTGCTTGTGGCAAACACCATCCACCATCATGGAGTCCTTTGGCAGAACATCACCCAGTCCCAGAGAGAACAGCAAGAACATGCAAAACTTGGGAGTTTTACATCACCCATGTGTCAGAGCAGCTGTGGCTGCCCCATCCCTGGAAGTGTTCCAGGCCGGGTTGGATGGGGTTAGGAGCAACCTGGTCTAGGGGAAGGTGGCTCTGCCCATGGCAGGGAGAAGTAACTGGATGGGCTTTAAGGTCCCTTCCAACCCAAACCATTCTGGGACTCTGTGAAAACTTGGCAACAAATCTGGAAGCTAAACATTCACCAGGTGCTACAGCTTCCCTCTTCTCAGAGTGGGTTCAAGGTATTTCGCTTTGCTGTCAGGACCAAAAATTGAGATACACCCCCGACAAACTGTAATGGGGCACAACAGCTTCCCTCTGTCCCCATCAGGTCCTTCTCCAACAAATCCAAGTCCCATAGGCAGCACAGCAAGAACATGAGTTGCATACAGCAATTCCAGGGTGCCCAGTCTCTGGGAAATGGGGCTCTGCTTGTTGCGAACTGGGGCTGGGCTTGAAGGGGCTCTGCTGGAGGAAAGTTTGTCCTGGACCCTCTCCGACTCCTCGTCTCAGCCCAAATTCTCTTTCTAGCTTAGGAGTGACTCTGAACAACACCCACTAGACTAGAAACAACATTCACAGTTTTCTTGGAAGCCAGGACAGACTTTTGGTTCTTCCACATCTGGGTAACACAGACAAGGGGAGCGAGGCACAGGTTTGGCTTCCTGTGCACAAGGAGGTGCATTCAGCATATGAAACCCCATGTAGATATTCCCTCTAAAAGGTCTGAATTTGCTGTTCTTAAGAAGAGTACAATACACTATTCCAAAGACTGCAGCGATTTAAAAAGTCTTTGTCACACATATATCTATCTCTCATACATACATCTATATATATATATATATATAAAACCTCATGCAAACCCAGAAAAATGAAGAAAATAAAAAAAAGCTCAGCAAAAGCCTCAAGTACAGATATTGTTCCCGTGAAAACAATTGGAAAAGTACAGCATCCCAGCAATGCATTCCTACAAACTGGACAGTTGCCATTAGCAAATAACTATCTATAAGCTGGGGGAGGGAGGAGAAACAAGTGCAAGTTTTGCAGGCAACAATGCTGACAGCAGTTCCCAAAATACAATTCCTTAAGTCAGACAATGAACTACGTCCCCAGCAGCAAGTCATGGAAACAGTCAGAAAAAGAAACTTTCCTGCTCTCTGATGCAAGCAACAGGTTTCAGTTGTTCCCTGAATTTATCCCTGTGCTAACACATTCTGCCCATCAGTCCACTGAAAACAGTTGTTAGGGTAACTGGCAGAACCCTAACCCTTCACCAGGCAGGAGAAGGATGACACATCAGACTCTGCGAGTGTTGGAGCTGGGAATGAGGGGGGAGACAGTCTGACAATGCAGAGTTATTTAATAAGCTGAGGACAGAGGGATAACAGGATCATGCTCCTAAAGCCTTTCACAGCTGGCTTGAAAAGGCTCAGCTAAGCATTCCCTGTTTTCAGGCCTCTGCTGTTGGAAGCTGTTGTGTTTCAATCTGGACTGTGAATTCTCAACCTGTGCAAGTTTCAATGTCTGAATTTCAGCCCTCTGGTTACAGTAAGATTAGCAGCAGATTAAATTCTTTATTTGCCACAGCTTTGCTTTGCTCAACATGCTCAGGTGCTGATCCAAGAGATTAAGAGGCTTGTGATCTTTGTCACTTGTTAATCAAAACAATGAGCCCCCTTTATCCCCACAGAACTCCTGTTTCCATGGATGTTACAATGGGGTGAGGTTACACATACGGCAGCTGATGCTCCAACAGCACTTCCCATCAGAGGGTTCTGGATGATTTTGCCTGTCCTTTCCCATGCCTCATCCCTGGAAATGTCCAAGGCCAGGTTGGACGGGGCTTGGAGCAACTTGGCCTAGTGGAAGGTGTCCCTGCCCATGACAGGGGGTAGAACGAGATGGGCTTTAAGGTCTCAACCAACCTTCCAACCCAAACCATTCATGTTCCATGTTCAGCTCTTGTTGTGTCCTTCAGACAGCAGAGCTGCTCCTCCTGTGCCGTGTCCCCATGGCAGCTCCTCGTGCCTCCTCAGCAGCCTGGGCTGCTCCCAGTACAAGGTGAGGAGTGCTCCGATTGCAGATCCAGTTGGGAACACAGCCCTGCATTTCCTGTGCCAGTGGAATAAAAGACAGCATTGGTACCTCAAGAGAGCTCACAAATTTTGGGGCTGGAGGAGTGAACACATAGATCAGAAGCTTTTAATGATCCCTTCGCACTAATTAATGTCAGTCAGCACTGTGGTAAAAAGGCAGCAAACACCACAGTGATCACATTCCCTTAAACTGGCTGCCTCGACTGTTGCTGTGAACCCAGACCTTTAAAGTTGTGCCAGAAGAAGAGAAAATGTACTTGTTTAAAAAAAAAAAAATCCAAGATTTTTTTCTGCAAAGAGGAAAGCCAAGAGTGCTGCAAACCAAAAGCAGCAGCAGTGGGCAACACCTTTCCCTACAAACTGCCCCTGAGACACCGAAAGCATCAGCTGAGACCATCACAAGTGCAAAGCTTTCCAGGCTGGAATATTTTGGAACAGTTTGTGTTCAGCACAGGACATCAGGTGTCAATACAGAGCACTGAGTGGGTTGTCACTGTGACAGGGAACAACGTGCACTGTCTGCAGTCCTCAGGGGCTGGATCCTCACATTAAAAATCTGCTGCATGAACTGCAGAAGGATGGAACTCCACCTCCTACCACTGATGGAGGAAATGAAGGTGGAGATGCAAGTGTCCTGTCTCTGTGAGCATCTCTTTCATTTTCAAGTGAGCCAACACAATCTGACATCTTAAACAACCTCAAGCAGACCTGTTACAGCTTTCCCAAAAGCTGATTTACAGAGTCTAAACCAGGAGATTTTTCAGGGCAGAAAATCCCTCGGGGTAAAAAAAAAATTAACTTGGCAAAATTCTGACTATTTGGGAAATTGTCTTTTGCAACTAAAAAATAAAATAAACTCAAAACTTGATGGTGATAGAGAAGGTTCAGCCCCTGAACTAGATAAGCCCAAGGAGCGATGCTCGCCTGGCCAGTGCATCCCTGCAGCCTTCCACTGCCACCTCGTGGGAGCAGCCGCCCAGGAGACACCCGAGCAGCTCCAAAGAACAGGAGCACAGATCAGCCCCAGCTGAATTACAGAAAATATCACCGAGTATTAATAATGTATCAAAGATTTACATTTCCCGCTGAGCTCAGAATGCAATTTTCTTAGAGTGTGGTTTTGGTTCAATTTCCAGTGCCCGCTGTTCCCAGAGACAGAAGATTAATTAAGTTTGCCCAAAAACTTTTCTGATAGAAGTCCCAGGGAGGCAACATGGCTTCCCTGGCTCCTCCACCTGTCACATCCACAGGTCAGTGCTGTGGAGCAAAGAATTTAATGGAGTTAGTGCTGAATTAGCTCTCAGCTGTATGCATCTTCACAAAGATTTCCAGTACATTCTTTACTTTAATGGCCATTTTGGACACAGAGAAGTATCTGAACATGTCCAAGTTAGTAAAGCCCAGCCCCTGACCATCCAGGCAGTGGCACCTGGATAGCACCAGAGCCAGAATGTGCTGTGACTCAGATGTGCTGTCAGACTCGAGGGGAAGCCATGCAGCAGGCCAGCAGTTCCCATTAGTAAGCCAAGAGGAATTGCACACGAACTCGGCATGGACAGGGATGGGGGAAGACAGTTTTACCTTCTGCTTGCTCCTCGCTGCCAAGCTGCTGTTCTTTTACAATGCTTAGCTCAAGTGGTCCCTGCTTCCTTTCCTTGACCATTCCTGAAGGATCCTGCATATACTCCTGCTTTTGTTTAGCAGGCCAACCTACAGCCTGGGCTCCTCCGCCCAAAGCAAATGCCAAAATATCCACCCCCTCCCCCTGAGCACTGACTGGGGGATGGAGCCTCAGCAGTTGACCAGAGCACACACCTGCTCACCGCCCTTACAGGAAACCGGCTCAGCTGCACTGACCCCCGGCCCACACCTCGACCTTATTTCAAATAAAAATGCAGCCTGATTTCCGATCCAGCAGGAGCAACCTCGACTCTTCCCAACATGGACAATCCCATGGCCAGCAGAATTCCTGCCCTCCCACGTCATCTGCACCAGCAGCCTTTTAAAAAAGGGACAACTTTATCTGAAAGCGATTAACTGCAGAGGCAGTGGCAGAGAAATGCTGTCACAGCAGGTGCCGGACGATCGGTCAGTTCTTCACAAGAGAGAGAAACCTCTTAACTTCTTGTTGTCCACTGTGTAGTGTGGACAGGAATCTGTGCCTTGCCCTGAAGCTCCTTTCACAAGTACCCCCACTGTTCTGCTTCCCCAGGGACCTTTCCCAGGAGATTAAGACCACTCAGCTTTAGATCAGTCTGCGATAAGGATTATAGAGTCAAATGCTATTAAAAAAAGGTGGCAGCGAGCTAATGCTCACAGTTTTTTCTACCAGTTTGGTTCAAGTGACATTTAAATACCCCTTGAATGCAATCTCATAGTTTAGCTTTCACAGAGATCAGAGGGGTTTATTTTATTTGTGAGATAATAAGGGTTAAGGACATATGGGATATCTGTGCTCATCCTAGAGGAGACACACTCTGAATCCGGACAGGACAAGAATCACGAGGTAAAAGGACTTGCCAAAAATTGTTCATCTAACAGAACTGGTGGAGGAGAATTCAGTTATTAATATATTATTAATATATGCTACTATAATTAGCAGCTGGATCCTTAGAATGAAGAATGAAAAATAAATTCCTCCTGGGAATTAAGCAGGAAATAGAAATGTTTGCCAGATACATTTACCTGGCACATCAGTGAACCTCCTTCATCTGAAAAAAATTTCTAGGGGACAATTTAGAGGGCAAGAAGGCACAGGCTGAGCAAACCTGCCAGCCCCAAAGCTCCCAGAAAACAAGCCCACCTCACTCCTATTCTGGATTTATCATGGAATCACAGAATGGTTTGGGTTGGAAGAGACTGTAAAGCTCATCTTGTTCCACCCCCTGCCACAGGCAGGGATACCTTCAACTAGCTCACGTTGCTCCAAGTCCTTGTCCAACTTGGCCTTGAACACTTCAGGGATGGCACAGTTATGTGAGAAATTGGTTAGAATACATTAAAATAAGGAAGAGAGAGATGAGTTTCCTGTCTGTAAGAGTGTGCCTGATGGCAAGTGCTGGAACCACCTTGCTGGAACCTTCCTGAGGAACAGGAAGAACACACACAATTGCAGAATTCAGTTGTATAAACACAGTGGCTAGGGAGAAAAGAACTGAGGAAGGTCAAATTAAAATCCTACTTCTTACCAAACCAGGAGAGATTTCAAATTCAAGAGTCCTTTTAAGCTGGTCACACAACCGAGAGCACAGATTTGCCTTTCAGAAGTTCTTGGGCAAAGTGTGTCTCACCCCACTGCCAGCTGTGGCTGCTCGGTCACCCTTCCAGCTGTTCTGGGAACCAAAGCTTCCACAGAGTCCGAAAAGGGTCAGCCAAATCCCCCAGACCTTCCTTTCAGCACAGATATCTCATGGCATGAGTGACATTTCAGCGTGGCAGGATGCCCTGCAGCCCCTTTCCACACCCAGGGGACACAGCTCTGAGCAGCCCAGACCTGTGACACCAAGACTCTTGGGAGAAGCCGTGACCAGAGCCTGGCACTGAACCTGCACAGGCAAAGGTCCAGATGAACTTTGGGAAGGAGCTTCTGGTGGCACTAGAGGCCGCTGTCACCCTGGATGAAGGCAGATAATCCAGCTATGGGCTTCAACCAACAGGCTCCCTCCATTCCCCACCACCTGGTCACAGCGAATGGAAACCATAAGGCTGCTAGTCCTGCACAGGGTCTGTGTGGGACATTGCAGGCACAACATCCCCAGGGCTGAAATCCACCCTGTTTGAGTTCAGCTGGACAAACACATTTGCAACGGGAGACAATTTGAACCCAGCGGGGGATCATCGGAACAGCCAGACAGCCCCGTTCATCAGCAGCTCCAAAATTCCCAGCAGAATGGTAGAAGTACAAACGGGCACAAACCCTGCCTTGTGGGAGATGGCACGTTCCCAGGCTCCCAGCATCAGCACACTGCAGTGCTGCAGCAGAGTGCTGGGAGGCTGGACATGGATACATGGAATACACATGGCAGCAGCTGGGCTGAATGTCCAGGACATCTGGCCCAACACCAGGACTGACCTGCCATGGTCTGGCCAGGCACCCACACTGCACCACACACCTCCAACTGATCCCTCCTCTGCTGCCCCTCTGCTGTTTGTTTTCCTCCCCTTGTAATTCACACTATTTTCCAGCTACCGGAATCTTTCCTGAACAATTCAGCTGGAAAACAAGGAACAGGTGAACCTCTATGGGTCAAATGCTACAGTGGGGCAAGGTGAGGCTTGTTGGCCACCAAGGATGCAAACCAGCACTCCAGAGCTCTCCACCAGTCATCCCTCCTCAGCCCTAAGCAGCCTCTTCTACTTTAACCTTTTGGCTTCACACAGATAATTTTAAGGCCACACGTTCGGAGACATCCCCGTGATCTAATATTAGATGATCAGCTTGTTTATGTTTTTGTTGCTAAGAGCAAGCTGGAGCTTTGGAAACATGAAAGCAGCGCAAACACTCCTGCGACAGCTGCCACTGGGAACTGAAATCCATGCAGCACTGCCCTGACAACTGTTTGGCATTCGTCTTTTTATTTTATTTTACTGGAATTGGTCTCCTTCCCAAATAAGCTTTTCCCATTTTGGTGACCTCTCTTGTCTCTCTGGGTCTGTGTTTCCAAGTTCCAGTGTGCAGGCAGCTCCCAGTCACTGTATCCTGCTGTGAGGATGTACATCCATCAGTAAGGTTTCCTCCCACTCGAGCACAATGCATCATTGCTGGGCTTTTTTCCTCTCAGTAGTTTCAAAGCATCATTAAAGGTGGGAGGAATTTTCTCGTGGTTTCTCTTTACATTACCATAAATCACAGGAGATTGTTCTCTAATAAAAATGCAGGAGACAAACAGATCTTCTGTATTATTTATAGAAACAGATTTGGCAATAAATGCCAATGCGGTAATATTAAAGGATGCTTTTTTGGGCATCTACAAGTAACTATCCCAGTCTAGTTCCCTGCCTGCAGGCAGTGCCAAAAGTCTGGGAGGGGGTTTGTGCAGCCCACTTCCCCAAGGAAAACTCTGCTTCCGCAGCTTGATTCAGGGTTTGCCAAAATTCAGAGACTGTTATGAAAGGTCTGAAGTGTGAACTGAAAGCACAATACTCACTCTGTCCTCTTGCACAACCTCCCTGGGCACTGGCATTATCTTATGGCAGCTCATCTCGATTCAATGACCCCAAGCCAAGTGACCTCCAGCAAAGTAACAGCAGCACACAGAGGCACTCCCAGGGTTAACCCCAGTGTTCTCACACCAAAGATACTCTGCAGTAGCTCCTACAAACTGGCACTGCACACAGAGCTGATGAATGTGGCTCCTCCAGAATGCCTGTCATACCTTCCACGCACTCCCTGTGCTAGCTCTGGAATGAAAAAAAAAGCCCAGACAGCATTAAAAGTTTGAGTATTTTCCAGCAGCACAGCCCACCTTGCTTGGATCTGCTGCAGGTGAAGCGGAGCAGCCCACCCTCTGTGGGACACTGCAGCTCAGCCCCACCACCTTCAGCTTTCTAGGCTGATAACTCTCATTATTGCTCTTCCCATCCCTTGGCCTCAGGCCATTTAAAATGTGTCAGAGCGCTATCTCCACTCAGGAAGGGCTGCACTTCAATAAATCACTATTTTAGTCTGGAAGAATATAATCACTATACACTCTGCATGAACTGGTTGCTGATTAGAAACACACAGTTCATCACTGCATTTTATTTATTACCATTTGCTTTTGTCGATGCCATCAGGAGAGACAGATTCTGGAAAAGTTATCCTGCTTGCAGGAAGAAACACAGATCATTTGATATTCTGTACTTAATGCACAGGATAAAGTTCCTTTGAAAAGAGCTCTGGCTCCCCAGGTTTGCATTTC
The DNA here is from genome assembly GCF_003984885.1 of Neopelma chrysocephalum. Lineage (NCBI taxonomy): Eukaryota > Metazoa > Chordata > Aves > Passeriformes > Pipridae > Neopelma > Neopelma chrysocephalum. The sequence goes on from NW_020897784.1 coordinate 1,198,255, forward strand.
CCCAGTCTTAAAATAACATCATGTGATAAGAAAGAGATACCACCAGCTAGATCCAGAGTCATTCCCAAGGCTGCTACTGCTGGAATGGCCTGGGTTGCACATGGCAGACTCCTACCTCTGGCCTTTACAGTCAGTCAAAGTGGTGCCTGCTGCTGAAGTCCATCTCCTCCTGTCACACACCTACACAACCCAAGGTTTGTTTTCCCCACTAACTGCAGAGGGAATCTGGGGGTCCTGTGCAGCGCAGATGTCTCCATCAGGGCATAAGCAAACCCAGCTGAGCAGAAGCAGAGGGACAGATATTATCTGAATGAGTCTCAGTCCAACACTCTTTTTAGGATGGGATTAATTTTACAGAACCTACTGTGAATGGCTGCTCTGCTGCCTGTCCCTGAATACCCACAGGCTGGAGGGGTTGAGATTAGGAGCTGAGATTAGTACTGAAGACAAAGGCTCAGATGCTGAAGAGACGAGCAGAAAATTACAAGACTAAATTTAACCGACAAGACAGAGATCACTCAGTTCAACACCTTCAGACAGAGCAGGGGCAGCAGCCTGGAAATTCAACAGAGCACCTAAAAACCAGTCCCTACACCCCAACCATCACCACCACGTGAGAGCTGCCCACGGAGCAGACCATCAGAGCCCACTGCTCACTGACCTTCTGCGCTCCCTGGCCTCCTCAGCCGAGAGGTCCTTCCCCGGGGTGGAGGCAGCCCCGGCGTTCGCGGTGCCGTTGGCAGCGCCCAGCACAGCCCGGTTTGTGATTACACCTAGAGGGGTAACACAGCTGCCCTCTGGGCTTTTCTCTACAGCAGAATCAGTTTGTTGCCTGAAAGGGGCTCTGAAATAGAGAAGACATATGGAAAGCAAAGCAAGTGAACTCAAGCGCTGATCAAGCTCAGCCTCCTCAAGGGAGCGCGGACAGATCATCCTCCTCGCTCTGCACTCGTGTGTTCATGGAGAACAGCCACAGGAAAATGAGTTTTACAAAACTTGCAGAAGAATAAGCAGGAGGAACTAATAGTCTTCATATCCCTGTTTGTAGCAAAAATTATTAGAAAAATGTACCTGGGGAATAAGCAGAAGGAAGGAACTCCAAGAACTTGTACACCGAGCGCCCGAGGGCGGCCTGAGCACGGGCTGAGTCAAGGGACAAGAGGGACCACTCCAGGGAGCTACAGTCACACCCCGGTTGTTCCCAGCCTGCCAGCACATACCCACTGCTGGAACTGCCCAACATCACCATTTTGGGACTGCTTATCATTCTGGGATTGCTTATTGGTACTTCCCAGGCAGAAGCACACCTCCAATCCACGCTCCACTCCAGAACTCAGACCTTCCAACCCAAATGCTGACTTGCGGCAGCGCTCTCTCTGCCGGGAGCTGTTACCTGGTGTAGTGGCGGGCTGATGCAGGAGTGTTCACACCGAGAGATGTGGGACAGGAAGAGACAGGTTGCCACGGGGAGCCCGGGGAGGTAGATGAGCCAATGGCAGTGGGTGAGGTAGCTAGAGATGGACTGCGACTGGCTGAAATGTAGGGACTGCCCAGGTCACTACTTCTACCAAATGAAGCACTGTAAAACATCACAAAATCACGTCCTTCAGAGCACAGTAAACATTCAACAGCACATCCCACAGCTGGGCTCACAGCTGGGGAGGGAGCAGGTACCACATCGTAGCAAAACGTGTGCAAGGAGATCAGAGGCCGTCAGAGCTGCCACAGGTCACCCACACGTGCCAGCGCCAGCAGAGCCCTGCTTAGCTAAGCCCAGCTCAGTTTCAGCAAGAGAATAATGGCATGGGGGTGAATCAGGGAGGATCAGGGAAGGGAAAAGCCCTGCTGCAGTGAAAGCAGGGAGCACAGGGAGCACCCCTGTGCACTGGGGAAAGGTGGGAACAAGGAGCAAGGATGAGGATGCTTAAAGCAGGGAAGGAGAGAGTGACATAAGCGGGTCTGGCTGCATCCCACCCTAAGGATGTCCAGGACTTCCAGTTTTAAGAACTTGTTTGCAGTGGCTTAAAGCTTTGGCAAAGATGATCAGTTTGGGCTTCAATTTTCTTTAAGGCATGTTTGGCACAAACTCTGTATTTCCGGAAAACAGCTATCACAACTGCCCAAAAATATTCAAGAATGAGCAAGGGAAATACATATTTTGCCAGTTTAAAACAAACCCTGAAAACCAACCATGGAAAATCTGCAAGTGTTTAAATGCTCATACTTTGGAGAAGAGACAGGAGGAAAGGAGAAGAGCTCTGACATGAGGATGGACCATTTTGCTTTTTCAAAGAAAATCCAGCCTAATTGGGAGATAAAATCCACCCTAATGGGAGAGAAAATCCACTCTAGAGGGAGAAGTTGCATATCTCTGAAAACAGACTTGATGAAACCTGCATGTGCCAGAGCCCTGCACGCAGGCTGCTCACTGCCTGCACACAGAAACCCAGCAGGATCCGGGGACCTGCCACACCTTTCCCAGCAGCTGGAATGCGTGGTTGCTACTGGTCAGACTGGGCTGTCCACAGGATCAAAGGCCAGGAAGGTTGGAAGGCTGCCTTGGACCTCCTGCAGCCTAAGGACTCCCACAGCATGGCACAGGGAGGAAAGCAGTTGCACCAGGAATAAAAGCTGACCTAGAGGAAAGCAGCAGGTTAGGACAGAGCTGCAGTTTTTTGGGAAGGCCAGGGACAATGGAGTGAAACTGGAAGTCAGCTCTGGAGTAAGAGTCAGAGAGAGCAGCCCCAGGCTGAAATAACACTGGGAAGGGGCAGGATCACAGCCAAGGACAGAAGGCTGGAGGAAGGACCCAGACCAGTTCACTCAGGGACCCCATTTACAAACCAGTTTTACATGCCAAGGCCCCCAGCCAGCCCAGCACAAGCAGCTGGTCCCATGGGAGCCAAAGGGGACAATGGGGCATCCTGGAAGGCCTCCATGGGGAGGAACCTCCCATTTGGGCTCCTCAGTTGATGGCTGCCTGCCATACCCAGGTCACACAGGAACAAGCAAGTTATTGTCACGAGGTAGCAACCTCCACCCGGCCCTAAACAAAGCTTCCTCTGGAATGCTGGCCCCTGCCTGGAGCACAGGGGAGCAGGAAGTCCTGTTGGAAGCAAGTGCCTCCCTTCTTGGCTCTCTGCTCCAGAGGGAAAGGCCTGGAGATGGGCTGGGCGGAGGGTGGGAGCAGAGAGAGAAGCCTGGCTGGGGTGGATGTGCAGAGCAAGCAGCCGTGGAGTCACATGAATGAGGGTTCTGAGGAGATGATGGCAGGGGAGAATGTGCCAGGGCAAGGAATGAGAGGATGGGCAGGGGAAAAGGTGGTGGCAACCCTGGGGGCAGCAGGGTTGATGTGGCACCATCTTGGGAGAGCCCAAGGCAGAGGTTGGGGCACGAGGGTGACTGCAAGAGAGAGCAGGAACTTGGTGAGGGAGGGAGGACGCAGGAGGGTTATCAAGTAAGCCCTGTCAAGGATTGTCTTACAATCCAAACCTTCCCCAAGAAGGGAAAGGTAATGGGTGAGGAGTATGGAAGCAGCACCAGGTGCCTGGAAGAGCAGAGATGTGATGGATGAGAGGGGAAGGAGGAGGAGGAATGCAGGAAAAGGGTCTGGCAGTGGTGTTGTGCCAGCTCCAACACACACACAGCCAGGAAAACGTGGTGCTGGGGCATCAGGTACACACTGCTGCTCCCAGGGGAGCCATGGCACTGCCAGCTCCATGGGAATCCACCTCCCAGCCTGGCCCTGTGCATGGGTGGCACTCCACAGCATGAGGAGCACTCCAAGGCATTTCCTCCATTGTTCGCATTTGATCTGAACAGGACCAGAAAACTGCAATAAAAAGGTTAGCCAGGAAATCCTGTTAATTAACAGCTGTGTCCATAGGAATCTGTGAAAGGGAGGATTATGAATTTATTTAGAAATAGAAAAAGGCACTGACACACTGCTCCTCGTTCTCTAATATTATCACCACAACAGAACCATCCGGGAATGAGCAATGAAATGCAAAGCAACATTTCAAAGCAATAAAAAGAAATACTTCTGAGAACAGCTAAGGCGTTAAAAACCTTAACTTAAAAACCTTCAAACCCTTAAAAAGCTTCCACATGTGCTAATAAAAACGGTTTGCACAAAGCACATAACTCCTTTTTTTTTAAACACACTGCCATGGGGTATTGCAGAGATCAAACTAGGCTCTGGGTATGGATGTTGGCCACTGTGGTGGCCATTAAGAACAATGGTTAAGTGTAACCCCTGGCTCCTAAATTCCTGATTGCTGGAAGCAAGAAGAATGTGGGAAGTGGAAGATTGCTCTGAAGCTTTCCTGGCTTCTGCAACTTGTCCTTCAAAACCAGCTGGTGTCAGAAACAGAGTCTGGGCTGCAGGGACTGTTGGCCTGACTTGCTGCGATGGTTTTTATGTGAACAGAACCAGTAAGGAGGCATTTGCATAAAAGTGAAATGAAGGAGAAACTAACTGTGTGGATAAAGGATTTTGTTCTGGTGTGTGAGCCCTTCCTGCGAGGCAGGATGCTACATTAATCCAACCTGCTATGCCAGTTTTCCTCCAAACCCTTTAATATACAGGCAAAGTGACCTGGATGTTCGGAGGCATTACATGGAGACCAGGCTGGCAGAGCAGGGTACTGTGGATTTTTGGGCTAGTGGTGCAACCACAGAGAAAGCAGAAGTGCCAGTACCATTACAGAAAGAGCTTCAATATCTGCATCAGCTAAAGCTGAAGAACATTTGCAGCATTGCTGCAAGTTATTTTGTTCCCTTTTATACAAAAAAAGCCATTTTCCACATCTTAAGATGATCTGCTATGTTATTCACGCCGTGTTTGGGGGTTATAGGACATAACCAGGGTTAGATGGGATATTGGGAAGAAATTCTTCCCTGTGAGGGTGGGGAGGCCCTGGCACAGGTTGGCCAGAGAAACTGTGGCTGCCCCATCCCTGGAATTGTCCAAGGCCAGGTTGGATGGGGCTTGGAGCAACCTGGGATAGTGGAAGGTGTCCCTGCCCATGGAACGAGATCCCTTCCAACCCAAACCAGTCTGTGATCTTTATGGAGATCAGTCAAATGCTGAGGCAGAGGGGAACTGCAGATGTATGGAGTCATCCTCTCAGTGACATCCAAGCATGTCATGTTCCTTCGAATTCTTTCTCTCTCAGAATGAGCTTTTATCTTCTGGAGTTGTGTTCAGAGTTTTGTTAATACTTGAAAATGATGAAAAGCTTATGTTTAACAGGCAACTAGGTTCCCTTCCTCATCTTAGGGGCTGATGCACAAGGCTGGAGAAGTCAGAGGTTCAATAAGATTATATTTAATTTCTCTGTGCTTTCCTACAGAAAATCATATGGGATAAAGGTCAAATTGATCATGATGCTATTGTATGCAAATACAATGCAAAACCATTGATCTCTCTTTCAAAAGCACATTTATTCCTACTTGGCAAAGCTCTTCTCTGTAACTGCTTGTAAACCAACACCCCCCTACGAAAGGCCAGAATTCAGCCTTTGTGACAGGAACTTGGTATTAGTGACAGCCCACGGCAGCCTAAACCTCCCCCACTGTCCAGTTTAACCAAGGAAACACAGTACAGCTTGTGAGGGTAACACTGAATGTGGTGCTGGATTAGGTGGGATAAACAGGCAATGTTTGTGAGACTGCAGTGGGCAGCCTGTGGGTGACTGGGCTGGCCCTCAGAGCAGGGAGCAGCAAGACCTGCCAGCTGCAAGGGGAAAAGGCTTTCCAAGGGAATCAGCTGTGGTCTGTCAGACCAGCTTTGGAGAGAGACAAGCTACGGAGGCTGGGCTGCCACCATGTCCCAGGATAGCTGTGAAATCAGTGCAATGGATCAGCAGAGCAGATGGTTTCTGCTGGAAGGGGCTGCTTCACCTTTTGTGGCAACGGGCCTATGTGTGCTCACACACACCCTTGAGCACCACTCACCTCTGCCACCTCAAGTACTGAAACTCAGAATGGCCTCTTCCCAAGTATCTCAAGCAATTGTTCCATCTTCAGGACAGATATTTAGTGCAGGGTCTAGAATTTGGTGAAACTCAATCTAAAACCTTGAACTGTTGCTGCTGCTTTCCTTCAGCAGAGACCCAACAGCTTTGCAGCGTGACATGCTTATCACAGGCTGGTTTGATGGTCTCCAGTATTAGCTGAAATAAAGGTGAGGAGCTGGCACTGTACCTGTGTGAAGGGCTGATCCTCCTGCTCACAACTGAGGTGAAAACCCAGCAATGCAATATTTGCCTCACCAGAGCAGGGCATTCCTTCAGCTCACTCGGAGAGAGTCGTCAGCTGGCACCTCAAGGACACTGAGGCTCTGCCTCCCAGGGGTACAGGACACTGCAGTTACAGGAGTTCTGCCTGGAATTGCCTTCCTGCCTCTGCCTGGCTCCTTCACCAACATTCAGCCTCTACAACTTCTCACACACTGTGCACAAACTGCTTCTTTGCTGCCACAAGACAATGGTTGGAAGCATCAGTCTTACTCCTAACAAGTGCTGTGTGTCACACACAGGATCACTGCCACTTTCTTATAATGATGCCATAAACGTGGACTAATATAAACCAAAATAAGAGGATATAAGCTACAACTTACCTGCCAATAGCTGTTTGAACAATGCTTTCAGATTCTGATTACTTTAATCTTTTTTTGTGATCAATTTTGATTTTATACTCTAACCATAACACCAGCATTAAATGGAGAAAACACTTTGCATTTGAATAATGTGAACAAGAGTATTTAAATTTAGTTCAGCAATTTAGAAATTAGCAAAAATTACAGCCTTTAAAAATACCATTTAGCATGACAAATGCCAGAAAACCTTAATTTTGATTTTCTGCTCTCAGCAGAAGAGGGTTTCAAGGCCAGTTACAAGATGCAGTAGGCAGCAAGCAGGAGGCTGAGGTTTGAGAGGCACATTAAGAGTGGAACTGACTGCCTGGGAACCCACATGAGACAGAACTGGATGTACCTTTTCAAGTAGGTGGATACATAGGTGGTGGGTGCACCAGAATGGGGAGCTTCATTTCCCTTTGACTCGTCCCTCCACGGCTGCCGGGTGTAGGAGCCGCTCCTCACCAGGTTCACAGCTGATTCCCTAATGCAGGACAGAGCACAGGGCTTGGTTACAAAAACCTCTGGAGTCTACTTTTGGCTCCTTTACAGTTCCACAACACAAATCCTTCCCTTACACCCACATGCACCGATGCTCACAGGTGACACAGCTCAGAGAAACATCTGTCCTGGCCTTACTGATCCTGCTATTGCCAGATCCCTTCAGAACCACAGATGATGTAATGCTTTGCATAAAGAGGAACAAAATCCTTTTTAGTCAGAAAACTTGCAAATGAAATTTAGATCGTCCATAAAAGTAATTTAACATATTAAATAGTGTCATTTGATATTTCCTCTGCCATCTTGTATCAAATAACACGGTATAAATGGGCAGATATTGGAACTGCTGAGAAGTTTTTATTCTCCAAAGTATCCAGGCAAGGACAAAAGCAATCCAGCCCAGCAAATCCTTTCATAGAATTGCTAAAGTTGGAAAAGCCCTCTAGGATCATCAAGTCCAACCATTAACACACCACTGCCAGGTCCACCACTAAACCATGCAGCAGAAAACAACATACTAAACATTTGCAATATCTCAAACTACTTGACAAGTTATCAGTAAATTCCTAGCAGTCCTATTTATCGTGGTTATGTGAAATCAGGGCTCTTTCCCTCTGGTGGTGTATCCTGTTTTCCTCTGGTCCTGGACAGGACCTGGAGCTTGCAGTGCAGCACAAATCCACTCCCCCATCAGCCTGCAATTATTTTCTATTTCCATTTCTATTTCTATTTTGCCTGTGCTGACACCCTCTCAGACACCTGTAGGTTCTGGGAAGTCAAACTCAGTTGCTTTTAAAGGAAAGGATATTTGGAAAATCTACTCCCCAGCAGGCCTGGCACCATCTGTTCCCACAGGCCAGTTCTCCTTGGGCCCCACTCACCCAGCAAAGGACACCTGTCAGCACTCACTGGATGTGCCACTCGATAGCAGCCTCTGCCAAACTCTGAGATTCTCTGAATCTGAGATTCTCTGAATCTCAGAGAGTGGCTGAGAGTGAGCAAGAACACAGCGGGGAGGTTCCAGCAAAAGATCAGCAAAGAGTCTCAAGCTGTGCTGAAATTCTCTCAGGGTGTTGTCTGCCACAGCTCCTGCCCAGCAATTACAGTTCACAGCCACTTCTTGCATGTGCCTTTCTTCCTCCATTGGGGAAGTGCTGGAAATGAGGTTAAGCTCAAATTTTACTCCTTCTAGCACAAACTGAATCATAGAATGGCTTGAGTTGGAAGGGACCTTAAAGATCATCTTGTTCCATCCCCCTGCCATGGGCAGGGACACCTTCCACTGTCCCAGGTTGCTCCAAGCCCTGTCCAGCCTGGCCTTGGACACTTCCAGGGATGGGGCAGCCACAGCTTCTCTGGGCAACCTGTGCCAGGGTCTCCCCACCCACACAGGGAAGAATTTTTTCCTAATATCAAATCTAAACCTACACTCTGTCAGTTTGAAGCCATTCCCCTTTCTCCTGTCACTCCAGGCCCTGGTAAATAGTCTCTCTCCATCTTCCTTGTAGGTTCCCTTCAGATACTGCTGAAGAAGCTGTTTGTAGAGATTAGCTCCTCAAATACATCTGGAGATACTGGATATGTAAATATCTGATTTATACTGTGGTTCTGTCCAGGGGCAACTACACACATTGACTGTAAAAACAACCCTGCAATGAAACAGTTCCTACATGGCAGAGTTCACAGGCTCAAGTGAATCACAAGTGACAGATGTGTGAACAAAGGGACTGCAGGTGACTGCTGAGCAAGTGACAAGTGCAAGTGCAGGTGCCAGCTACAAAATGAGGCACTTGCATATAAAAGGAACAAGGCTGCATAGACCTAGTTCCCTGGATGAGCACCGGGGTGGAGGAACCAGCCTGCTGCCCCGCTCACCTAAATGAAAAGCACCACAGCAGAACTTTATAGACCAGAGCTGGCTCTTGATGTTGTGAATTCCTGTGTCCTTGGGACTGCTGAGAAAATACATGGAGCATGACTACAGAAAAATGGAACTACTGACAGGATGGAAGCTGAGCATTAACTTCAGCCAGTCTCACCTGTTTTCTTTTTCTTCTACATCGCTTGTACTGCTCAGTCTTCTGGGGGCTATGGTGGCAAGATAGCTCTTGTTGTCTTTATCCTGGTGAAGCAAAACAGGGACTTCAGCTGCACATCTCTTACCCTTTCAGCATGTTCAGTAGCAATTAAATGCATGTTCAAATTTTTTCAACTAAGAAAGCATTCTCCTATCTAAGGACAGCTGGTTTAAGGCATTTTCTTGGGCAACAGATACCACAGCATAGAAGTATCAGTTCTGAAAGAGATTTCCTGAGGAACGTGCTAGTGAATAAAAGCATTTTCTAACTTACAGAATTAGTTATAAATCACAGAATCAGAGAATGGCTTGGGTTGGAAGGGACCTTTGGAGGTCATCTAGTCCAACGCCCTGCCATGGGCAGGGACACCTTCCACTAGACCAGGTTGCTCCAAGCCCCATCCAACCTGGTCTGAACACTTCCAGGGATGGGGCATCTACCCATAGGGTAGTTACAGTTAGTGAATACGTGGGGTGGGAGTCACAAATACAGCTGGTGAAATCCCTATAGACAACAGGGAAGAAGAATTTCCACTGCAGGTATGTGCTACTGTCTGGATTTGGTATTTTCTGGTAAAGAATGGGCCACATCAGACTGGTAGACCCTGTTCAGGGCCAACCCAGTCCAAACTGAGCACGAATTAGGTCAAAGGGGCAACAAATTCCAGTTCTGGAGGAACAACTGATAGGAGAGGAATAATTTTCAAAGGAAAAGAAAGAAAGAATGAAGTTATGGATACAAAACTCAGCAATAACTCAAAGTGAAAGTGTCTTAAACATGCGAGGTGAATGGGCTGCACTAACGCATCCGTGCTGAAAGCCAAACCTTTTCCTTGTTGTCTAATAGTGCAGATATCCGAGGACTGGACGAGGAACGATAGATGGAAGCAGCCTTGTCTCTCTGTGCCTCACGAGTGGCAGCGACTTCACTCAAGGTGTTGTGGCTGCCCGTCTTCCTCAGCCCCAGCCGCCACGACGACGGTGACTCATCCTTCTGCTCCTCCGCCTTGCTGAGCCAACTGAACTGCAGAGGAGAAACACGCACATTGGGAAGAAGTGAGAGCACTGCAAGGCACACTCTAAGTTCTGAAAGTGTCTCAACAAGCCCCAGTTTTAGCTGGGCTACACTTGTAAGATGGAGTGACTTTGATTTCCTGCTTTGCGTTAGTTACAGGACAGAGCTCAAGGTGAACTCACAGGGATGGAAAGTGATGTAGTGCCTCATCCCCAAGGACACACAGTGAAAGGAATCTTGTGTCATTGGGCAGCTCTTTGCCTACACAATGCCCTCCTCCAGCTTTGAGGAAAGAATATAAGGAACAATGAAGCTTTTATTAGCACCCTTTTAGGAAGGGGGAATTATTCAGTGAAGGCAGAAACCAAAAACAAGTACTCAAGTCTTTTGGGACTGGCTGCAAATAAACCCCTCACACCAATCAAACTGGAGGGAGTCCGGGAGAATCCACTAAGATCATCGGGGAGCTGGAGCCAGCGACACACTAAGGGAAAGACTGAGGAAACCTGGATTGTTTAGCATGGAACAGAAAGGATTTAGTTGCTCTGCTACTTCAGGATGGGTTTACCGAGGACATGGAACCAGACTTGTCTACAGTCTACAGTGAAAAGAGAACAGACAAGCTTCAACATGGGAAATCCCTGCTGACATGGAGACATATCACCTGGTAGGAGTGATGCTGCACTGCAACAGGGGGTAAGGAAGCAGAGCATCTCCATCCCCAGAGACCTTTTAATACTCAGCTGAGCTCAGGTAGATCAAAGCTTCATGTCAGGGCTTGAAGTCAGCCCTGCTTCGAGCAGGAGCTTGGGCTGCAGCCTCGCAGAGGCCTCTCCTAGTGCAGCCCTTTCTGTGGGCAGGTAACTGCAGACTGTACAGAGCACAGAACAGGCCCTCGTGCTTTTTGTTACATGAGGCACTTCTGACCAGCATATATCATTCCTTAAAGACACAACTGCTTAAATGCACAACTTCAGCTGCAGTTATCAAGTCTTACAAAAAGCTGCCTACTACCATCAAGAATGAGGCCTGAGCATCACAAGAGATACTTGTACAGGGGCTCAACACCAAGCTGTAAAGGAAATAAAGCAAATAAATTATTAGGAATTATTGGAAAAGTACAGAATACACAATACAGCATCATTACAGCTCTATGTTACTGCAGGGTACAATCACATCTTTGGTCTCATGCACAGCTCAGCATTAGAGGAGAAGGGAAGAGATTCAGAGAAAGGCAATAAGAATGAGCAGAGCAAAAGAGGTTTTGTATGAAGAGATACTCAATATATTAGGAATGTCCAGGCTGAGATATGTACCAAGGTACATGAAACCCTAAGTGGCACACAGAAGAGTGAATAAGGATCCCTTGGTCCTTCCCATAAAGGAACAATGGGTAGCAAACAAATCTGGCATGTGGCAGGTTAATGGAACAGGGGCAGGGAGCTCTGTAGGGTTTGTAATTAAGCTGAAGGACCCTTTGCCCCTGGACATTAGAGGATTCTAATCAAAAAGTGACTGCACAAATTCACAGAGGAAAAATCCAACAGGGGTTACTGAAGACAAAAAGTACCCCAGGTTCAGCAACTCCCTGAAATGCCAATTGCTGGAAGGTGGGACAGAAGTCCTGCAAGATTCTATCTTCTCTATTATCTTCTGATGGTCTCTGTGAGGGGCAGGACACTGGGCAGACAAGGCTTTCAGTCAGAGTTGATCTAAGCATTGTTACACCATATTCTACATGATGTAAACCATCCAGAATAAATGGAGTTACTGTGGAGCTCTGCCCTCAGCCTCAAGACTGCAAAGCTCAAATCATGCCTGCAGTATTTGAGCAATGTTTTCAGCTTATGTCATTTTAATGCAAATGCAAAGAGTTAATCTGTACTGCACCATTTCTAGCACTTCCAGCCTACTGACCTACAGAGCTCTAACACTTTAATGTAGTTTTGATGCTTTCCTCAGAGAAAGCTCAAATCCACAACAAAAGCTGCTGCCTGTAAATTCTGAACAACACAGCATGTCCTAATAACTCCCCAAATGGAGGGCAACAGAAGCACTTGTATTTTCTCATCCAAAGCCCAGTCTGTCAGGGAGAGTTACAGAAAAATCAAACAGGTAAGAGAAGGTAAAGTAACTGATCTTAAGTGACTGAAGTCAAATCAATAACTGCTCTCCACACAAACCACCTTCCATACCCTAACAGCCTTATTCTGGGTTAAACATCTCAAAGGAGTGAGACCAAACCTCTGCAGCTGGGAAAAGGTTAAGTGCTCCCACTTCCCAGTATCCTTCTACCTCTAACAGTTCCACTGCTAAGCCAGCCTGAGTTGAACAATGCCCAGAGGAGCTCTGTTTCATTTGATCTGGATGAGAAATTTCACTGAGTAGCATGTGAAAAATACAAAACTGTGACTAAGCAAGAAGTATTTCCCTCTGACATGCACCCAGTGCTTCAGCCTGGGGCCAGGTGCCTGCGTGGCTATTCTCCACAGTCTGGTGCTAAAAGAAACCAGCAGCAGAGGATACCAGTGCTGGGCAGAACAGGGTCTCCTGGTGCCATCTAGCTGAGTGATGTGAGAGCTGGAGGAGTCAGGTAAGATTGCAGTAACTGCTTCACCTTTCAGAGTTCTCATAGTCCAGCTGGCCTGTCAGATGCAAACCTCTGCTTGCTGGGCTGTAACATCACTGAGTCAACAGGGTTTGGCATGTCTGGGGCACTTGTGATGACACTGCCAAATTCACCACTGATACACCAGCAGGAATCAGTTCTATGAAAGATCTCCTGGGAAGAGATTGGCATCAGCCACCTGGGAACTGATGGCACACAGAGCACGTGCTGTAGGTTGGGTTTCTTGTGAACAGCACAATTTGCTTTGGAGGGTCAGAGATTCAAGAGGAACCTCATGGTACCAACACCCTCCTCGGGGCCAGTCCTACACTGGTATTAACACAGAGATTTAACAGGCTTGCCTAATATCATCCTTTCCTAAATTCAAGTCTTAAACCGCTCTGAAAATTGGTTTCAGAAGCATCCATCTCCCAGTAACACCTCCTGCTTCTGAGCACTGCTGAGTCCCCATTGATTCCAAATTCACTTACTCTTCTGGCAGACGCAGTGAAGGAGTTGGGCTCGGGTGGTGGCATTTGCTCAGTGATGCTGGGCCTGGATTCACGGCTGGAGTGGTTGGCAAAGGGCTCTTCCTTCCTCTCTAAAATTTTAAACAAGAAGAGAAACCAAATGTTTCAGTATTGCACTTCCAAGGCCCATCTTTAGAGTGAGCTCTACACTCCAGTTCAGTGCAGTGTGACCTCAGACCCCTCAGGTCACAAGGCTAAGCCAGGCTTTCTGCAAAGAGCTTTCCACTTCCTAAAGAATAGGATGGATACATTTGGCAGGCAAAGCTTTAGAACTTGATCCCCACAGACAAACAAAATCTTAGCAGAAAGGAGGACAAATAGACTCTTTGTTTTTCACAATTTTGTTCCCTATCTGGGAATGTTCTTCCCTTGCAAAACCTGGGATGAAAAGCAGCACGTGCTGTTCCTGCTGGAGCACACGTGTGTGTTCCAGCCCACGGCCCCAAGTGCCTGGTGTGGGTTTCACTGCACGGGTCTCTGCAGTTGCTTGTGCTGCTGGGCAGAATTTCTGGTCTTCTGCAGCAAAATCCATCTTTCTACAGGAAGCCAGGACTGCTGCCGAACAAAACCCCTTACCAGGGCTCCAAGCAAGCTAAACAAGCCCTGTCCAGGCTCAAACTGGTTCCCTGCTGGTCAGACAAGTGCAGCTGTCCAGCGTTACATTTATTTTTGTATCTATGCACCGAGCTGGACAGAAGAACATCCACCAGACATTACTGGGGGAGAGGAAGCAGAAAGTGTGTCTCAGGCAATAGGTTCAGTTGACAGGAGTGCAAAGGGCTGGAAGACAGACTATTTACCAAAAACCCAGGCACATGCAACGTGCCTGAGAAATGATGTACCTACACCAAACAAAATGTTTTCCTGAGAGCTGTGAGTGCTCACACAAACACGGTTTTGAAAACATAAAGTAATTTTAAGCATAAGCACCCAAACAGCCTTAGCAAATGAGATATCTGCAGGGAATAAAGATCTGCTGTTCCACACTTGGAGCAGTTTGGGGTGGAGCATCTGGGAGGACAGCACCTTGGAGCATGAAGATCAATCTTTCTGAAACAAATGTTCTCAGTCCTACAAAAAAAAAGGATTCAAAGGACATGGAAAACAGAAAAGAGCAAGCCAAGAGAAACATTTAAAAATAACAGGCAGCGAGCAGGTCTGACAGAGCCTGAATTAAAGTGGCAAAGACAGAATCATGGAATCTGAGCAGGAAAGGATCCACAAGGATCATCAAGTCCAACTCCTGGTCCTGCACAGAACATCCCAACAATCCCACCCTGTCCCTGAGAGCGTTGCCCAAACACTCCTTGAGCTCTGGCAGCCTTGGGGCCATGACCACTGCCCTGGGGAGCCTGTTCAGTGCCTGACCACCCTCTGGAGGAAGAACCTCTTCCTAATATCCAACCTAACCCTCTCCTGACACAACTCCAGCCACTCCCTTAGGTGTATGTGAGGCTGAAATCTCAGCCACTTTCCCTCTCTGTGTTGTCTCAGAACTTCCATCCAAGTCACCTCAGAAGAGGATTCCAGTTCCGGAGCCAAACTCTCAGGTGCACTGTCACACAGCCCTTTGGGAAGGGGCCATGGATCACCCGTTCCTCCTCACAGGCCCAGCTTGGCACACTTGGCATCCATGTCCATGGAAATGCACATGGACAAGGAATAACATTCTGCCACGTGCTGATTTCTTGAGCCTGAGGCCTGTAAACCAGAGGGCACTGCAGGAAGGGAAGGTTGCACCAGGCTGTGCAGGCTGGGTGGGGGGGGACTGGGAGCCTGCTCTGGAAGTACATAGTGCAGAGGTCACTTTTAAGGTCAAGCCTAATTAGAAGGGCACAGGCTTAAGTGGTAATGACAGGATGGGAAGAGCTCTAACTATGAGCAATGTGACTGAAGGGAGTTGATTGCAGAAGCAAGACAGGCTGAAGGACCCTGTGCTGGCAGCAGGAGATGGCACAGTCATGGGCAGCACTGGCTTTGGGGCAGGGTCCCACACTTCATTTTACTGACATTTCAGCAATAAACATGACAAATTCCAATCAAGGGAAACTGTTGAGGGTTAGTTCAACTTCTCCTCAAAAATTTGGTGAGAGTAAAAATTAAGTTTTCTGATTCCTTTCTCTTAAGGGTTTTTGATTTAGAGTTTTTGTTTGGTTGGTTTTTAAACAAAACAACACTGAAAGCTTCCCTGGCCTGCTTTAATTCCCAATAATTACATATTGTAATAGTTCCCAGCACAGATAATGACCATAGAATTTTATACTGCTCTTTCTCTTGTTTATATACAACCCAATTCCAAATTAATTGTCCTCAAGATGAATAAAGTGGCATTAATGCCCTTTGTTTGAAGAACACAAACTTCTTACAGATTGTCAGAAATGCTACTCGGAAGCCTTCCAGCAATTTCACTGCTTCCCTCATCCGATTTCTTCCTCCCACAGTCTCTGTGAATTCAACAAATTGATCGCAACCTGAGACTCTTCAAAACACACCTCAAACTAAACTCCTGTTACACTGCTGGCCTCGACATGTCCTGCTTTATGCTGACTTATCAAGGAGGTGGAATTTTTGGGTTCAAAAAGATCACTCAGAATATTTTTATTTTTCTTCATCTGGACTTTGAACACTTTAGAACAACTGTCATCACCAATGTGTTCAGCACTGCTCAGAATGACACAGTTATGGGGATATTAAAGGAAATGAAGAGGAATAAGGAAATAATTTCCATGTTTTCACCCATGTCTTCTGTACCATCCAAGCATTTAAAATGTTGAGCAGATAATCCTGGAACCACAGAATATCAGAATGGTTTGGGTTGAAAGGGACCTTAAAGTTCATCTTGTTCCACCCCCTGCCATGGGCAGAGACACCTTCCACTAGCCCAGGTTGCTCCAAGCTCCATCCAACCTGGCCTTGGACACTTCCAGGGATCCAGAGGCAGCCACAGCTTCTCTGGGTAACCTGTGCCAGGGCCTCAGCACCCTCACAGGGAAGAATTTCTTCCCAATATCCCATCCAACCCTGCCCTCTGGCAGTGGGGAGACACTCCTCTTGTCTTGTCACTCCAGGCCCTTGTAAATAGTCTCTCTCTCCATCTTTCCTCTAAGTTCCCTTCAGGTCCTGGAAAGCAGCAATTAGGTCTCCCCAGAGCTTCTCTTCTCCATACTGAACAATCCCAGTTCTCTCAGCCTTTCCTCACAGGAGAGGTGCTCCATCCCTCTAATCGGCTTGGTGGCCTCCTCTGGACTTGCTCCAGCAGCTCCATGTCCTTCCTCTGCAGGGTCCCCCGAGCTGGAGGCAGCTCTGCAGGTGGGGTCTCACCTGAGCGGGGCAGAAGGGCAGAATTTCCCCCTCCCCTGCTGCCCCCGCTGTGGGATCAGCCCAGGGCACAGTTGCCTGCCCTTGAAACCAGCAACAGATTGACATTTATAATTTTCATTATCAAAAGCTACAACTAACAACCGTGTCTCCATCCAGCTGGGCAAGTCTGTGTTCATTCTATCAGAGATTTGAGAAGTTTACAAGGTGGGGTTTCAATTCTGGTGGAACTGTCTCAAAGGAGCCATTAATCTCTCCAGGAAAGTAGAGCACAGGTAACAAAGCCTGAAGCCTGAAGCTTAATCATTACCTGAGTGTTTTTTGTCTTCCATTTGTATTGGCTTGAGTGGTTTGACATAGATTCCTATAATGTGCTTTGTTCAGTGAATTAATGCAATAAAAAGACCTGTTCTGGCTTTACACAAAATTTAATGGTGACTGCTGTGGATCTTTCCTTGCTGAAGGATCTTAGGCTGTTCCTGACTCAGTTAAACCCCACGCAGCTCCAGGTCTTACAGGGGTCTGTACATTTGAGGTGTTTTGGTCGAACTCCCATCATGTTTAAAAGGATTACAAGGTTTGGCACACAACTACAAAGCTATAATTTATACAGATATAATTTATATATGTAGAAATAAATATATAAATTAAAAAATAATATATATATATAATCAGGGAAAACCCCTGATTTATGGAGCAAATAATATATGACTTCTACTGTGTGTCTGTTTCTACCACTGACTTCTCCACTAGATCTGCTTGATTTAAAAGCCAAAAGATTACTTCCCTGTGCTACTGTCATGCCCACATGTTCCTGTCATGGTGTAACACCAGCTCTGGGAGAAGCAGCCAGGATTCTCCACCCCTCTCACCCTGCCATAGCAGCATTAATGACACAATCAGAACACAGGTGAAAATTTCACTGGCACAGAAGCAGGACAAAACTTTAAACTGCACTCCTCTGCAAGGACTTATGTATCAGGATATTGGGATATAGGCCAAGTAAGCTGATGTTAAAGTAATTTAACCATTAAACACATCACAGACCAAGATCCATCTGTGTTTGCAGAATATTAAGTAGAAGTAAGTCTCAGCTTACTGTAAAATTAAGTATCTTTATTTAAACTTTCTGTGCTGCACATAAACATTGTTTAAAGTAATTAAGGAAGTCACAGAAATTATGGAAAAGGAATGGGAGTAAGATGCCAGCAATATGTTATAATATAAAGGCTAATGTGACTCTGCACTTAATCTTTATTTTCCACTATGTTTTGCAACTATTATACATCATAGTCAGGAAAAAAAAGTTCCTCATCTCTATAATTACCCAAAACAGCTTCAGCCCTTTGTTTCATGTCTGTAATCCAAACACAACAGGTTATTGCTTTCCTACACTTTCATTTGCTTTCCTACCATCCTGCAGTACCTGAAGGGTTTATCTTGAACTGGGCCAAAAAGAAAAAACCCTCCTGTTTAAGAACAAACTATGAACAATGTGTTATCTCAAGCAGAAATTGAATGGGATGTGCAGGACTTTTGTTTTAAAAAAATTATGCTGACCTGGGAGTCAGCATTTGGATCAGCTATTTTAGCACACGAGCTACTGATTTCTCCACATTCTGTACATATACACTGGAATGCTAATTATTAAATCCAAGAGATGATTAAATCTAAGTCTTACCTGACTCCTTTTCAGCATCCGATTCTGAAACTTCATCTTCAGCTTCTTCCTCCTCTTCAGAACTAGAACTACTTGAGTCCTTGTTCTCTTCCTCCATTTCCATGGACTTCAGCGTGTCTTCCTCATAAAGAATCTTCTCTTTGCTGCAAAATATAGAAATTTTAAGGCTTACACCAGGCGAGTGAGTTAGAATTCTGAGTTCTACTTCTCAGGAACACACAGACATGATTTACTACATATAGAACAAGCATAGGACAAAAATCCATCTACAGATTCAACACCCCAGCATTTCCAGCACGGCCCATTTGCCATGCATTCCACTGCCAGTCTCACATTTTGTAAATCTGCAAGCATTTTTCCATCAAAAAAAATGTGGTCTCTCTTTTCCTAGAGCCACCCAACCCAGCAGCTGTAGGGATCCGTGCAACAAAAGGTGCAGCTCTCAGCTCAAAGCTCTAACTGATCCTCAGCCAGAGCAGGAGCACCAGCCCAAACCCTTGTTCCACCACTCAGTGGGTGTGTTAGGAAACAACTAAAATTGTATTTGAGAGAGCTCAAATTTAAAAAAAAAAACATGAAATGAACAACAGTGAACTGTTTTTGACCCAGCTGAGGCCAGCTGGCTGTGACAGATGAAGCTGCTCTCCCATTACTCCCTGGGCAGCTCCTTTTCAAATAAGAGGGGGAGACTTACTTGGTGAAGAGTCTGCTTTGAGGCTTCCCGTTCATGTCAGCTTCAATCAGCTTATTCCTCGTCTCCTTCTCACTTCGCAACTGTCAAAAAGCCCAGGAAGATTGGAGGAGGAATGAGAAGAGACATGTTAACCAGCCACCTCAGCACAATCCAATAATCACCACAGCACAGGGTCAGCCCAGCCTCATTAGACCAAAAATACTGTGGATTTGTTTAACAAGCCAATTCCACAGCAGCACATCTGCAAGGACACTGTGAGCTTTGGACTCCAGTTCTGTCAGAGCACAGCTGCACACCCAGTAGGTCCTCACACTGCAACATGAACCCTTCAAAGACACCTGCAAGAGTCCCTGCCCAGACCCAGAGACAAATCCTGACTGCTGCCCAGAAAGCTGTGGGCTCCCTATCCCTGGAAGTGTTCCAGGCCAGGCTGGATGGCACTTGGAACAACCTGGTCTAGTGGAAGGTGTCCCTGCCCATGGCACGGGGTGGAACTACAAGAACTTCAAAGTCCCTTCCAACCCAAACCATTATGTGACTGTGCTGGAGGTCTGTCCACACGTGTGTGTGCCCATGAAATCAGGTTGGATTCAGTTAAGAATTTGCTGCCTTTGTAGCTATTATTGACTTATTCTCAGAGGAAAACATTCAAGTCAGGATGGGTCACTTCTTAAATCTCTCAAATGCATGAAGTCATTGCACAAGAACACCTGGGATCACCACAGCAATGGAAACATTTTGTCCAGAGAGTAGCAATATTAATTTTGCCACCATTAATGGACAAAATAGTTTCCAAAAATCATTTTAGTACCTTCCAGAAGCCCAGATGTAGCTGAGACAGAAGAAGAGATGGCAGAGGCTAAATTTAAGGCTGGCTCTGTTTTGTCATGGCTCACAAAGTTATTCTTTTTCTTCTGACAGGAGCTGACACCAGACACAGGAAGCAAAAGGTCTGCAAATTCTGAATCACAGAATCTCAGAATTCTTTGGGTTGGAGGGACCTTAAAAATCACCCAGTTCTACCCCCTGCCATGGGGAGGGACACCTTCCACTAGCCCAGGTTGATCCAAGCCCTGTCCAACCTGGCCTTGGACACTTCCAGGGATGGAACAGCCACAGCTTCTCTGGGCAACCTGTGAAGTAGGAAAAGGTACACGGATTCCAGCAAAGAGCCAAAATTTGGAGTACAGCACATTGTTAAACAGACCAAATTGCTGGAGCACAGCAAAGGGAAGTGCAGGAAACAGCCCACAGCATTCATAGGGACGGGGAGAAAAATCCAAACCCAAACCAAAATATTGCTTCCAGCAAACAAAAATCCCCTTTGCTCTCCAATGACAGCAGCACATCTTTAAGCAAGGAGGGCCCAGTGTTCTGCCTCAAGCTTTAGAGTAAAAAAATATCTGATTTGAGAGCCATTTTCAAAGTGAAATAATGACTTAGAGCAATGTCATGGAATTGCCTGTTTCATCCTTAACAAATATGAATTTTCTATTTTTAAGTGATAAAAATGGCACATGATAAACGCACATGATAAAATGGCATTTCCATTAAAAAATCATACCCACTAAAAAAAAGAAGTGTGATACAATCTGGATTCTTCTGCCCAGTTCTACACTGAATGAATAAATGGAAAAGGCCCTTATAGAGTGCTGCTGTATAGAGAACAGAGGGCTTGTAGCCCCTGCAAAACAGCCCTAAAAATGGGTGAGCACCCAATCAAAAAATTCTTCTTGTTGTCTTTCTTTTTCTTTGCTTTTAAGGAGAGCAGTTATCTGCAGAATCCTGGGGTAGTGAGAGAGGAGGGAATCTAAAATACAACCCTGATAGTATTTATCAACACCTCATTTAGGGAGAAGCTGATTAATTTTTAAGAAGTTCCTGTGAATGTTAAGGCTGCTATTTGAAGATGGCAGCAGCTGTGTTGTGATCAGAGCTGGAGTTCTAACCACCCACATTGTCAGTTCCTCAAAATACTTTCCTGGGGTTTATCAGCACTGTTCTCATTCTGTCTGTTTCTGAATCCAACCTTTTAAATAATAAAAATTTTTAATTTCTTTTAAAGAAGCTTGGCTTGTTTTGTGGAAGCATCCAAATGACAGAATTGAGTAGATCAAATAAAATAGGAAAAAATCCAATCCAAAACCAACTTTCTGGCTTGACAGCTGGCCTTACGTTGGTCAAGATATATTTTTGTTTTCCTTTTTTTATGGCAACTTGTGGCTTATAACCCCCTCCAGCATCTCCACTGCACTATGAAATGGCAGTTTTGAATAACACGGCTTTGAAATCTCCCATTTTTTCAGAATTCCCTGAAGTTTATAATTTCTTCTCCCTCAGTCCAAAGCCTCCCTATTTTAAGAGAGGCAGACATGGTAACAGAACTTTCTCAATGCTGATAGTGTATTTCCTTGGATGCAAACACAAAGTGGATTTGGGAAATCACTCATTAGGAACAGAGCAGTTTGATGCTAGAGAGGGTTTGATGCCAGCAAACTGCAGGATAATGACAATCCCAAAGGTGAACAGTACATTCCTTATCAGTTCACATAACTCTGCATGCCAGCACACTACTGACCTTCCTGCTGCAGTCTGGATTTCCAGCTATTAAAAATATTGCTGTGATTAAAGATTGCAAACGACTAACAAAAAAAAAAAATAGCAGGGCCTCAGCTTCCTGCATCTGTTGGCACCATATGTTTTGGAGAACACCTGTGTGTGGAAAGGTAATTGGAGAGGTGGAAAATGATCTCCAGAAACTCACCACAGTCTGTTTCTTCTGCAGCATTTCTAAATGCTCGACGAGTCCCTCATCAGCCACGTCGAAGGGCGTCTGGCCCTGGTGCAGTGAGAGAACACAAGAGGGTATCTGATATGGCATGGTGGTAATAGTCAAAAAACCTACTATTTATCAGTGAACATACATCACATCCTCCCTCCCCAGAAGGTGAGGGACACTCAGTCCAGAGCAGGGAAACCCATGTGATAGTGACCACAGATCACAGAAGATCGTGTTCACACCTAAGATCATGTTCATGTTCAGTGAGCAACCTTTCCCGTGGCAGGGCAGCTCCCTGGTTGCTGCTGCTCAAATCCAACAGCTAGGACTTAAATAGTTTAGTTTCCAGGTTTCCAAAAAGGACACTCTGGTACTGAGAAAGAATATGATCAACCTGTTCGTAGGTTGGATATCAGGAAAAGATTATTCCCCTCAAGGGTGGTGGGGCACTCAACAGGCTCCCCAGGGCAGTGGTCACGACCCCAAACCTGCCAAGGAGCTCAAGGAGTGTTTGGACAAAGGTTGGATTTTGGGGTGTCTTGTGCAGGGCCAGAAGTTGGACTCGATGATCCTCGTGGGTCCTTCCAGCTCAGGAGATTCCCTAATTCTATGTTACTGTATCATCATGTATTTAAACCTCCTGAGAGGCTGCCAGCCAACAGCCAGCCAAAAAATTTGGGATCCACTTGCACATCTATGGGCATTTACAAACTAAAACAAACCAGAAAAATTACTCTGGGGCACAAACCAAGACATCAGTTACATTTTCAACATAACTAAAGCTCTAACAGCCATTTAATTACCAACATGCAATGAAACCTGATGGCCAGGGATCAAAGAAATGCAGGGAGCCTTGGCCATCTGACCCAGCAAGGAGACAATCCTGGTTTGGAAGGACAAAGTAATGCAGCAAATACAACTGTGTCTGTTTCTTTTCAAGTCTGGCACAATAAAAACCCCCCACACATCCTGAACACTTTGGAAAAACACCTGGTGGCATCGAAAACAGAAAATATTCCCCATATTTTGGGTGCCAAAGAGCTCACCAGGATAAAATGGCTCCTCAGAGAGGTATTTCGATTCCAGTAGTTTCCAACACAGGCAGATGCCCCCAAACACACAGGGTTGTTTCTCTTACCACGTTCTCCCACCTGCCTTCAGCCCCTGGGGCTGTTCCAAGCACACCCAACTTCCTCTCCTCCCCCAGGAGCTGCCATGGCACACCTGAACCTGCTCCAGTGGG
Source organism: Neopelma chrysocephalum (assembly GCF_003984885.1). Lineage (NCBI taxonomy): Eukaryota > Metazoa > Chordata > Aves > Passeriformes > Pipridae > Neopelma > Neopelma chrysocephalum. The sequence goes on from NW_020897784.1 coordinate 1,221,341, forward strand.
AAGCAGCTGGAAGACCAACGTGGACACTCCAGCAAGGAGGGGAACACCAAGAACAGCCCTGGACAAGCTCTTGAAAGTCCAAGGGCTCTTCAAGGAGAAACTTGTAACTATTAGGATGGAAGAGGAATGGTTCTTCTTTTCTTTTCTTCCATCTTATTTTTCTTTACTAATTTATTACAAATCTGAATCAATTTTTCAATTTCCCCTGTTATGACCAATATATAGAACAGGTTCACTTGTTTTCAGTGCCCTATACCTTGATATTAATATACTATATTGCACTCCAAGACTGACTTTTTGTTGCTGTTTAATTGGCCAGGGTTACACTAAATTAGGATGACAACCTTGCTCCTAAATTTTAATTACAGATCTCTTCCTATAATATTTGAAATATCTTCTCCCTTCCTCCAGTCAAGATCCTCTATTTTCTGATGCTTTTAAATGCCCCTGTGCACAGGCCAGAAGAACTGCTCACTGTGTGTAACTTCGTCATGATGTTGGATAGCAATGTTGGATCTCTTATGAGACCCCACCTCAAGCACTGTGTTCAGCTCTGGGGCCCCCAAATCAAGAAGGACATGGACCTGTTGAAATGTGTCCAGAAGAGGCCACTAAACTGACCACAGGGCTGGAGCCCCTCTGCTCTGGAGCCAGGCTTGGAGAGCTGAGGCTGCTCAGCCTAGAGAAGTCTCTGGGGAGACCTTAGAGCCCCTTCCAGTGCCTAAAGGGGCTCCAAGAGAGCTGGAGAGGGACTTTGGACAAGGGCCCAGAGTGACAGGACAAGTGGGAATGGTTTCCCTCTGACAGAGGACAGGGTTAGATGGAATACTGGGAAGAAATGCTTCCCTGTGAGGGTGGGGAGAGCCTGGTATGGGTTGCCCAGAGAAGCTGTGGCTGCCCCATCCCTGGAAATGTCCAAGGCCAGGTTGGACAGGGCTTGGAGTAACCCAGGCTAGTGGAAGGTGTCCCTGCCCATGGCAGAGGGTGGAATGAGATGGGCTTTAAGGTCTTTCCCAACCCAAATCAGTCTGTGGTTCCATGATCAAGCATCAGGCAATAAAGCTGTTGTTCATGTGGCTATAAAATACACTGCATTAGTCCTGTACTCACCAGCTTGTTCCTGATGTCCATGTCACACAGAGCCTCGGCCAGGATGGAACACGCCTCCTTCACTCCCCAGTGCGCGGCAGCGTGGAGGGGAGTCCAGCCATCATTGTCCTGGACATTCAGATTAAACCCAGCCTGGATCAGAAGCCTGGGAAAAGAAGCAGTACTGATCTCAGCTCATCCAAGAACGGCTTCATGACTGAGCAGAGGTCCCCTGTGAGGCATGGAGCAGCCCAGCTCACCCTCAGGAGCTTCTGTACTTTATTCCCCCAAGCAACACCCCACTCCATGTGCTCCAAACCGGGATGGAAAAGGGCAGTAAATGAAAAGTGACTTTGATGTAAAATCTGCTGGAACATGTCAAATTGATGTTTCCTTTCAGCATGCCATAAATTTGGAGAACACCTTAGTTTCTCATCTGGCATTGGTGACCCAGCCTGAACTGTTGTTCGAGTGGAGGAGACAGCCTGGCCTGGCTCAGGCACTGAGCACACAAACAGCATCTCTGCAACTGCATCCCCACAACAGGGAGCCAAGTACAGCACCTGCCATGAGAGGGAAGTTTGGGAAATGGAGCTGGGGCTTGGTTCTACCAGAACACAAGGCCACAGTGTGAGATGGTCCATAAGGAGACCAGCAGGACTGCCAGGTAAGCACCAGTGACATTACTGTGATTGACAGGGGTGAAATTCATATGTTAAATAATCCACATTTGGGTTAAACAACCCAAAATGCATTTTTTCACACTTGCATAGTTCAAGTAAATCTTTCCCAAGTGAAGCTGCCTGGGAACTCCCAGGCACTCACTGCTGTGCCCCTTCCAGCCCTCCCTTCTCCATCAGACCAGAGTGCTGGTGTTTCACAGCATCTGGAGCTTGAATATTTAACACCAAAACAAACACAAGAGGGTCAGTGCAGTCTGAGGCTCCAGAGCCATGTGCACACCTCTGTGGCAGTGATCAGGTGAGAGCACTGAGCAGCTCGTGCATCAAAACTACTATCCAAGTTCCTTAAATATTGAAGATCATCCCAGGGGAATTCTGCAAATCTGGTAAAACTGCTACTGAAAATTTCCATCACGGGAATTTCCACCATCCAGAGCCACCTCTGCGCAGCAGGAGCGAAATCCAGCACGACCCCAGAATGGCATCAACAGCTTGGAAACTCCTGTAGCTTTACATCGATGTGCCACTGTGCTAAATAAAACACAGTGACAGTAAAGCAGCTGTGGGCTTCTCTGTGAAAGAAATTTTAAATTAGGTGCTGACTTTCTGTTGGTTTTCCAGCTGGCAGAAGGGAGGAATAGAGCTGCTAAGAGTCTCAAGGTCACAGACAAATTCCATGTCCCATTTAGAGTGAGCTGGATCCTGGCTGTCAGCCCCTTTGGTTTAAGTCACTGAAGATTTGTATCTGAACTTACAGCGTGACCATAATATACACAAGAGATAAACAACGTCAGTCTGCCCTGAGATCTGTTTATCATTACCACAATTAATGCCAAGGAGTCGTTCACAGCAAAGTGACTCTGCACACACAGTGAACTTCATCAAGGAGCACTGGATACACAACCCTCCTCTGACAGTCCACAGGACCAACACCTCAAATGCAGGAGATATTACATTTCTATTCACATGAGCTGTGTTAGATTCCTGTTCTCAGGCATGGCACAGGCACAGACAGCTCATGACTCAATTATGTGCTCTAATGACTGAATACAAGTTAGAAACACGGAGAATAATAAAATTGCTTGAGCTTGAGATGAAACAGTTCTTATGCATGTCACTTAAAATTATGAAATTGAGAATCAAGACAGATGAACACTTCCAGAACAGATTCTAATGTGGACAATAGAGTAACCTTGGAAAGACTATTTACAAGCCCATGTAGTGACAAAAAAAGGGAGAATGGCTTCCCACTGACAGAGGACAGGGTTAGATTACATATTAGGTAAAAATTCTTCCCTGTGAGGGTGGTGAGGCCCTGGCACAGGTTGCCCAGAGAAGCTGTGGCTGCCCCATTCCTGGAAGTGTTCAAGGCCAGGTTGGACAGGGCTTGGAGCAACCTGTGCTAGTGGAAGGTGTCCCTGCCCATGGCAGGGGATTGGAATGAAACGAGCTTTAAGGTTCCTTCCAACCCAACCATTCTGGGATTCTATGATTCCATGTTTATAGCAGTTCCACCCCCAAAGAGCAGAGAAGAAAGTTCTATTTTGGAAATCTTAATGTGACCTTACCTGTAAAAATACTAATGCTTTATTGCCAGGAAACCCTAAATTGGGCAAGCTGATGTTCATAATAGTCTTGTTAGTGCCAGGGCAGCAGAACTGCCAGGTGCTGGAATACCTCTGTCACTGCAGGAGCAGCAGCACTAAGAGGCAGAGGACAGTGAGACAGAGGTGGACACTGGGTTTTCCCATTAGACTGGTCACGTAAACTTTTGGGGTGTTTGTGACTGTCATGCATTGTGTGTTGTCACTTTGTAGCCAAAATTATACTTTCATCCCCTAATACTGTTTAACTTGCTAGTCCTAAAACTATTACTCTAATAGTGAAAATGAGACCTCCTATGCCTTGCTCTTTGAAAAGCTTTCCTCACTTCAAAGGCCTGGAGGAATGAACTCCAGTCCCTGTGTATTTCTGTGTGAACCACTGTGGCTGGGCACATAAAACCACAGAGCCTTTTGAGAAACAGCAGCCTGAAAATCTCAGTATGGAACAAATTTCTCTCAACTGTAAAGCCAGATGTGTTCTTTACAAAAACCAGCCCTAATTCAACGCATCAGCCCTGGGGAGGAGCTCCTACCTCATGACTTCAGAATAGCCCTTGGCTGCAGCAACATGAAGGGCTGTGGCTCCTGTCCGAGGCTGCTTCACATCCTCAATTCTCCCACTGTTCAGCCACTGCCGGGCATCCTGGAGCATCTGCTGCTCCTCTTCTTTCCTTGACAGGTCTAGGTCTACACCTAAGAGGGTGAAGCACAGAAGAAGAGATGAACAAGGGAAAGCTCTTGAGTACTTGTTAAACTTACCCCATGCTTCATTTGCTGCACAATATTAGTAAACTATCTGTAATCTTCCACAAAACAATCAGCAAAAGCACCTTCTGTGCGCTGGCAGAGCTCCTGTGTCATAGGCAGAGACTTCAAAAACAGTCTGACTTAATAAATCTGAAAGTTGGGCCAGTGGTTGCAACCCACCCCAAGGAACTACAAGCTTAGAAGTGCACTAAGGGTGGAAGGATTAAATTCTAGATATGGCAGATTGAAACAACATTCTACATATGCCTGTGTGTCCCAGATTGAAACAAAAAAGTCATGAACAGCATCTTAACCAACTGAATTGTCTGTAATGAGAGTGTAATCTGTAGTGAAGGTCCGAAGACTTGATTCTTGGGCGTCTCCTGCAAGAGCAACGTCAGCCCAACTCTGTGCACACTCAAAGTTCAGGACAAGTGACACCCAGAGTGATCTGTACTGCTCCAGAGCCATTCCTGCCAGGCACGCTGAGAATTACCGCACTGAGCAGCAAACCCCCTGATTCTGACAAAACACAACCCTAAATCATATGGGGATGAGAAAGCCAAAAAAAAAATCTACTCTGGTGGCTGTCACTGCTTTAGTTGAAGTCAGATCAGGTAAGTTCATCAATACACACATCTGGAATAGCAGACACATGGACTGTGAGGCTCTGTGACAACAAAAGGGACGAGTCTCCCAGCTTAGGAAATGACTGCTATGGTGCAGAAAGACAGGTGGATGATTGGAGAGGCAAGTGGGTCTGGGTGACAGACTGTGTCAATTCTCACTAAACCAACAAGAGGCAAAACTAACTTAGACTTGTTTTCCTAAGTGAAGTTTTCACAATAATGAGGTCATGGAAGGTTGACGTATCAATCACAAGTATGATACAGCTCCACACAAGATTAATCAGCTCAGAGCTTGCTGACTCAGGACAAAATACAAAGGAGAAGATGACAAATCTCAAAAATCAAGAAGGGTGTTGAAGAGCAAGTGTCCCTACAGATTAATTCTTTCAGTATGAGGATGGCATGATTCCAAATTAAATTATGGGGCATTAGGCTTAAAACAGCACCAAAGAAAACACTTCACCCAGAGTCTGACCTGTGAGACCCACTGCTGCAGGATGTTGCAAAGATCAGAAACACAACTGTCTGCAGAACAAGGATCTGACAAGTCTGTAATTATTACTCATAATGCTGGACATGCTGGATCTCCCAAGGAGGGCTGCACAAGCTCATGAAACAGAAAATCATGGAGGATTCATGAGTACACAGAAAGCCCATCTCACTCAGGAACTCCTGGAGGCACAGTGGCTGGAGACTGGGAAATGTCTGGGAGGGGAATTGTACACGCTTGAGCTGTTGTTCCAGTTTGCAGCAGGCATCTGTTTCCAGTCACTGCTGAGGACAGGCCATTGAGCAGGACAAAGCTTATTTAAAGTTGAACCCCATTTCCTCCAGCAGTTATGAGCCTTTAAACTGTGTTGATAGGAAGCTTCTCAGTGGAGACAGATGGTTGTTTCAGGGCATCTTAGCAGGATGCAGCTAATGTGGTGAAGCAATGCAAGCAGAATCCCAAAAAGTGTCAGGCAAAATACCTGCAGCTGAGGCAGGATCGTTGCCTTGATGTCCTGTAAGGTTTCAACCACGTTATCACCAGGTTCAAGACCATCTAAGGATCCTGAAGGTGCACAAGTCCGTGGGACCTGATGAGATGCATCCAAGGATCCCAAGGGAGATGGCGACGGAAGTGCCTAAGTCACCCTCCATCATATTTGAGAAGTTGTGTCAGTACGGTGAAGCTCCCACAGACTGGAAAAAGGGAATTATAATCCTCATTTTTAAACAGGGAAAAGAAGACCTGGGGCGCTACAGGTCAATCAGTCTCTCCTCTATGCCCAGCAAGATCATGAAGCAGATCCTCCTAGAAACTATGATAAGCAGATGCAAAATAAGGAGGTGATTGGTGACAACCAACCTGTCTTCTCTGAGGGGCAAACTGTGCCTGACACAGCCCTGTCTGACGGGGTAACAGCGCTGGTGGATGAGGAAAGAGTGACTGACACCATCCACCTGGACTGGTGCACAGCATGTGACACTGTCCCACACGACACTCTTATCTCTAAACTGGAGAGACATGGATTTGGTGGATGGAGTACTCAGTGGATGAGGAACTGGTTGGATGGTGGCACTCAGAGTTGTGGCCCATGGCTCGATGTCCATGTGGTGCCCAGTGCCGAGTGGTGTCCTCAGGGGTCGGTGTGGGGACTGGTGCAGTTTAACCTTTGTTGGTGTCATGGACAGTGGGATTGATGCACCCTCACCCAGGTGCTGATGGCACCGAGCTCTGTGTGGGGTCACACGCCACAGGGAAGGGATGGGACACCCAAAGGGACCTGGACAGGCAGGAGAGGTGGGACCATGTGAACCTCATGAAGTTCAATGAGATCAAGCACAAGATCCTGTCCCTGAGTTGGAGCAACTCCAGGCACAAATCCAGGTTAGGAGATGAATGGATGGAGAGCAGCCCTGGAGAGAAGGACCTGGGGGTGCTGGGGAATGAGAAGCTCAACATGCCCTGGCTGTGGGCAGTGACACCCAGTGTGCTGGGCTGAACCCACAGGCTCCGGAGAGCTGGGGGTGCTCAGCCTGGAGAAGAGAAGGCTCTGGGGAGACCTTAGAGCCCCTTCCAGTGCCTAAAGGGCCTCCAGGAGAGATGGAGAGGGACTTCGGACAAGGGCTGGAATGACAGGACAAGGGGGAATGGATTCCCACTGCCAGAGGGCAGGGTTAGATGGGATATTGGGAAGAAATTCTTCCCTGTGAGGTGGTGAGGCCCTGGCACAGGTTGTCCAGAGAAGCTGTGGCTGCCCCATCCCTGGAAGTGTCCAAGGCCCCTTGTCTATGGCAGGGGGTGAAATGAGATGGTCTTTAAGGTCCCTTCCAACCAAAATCATTCTCTGATTCTATGTACAGCTCTTGATACTCACTTTAAAGACCCAAGTTACACTGATGTAAAGAAAGGATCTCTGTCTTTCTGGGCATTCAATAAAGCCTGAGTGCCAACAGGAAAAAGGCATGGCTTGGATAGTCCAGTAAAACAAAGGCTGACTGCAGACACAAATCTTTTTTTTAAATACAAGAGCAGAGTAAATATAAGGGAGAAGAGCTATTTAACCTTATATTAAAGGGGATGGTAAAGGGGAACAAAATAAGAATAACCTTGTCACAAATATCCCTGGACTAAAAAGTGAAGTTTTTGTTTAGAAGGAACTTGATCCTGCATCAATTTTCCAAGAGGAGCACTACAGTAAATGAAAACCAGCTCTCAGATGAACAGCTACAAACTCACCTGTGGAACAGTAACACGGGTGACAAAGTACCACAGGACTGATCTCTTCCCTAACTACACCTGAAAGGAGCTTCAAAAATAAAGTAACCACCATATGTCAGAATATATTTGACAGGGGACTGGATTCAATCCAGCATGCAAACAACCCCCACATCAACCTGCAGGCATAAAATAATCCACACTGAAAATAATCTTTGGGGATCTCTAGCCCAAATCCCTGCTCAAAGGAGGGTAACTTCAAACCCAGATCAAATAGCTCAGAGCTGAATGCAGCTTTGATTACATCCAATGATGGGAGTTCCAGAAATTCCTTGGTTCCCTGTTCCATCACTGCATCCTTCAAAAACATTCTTGATGAACTTCATAGACAGGATTTAAACTTCTCACCCACATGTACATACATTTAATGACTCACAGATGAATTCCATGGGTATGAAGAAAATGTCACACTAATAAAGCATTTCTTAATTATAACATCAGCTACACGGTCCAAGATGATTCTTCTACTGGGAATGTTTGTGCAGGGACAGCCTGGAGAGCAACCCCTCAGCCAGGCACACCTGATGAGAAAGGGAGCATGGCAGATGGGCTGCAGAACTCTGGGGAAGGATCAGGATAAAGCAGGTCACTCCAGGCCTGGAATACTCACACCCTGTTTCCTCCTCTTGGCAGTGCTGTAAATCTCACCTCTGTTTTATCAAGTCTTAGTGAAACAAGACCTTTTAATGATACCAGAGGTCAGAATTACATCTCACTTTAAAAGCAAACAGATCTAATGATTCAGATTTCAGTACTGTGGTGTCTTGCCTTGAAGAATCCCAAGGGCAGAGACCACACACCACAAACCTCCTGCATCTGCAGCACTGTCCTGACAGCAAAATAAAATCTGTCTGCTGTCTCCTGAGCCAGATTTTAGATCTTTTCACTTACAGACAGCAAGCCAGCAGAGTTCTCTTACGGACATTTTTAGGCTCTAACTCTCCCATATTCAATCCCACACCTGATTTACCTTGCTTCTTTACTTGTTCCAGAAGCAGGTCCTTCATGGCTGCTTCCTCTGCGATGTCAGACGGGACCTCCCCTTCGCTGTTCACAGCAGCCACGTTGGCTCCATGGCTAATCAAGTACCTACATGAATGAGACCCAGACCAGCACATCAGACCTTGTCTGAAGGCTTCAGAGCAACTTAAACAGTGCAGCAGGCAGCCCAAAAACATATTTGCATTCTCATTCAAGTTCAATCACCAAATGAGTACTTTATTCCTAGCCAATTTCTAGACTAAAAAATGTTCACTGTTAATGCAAGATCCCTGCTTGGGGGCTCATAGTTTTCTTTTCTCTATAGTTATTTAAATACCCCAGGTTCTTGCACTAATCTGGTTGATTATCCCCTAAAAAGAAAAGAAATTGTAAAAAAGGGCAAGCTAAGCCATCATCAATTTTTAAATTTGTCTTCTATACCAAAGAGATATACAAATGTATAACAGTATCCATCACCTGGGTACCTGCTCCGATGAGAAAGGCACAGGAAGTGTTATAAATACCCGGAATAGCCCGAAACTCACTCACTCTGCTATGTTCAGATAGCCACAGGATGCCACTGCATGGAGAGGGGTCCAGCCCTCGTTGTCTTGCTGGTTCACATTGGCTCCATTTTCTACCAGAAACTTCACCATGTCCAGGTTTTCATCAATACAGGCCTGAGGGAGGAGAGAAGGGGAACATCGAGGGAGGAGGGGAGGTGAACATGCAGGGAGGGAAGGATTGAAGAGAAAGGGAAGGGAGAAAAAAACAGGGTGTTGGTATGAAATCAAGCATACAACCCCCACTTGCAGGTTATTGGCAGCAGGTAATTCCTGGGCTGAACTATCCACGCTGTGGGCAAGCACACCTTAAAGCTTAGGGTAGCATCAATTTGTGAACTGAAACAAATCAATTTGTGAACTTTCAAAAAGTAATTGTAACTCAGATTCCCCAGGTGGACAGCCTCTGAATTTTCTCAAGCTTTACCTCTCACCATTGAATTGTTTCCTTCCTCACTCCCCCACTGTTACCTCACCACAGCTGGGATGCTGAAATGATGGATCTCTATTAGTTTTAGGTATGGCATCAAATCCCTCTAAGCAAGGCAAGTTGTGTACTCATTTAGATTATGTTGATCCTCAAAATGTCAATGAAAAGAAGTCATAATAGTGAACAAAATGAGGCCTCACTAGTGGCAGGGATGGGCAGGGAAAGCAGGAGCTGAAGAAGCCTGACCAAAGCAGCCCACCTGTGTACAGGTCACCTTTTACCAGGGCAAAAGTGGGGTTTTAGAGAACTTAATAACTTCTTCATTCAGCAGTATCTCTCAGTTTTCCTGAGTATAACACAGTACAACTTTCCCTGTTTGCTCTACAGTCCTGTGAGCTGCTGAAGAGAACGACAGCCCTTGATGAGCCGCTGTAGTCATTCCTGAGCCTGCTTTGAACTTGTCAGAAGAAAACACAGCTTGATTTTCAAGTCTCAGCAGTTCTGTTGGGTGGAATTCCTCCTTCCTCAAATTCCTGGCTCTAGCACGTTCTGCGTTGCATGTACAGCTCACTGGAAGCTGCTGTTTAAGGATGAGCTGGCAATTTAATCCATACCTCCGAATGCGTTTGCCTCCGCTGGGAAGCACTGGGCATGACCAGGAGGGGCAAGGACTGGCTTTTACTGCGTGTCCATCCACAGGCAGAAACCCAATCCCTCATTACTAGAGAGGGAAACAGTCAGAATTGCTCCAGAATCTCTGCACTCGATATCTTTGCACAGCTCAATGTGGGCACATCTATCCCTTATGGTAGTCGGGTGATTCCCAGATGATCTGTCTATAAAGAGCAGCACTGATTATCCATTCCTGTCCCAGCAAGGAATGAAAACGAGGAATCCTCTCTAACCAACATCCCCACACACACCAAAAAGAGACAATCCTGTATTATCTAACATTTCACCTCTGCTGCACTGCTCATGTCAAAGGAGAGGCACATCCTGCACCAGGACATCCAGCTCTTTCTACTCCTATTGCAAGTAGAGCTGGACTCGATGATTCTTGTGGGACTTTTCTAACTCAGGATACTCCATGATTCCAAGTACAATCCCAAACTAGCTGTTTAGGCTGCAAACATGAGTTGTGCCTCATTTGGTTGGTTCACAAAGAGCCATGCACAAGCCTAGCTTTGAAATCTCCAAGGAGGCACATTCCGAATTAACTAACTCCTAGTGCAGGTACTGGGCAAACATGAGACAACACAGGGGACAGGTGTCCCAGGAGCAGGCTCAGTCCCGACTGGAGCCTATGCTGAAGGGTCAGTGTGTTTCCTGGCCCTGTTTTAGATTGGTTTACCTGATCCTTGGTCAGGAAAGCACAAGCATAACTCCAGAAGTCATTTACTTCAGGAGCTGCTCCAAATCCAGAATGGCTGAGCCTGACCTGGGCAGGCTCCATTCACCCTGCTCAGTCCATCAACACTGTCCCACCCTCAAGCATAAAACAGTTTTGTCCTGCAAACCCAGCTCTGAGGGGCTTTCCTTAGATTATTTCAGGCAGTAGAACTGGGGAAAAAAATAAAACCCCAAACCAAAAATCTTGGGGACTGAAAAGCATCACCCTGAGGCTGGAGGAGCTCTGGGTCAAAGCACGATGGGGTAAGACATGGTTAGGTCTGAGCAATGTGGATGCAAACCAGGTTCTACCACCAGGAGCAAGGGGTTGGTCTTCTTTTATTTAGATCCCCTGGTCTGACCCCCTGCTCAAAGCAGGGCTAAATCTGTGTGAGATCAAGTTGCCCAGGCCTGCTCCAGCCAGTTTTTACTGTCTGCTGGGATGGAGACTCCAGGCCTGGTCTGGTCCCTGCCCCAGTGCTTCACCCTCCTCTCTGTGGGTAATTTTTCTAATCTGGATTTTTTTCTTGCTGCAACTAGTTCCTCCTGCTCCAGCAGCACAGACTGAGCCTCCAAGTGTCAGCAGGTGATGAGGGCAGGAAACACAAGCCCAATATTCCTACTGTACAGGGGAACTAATATGCCCAGTATGCACACAGTTAAGACACACTCTAAGAAGGATAAACTCACGATTTCCATAATCCTGCCAACTGCACAAACCAAACTGTCAGTGTCTTGTGTCTGTACCAACACACTGAAACGCAGCAAGAAGGTGAAGGATGTGATGCACACAGAGGTGGACATGGACACACAGAGGAATCTAATAATCCCTTTTCAGTTCAAGGAGCAATTCTTTGGGAATTCAAGACTGAGCCTGCAAAACTCACAGCTCATCTCTTTTTTATGGCCACCCATATTTATTGTGATATACTTTGAGTTTCCCCCAACACACCTCATATAAATTACACTTCCTGATGAGTTATTTACATTTTGACCTGGGAACACAACCAGTACCAATCACTTCTTAAATAAAGCTGACTTTATCTAAAAGCATATTGCTCCGAGAATAGCCAAGGAAAGTTCGCCCACACAGTGGTTTCTTTTGGGCACAATCCCTCCTGGCTGCCCACAGAACCAGAGCCTCATTACAGAGGAATTTTATCAGCAGGGTTCTGCCAAAGCAGAGAGGTGAACGGTTCCTGCTCTGCTGGGTTTGTTTAAGTGTTACCTGCAGCTTGAGTGGGAATCTAAATTTAGACTGAAGAATGTCTCTATAGCATGAGCTTTGTATGTATTTCATAGAGAATTATATTTACACTGTTCATCAAACACACCTACTTCATCTGCATAGCCTGGGAATCAGCCAAGGGAAAAGCCCGGTTCTCGCTCAAGTCACTGCACTCTAAAGTGAAATATCTGTTTAAATGCATAAACAAGCCCCTCTCACTCTTTTAAATTTCTGCCTGTTGTTGCCTCACTGTTCTGCTGGTCCCATCCCTCGTGGTTCCAATGGAATGCATGCTCCAACCAGCAGGGATAATGGGATCAACCCCCACCTGTTCCCACACCGAAATCTGCAGTAATTCGACTCTCCTGGCTCCTGCAGGGAGAAAATGATGACAAAGTGCCAGGGCTCCGTGGGTGCTGACAGCAGCAGGCACTTGCTCCCTCCCCAAGGTAGCCATGGCCATTCCATGTCTGCTGCCTGCATTTACCACCAGGAGAAAGCCAAGTGCAAAGGGGGAGTAAGGCCTTAATGGGGCAGCAACATATTCTTTAATATGTAAGAAAAATAACCCTCACTCCACCCTTGTGCAGCTCATGAAAAGGGGCTCTTCAAGGCATGTGGTCAAGGAAAAGCTGCTGCTCAAGGGGTGTGATCCAGCCAGGGGATGCTGCTTGGCAAATACTGATTTTAGTGTGAGCTAATAGGAATAGAACTGAGCTCAGGGCAGAGTAACACAGTTTCCTAAGTGACAGGTACGATTCCTTGCCTGCCTCAAATACCAAAATGTAAGAACTTTTTGCACTGTTGTATCATTACATACTACTAATTACACTGAGAGTTGAAAAAGTGAGGTGGAAAAGGAGTTTCCAAACATGGCATTTGATAAATAGAGGTACTGAGTAACCCCTGCTCAGCTCTGAAAAATCTCATTGTGGTCTTATTTTAGAAACTATCAGACAAAGAATTATTTACATCACTTTTTAGTCAGATACCCTAAAAGAACACACTGCTTGCATCTTAATATACTATGACATATTTAACACATCTCAGAGCAAGAATTATGAGGCCAACAACGTGGAAAATGAATTGGTAATTTCTACAGATCTGAATGTTAAAAAGCCTTTATAAAGGCTATAACAGATTAAATGGCAGCTTTTAGGGGTTTCAATGTATTTCTGTGTGTCTTTTTAAGGTATCAACTGAATAAGACTAATATTTTACCAGGGAATTCACACTTGCACACACAGTAATGGTGTTAATAGTTTCATACATGACATCATTTTACCAAGACACAAATTAAGGAACAGAAATTCTCTCTGTTTAGAAGTACTCAGGGCACACACTTGCCCATCTACAATTTTTGAGAGCCCTGAGTGCTGATATCTCTCCACCAAATTTCTGCTGCATGTTTTCTTGTGCATATCTGCCAAAATAAAGCACTGTGAATGAACCAGCCCATAAGAAAAACACTCCCACTGGGATTCAGGGGGCAAAGCTCCCCTTCATGCTGAGCCAATTCGGTTACCTGAGGTTACTGGGGGAAGGAGAAGAGGACAAAGAGGAAGTAAAAGGGTAGATATGTCCTCCTTTAAGTACTATTAATCCTCCAACCTTAAATTTAGGAGAGTGAATAAGTTTAGTAACCCGAGAGGATCTATTGCTATGCAGAGTTCTCCTCTCTTATTTGATATGGTGTTCCTTGGGAACAGGGTAAGAACCACGACTTCGGAGAAGAGAGTCACAAAGCAGATTCCTGCTCTCCAGCCCCAAAGGGAGGGGCCAAAGTCAAAAAGAGCTGGTTCAAGAAGTAATGTTGCCATTTTGGTGGGTAGTTACTTCATGTGAGGAAACACTCCCTCTCCTAAACCATCCTTGAAATCAGGCATAAAGAAAAAAACAGGGATAGGCTTAATTCTTTCAGTTTTAGGTCCTGCTAACCCCCAGCTGCTTGGTTCACACGTAGGAGAGGCTAAAAGCAAGGTTAACTGCAGAGCACAGCAATTTTGTCTTTAAATTTATAATTCCTTTTTTATCTTCTCTCTCTGTACAAGCTCTAACATAACCTTCAGGGCGATGTGACAGGGTGGGAGTGCAGGGTGAGTATCTTTCCCTCTCATCGTGGATCTTCAGCAGGATAATCTCTTGCCATCCCTGTATTTTTCTTGGCAGTGGATGAGCTCCAAGTGCTGCTGGAACGGCACTAATGTATTACAGTTTTAGCAGTCTTTGATGCAAACTGCATCCAGTGCCCAGAATTACCCACTCACCACCCAAAGAAAGTTGGCTCACAGGATTTAAATCCCAGGCATTGCTGGGCAAGTCTCCATCCCCAGCTCATGGTGTTCCTCCAGCTCCTGGCAGGAGCCCAGCATTTAGCAGTTTTTCCATAGGGAGGAAGTGCTCAGTTTCTAAAATTTGCAGATACGGCAGATTAGCTTCCCCCTCTCAGCTAACAGGTGGAGCCCTTTCCAGCCATGGACACTCGCTGCAGGCCTGAGTTTTGCCAGGAGCTGTTGCCAAGGCATTCTTCTCCCGAGCATGAAGTTTACATTACAGTAACGAAACGGGGACACCAGGAAACGAGACACAGCAACTCCGCACAGCTCGGCTCATCTGGCAAGGCTTGTCCAGCAACCAGACAAAATCTGATCGTCATCTTGAATGAAACCTCATTATTATCATCGTGTTGTTGTGTTTGCTCCTTCCTTGGAGCACCCAGAGCGCACAAGCACCGCTGAACTCCTGATGAGTATCAGCAACGCAACAGCGCCTGCTGCCTGCCAAAGGTTTGCTTTGCTTATCTCCTGGGCATCCCCTGGGACAGAGACTGGAGGATCAGGGAGGAAAAGGAGCCAGATGGGATGAGACTGAAGGGTTCAGAGGACCGGGAATTGAGCTCCAGGAAGGTGTGAACAGTGTGACACTGCTCACCTTCTAGGGGTGCATCACACTTAGCAAAGCCCCAGCCTAGGACTGGTGTTACATTCCCACTACATACTGAATACACACAGGATGGCAGCGAAGAGAGCAACTAAACCACCTGAGAAATTCCTAAGAAATTGCTCGGGATCAGCTGAGAGATTAAAAAAATACACCTTTTCACATCCACAAGGAGAAAGTCGGTTACAAACCCAGAAGAACACAGAAGCCATGGCAATAACTGCACATCCACAGTGCTGTCACAGGCACATGAAGGCACCTGTTTCCTCCACAGCTTACCCAATACTAAGTAGTTTAACATAAATACATAAACAACATTCATGTCACAGTGCAGCTGTTTGCAGGAAGGGCAGTTCTTGCCAGGATATCAGCAGAGCTGCTCAGCAGCACAGGCACATCCCCTGCCCTGGGCCTGCATGAGGAGCTCACCGTGTGTACAACCCCTATAAGAAGGGTGAACCCAGCTGCGAGCGCGTGGCATCGCTCCCTGAAGCCCCACTGAGTCAACATTTGGTTTACAAACAGTTTGTCACATCCCCCAGTGTCATATGATCGTGGGATGAAGCAGCAGCAGCAGCAGCAGCATGCAAGAGCTTGGACTCAGTCAGCCAGGAAACCTGTAATAACTGCTGTGGGTTAATTTTGGCTGTATTTAATTCCCTGGTGCTCCCTCTGGGGTTGTTGGGATTTCTGAGAGAGAATCCATGCATTTGCTCAAGGCAGAAGGAAGATGCAAGAAGGGGAAAGCAGAAAGGGCTGCGTGCTTGGCTGCTGTGTTACGTGTTTCTACTATGAATACACCAGTCTTGTGACAGAACCCAATTTCAGGGCCTTCTCTGTGCACAAGAGTGAAAATCTCCTAATCCTACCGTGTCAGATCCTTGGGTAGCTATCCCCATGGTTCCCACATGGAAATCATACTTGGCAGTTCTACTTGTCACACATAAATGCAACACGTAAACTGCCTGGTCAGGCACATGCTGGCTTTTTAAATGGAGTATGAGAGATGCCAGGCCAGGAGAGGCCTTTGCTTCAGCTCTTCTTCATTACTCCAGTAAATACTTGTCTCTGGAACCTCCTACAACTATGGTACCTCTTGGTCTGTGCAAAATGCTACTCTTAAATCAGATTGCTCCTGAAACCCCTATTATTAATTCTTTTACCAAACTCTCCTCCAGTCCAGAAGTCAAGTGTTGAACCATCTTCAAAGTTCTTTACACATCCAGCCCTCCCCATGGTTTGCTTCCCTCCCTGGTCCCAATTTCTGCAACTCTTGAGTATTGAGTATTAACAAACACCTCTGAGATGCTTCCATACAATCCTACATCCATCATTCCTGCACTGATCTTCAGGACCCATATGTCAGCGTGCCCAGAAAGCCACTCCATTCTTGCATATGGTGAAACAGTTTATAGTTTAGATGCTGAGATGCTCAGAGCAGGGACCATCTGCTATTGCTTAAAGAGGAGCCAGCCCTCAACACACCCCAGTGCCAGTCAGGGACAGAATAGCAACAGATACATCATGGAATCACTGCAGTTGGAAAGGACCTCAGGAGACTCCTAATCTAATGCCTCTAGCACAAGGCAGGGTCTGCAGTGAATTCTCCTCACCATTCCAGGCTGTGGATGTGTGTGTGTATTAACCTGTGCATGTGCATATATGTTCATACATACAAGCACAGCCACTTATATTTATTCTTTGAAAATCCAGGGAAATCTTTAACTGTGGGAAAAGACTAGAAGACACAGATTTGTGTCCTGTGTCTGCAGCTGTTTTGATCCAGACCTGACTCACCTCCACAGCTTTGATGCTTTATGTGCCCAAGCCTCTGGCTTTCTCCTCTTACATGATGTCCTTATGCTGGAAACCTGATGTAGACTCATTTGGGTGGCACAGGCTGCACCACCCATGAGCTACACAAAATTCTGCATCAGGTATGGAGTGAAAAAAGTGGGGTTTGTTCATACAAACCAAGGGGGGACATCACGCTCACATGGATTGAAAGGTTTTCTCTGTGCTAAATGAAGAGCCAGAGTGAGTACAGGCCATAAAAAGCACTAATCTCAAAGCAAGATGGTTTCTGAGTGCATGCAAGTGCAGCTCAAATTCAGTCTGAGACCCCTACAAGAGCTCGAGCAGGTTTAAGCCCAGCTTGCTGCCATGTGCTCCCACACCTTGCTTTGCACAAGATTAGTTTCATCCACATTTTCAAAGGGTAAAGAGACAGAGATACCCAGGGCATTCTCTGCCCAAGCTGGGTGGATGCACCACTCTCACAGTACCTGTCCTTTCCCCCTGCCTGCAGACCAGCAGAGATCCACTGACACCAGGGTGAGAAGAATCCCACCCTCCATGACTGACCAGGAGTCACAAGAGAACCCTCCAAGAGCCAAAATCTATCAGGTCACTACTCAACCTGAACTTTGAGAGGGTTTTCTTTACCACAACCTTTTCCTATAAGATTGGTGTAACTAGAACACTTTGAGGAGTTTTGGAAATGGTTACAGAGTTGCTGCAAATCAGAGGCTGACACTGACACCAGCAGCACCATTAGCTGGTACACACAGGGTTGGAAGCACTGGCAGGGCAGTTCAGTCATCCAGTCATGACAGTGTCAAAGGGATTAAATAACAAGACTCACTTCTCTACTGTTCTCCTGTCATAAGTCTAAAATATATGGAACAAGGTTGGCTAGGAGATGGAGGGAGCCAATCCTCCACTGAATGCAAAGCAAGAGTAATACATGATGTCAACATACACCTCAAACCCACAAACGAAGGCAAGGCCGATGACAGCTGAACAGCAGCGGGGTTAAATCTGGGAGCACAGAGAGAGGAGTTCACAGAAAACAAAGAGAAAAGCCTCCCAAAATAGCCTGGCAACTGTCACCACTCGGCCTGTCGGCACTGGAAGGTTTGACATTGCCATGGTGTCCCATGATCACAGCTCTGCTCTTAAGGGGCTTCTGTCAGAACCGGCACTACCAAAAATTCCACCTCCAAGTAATCCCGTATCTCTGGCAGCATAGATTACACTTGCCAGTGATTTGGGGAACAACAAACAGCTCATACTGCTGCTCCTACAACACCACAGAGCTTCTGCACCTGCCCTTCTCAGTCCTCAGCCCCAGCTTCTGTGTGTCCTCTGCCTCAACACCCTGCACGGGCGCTTCTGCACCACGAGCCCAGTTCTAAAATCTTTATGCTTTAAAAGCCTTGAGCAAATCTAATCCTGAAACAACCAGAAGAAAGAGGTAAATTCTGCTTTAAAGAGAGCAGGGGGAAAGGGAGCAAAATGAGATAAAAAGGTTCATTTTCTAGTCTGATTAATTAGCTATGGAGCTTCATTTTTTTTAACAGCAGTTGAGTCATACTTCTCGTGTAAGCAGGAAGAGAGATATGGATTATGTCAGATTTTTCCATTGGAAAAAAACTCACAACAACTAGAAGTACTCAGCAGTATCCATGCCAGTCATCAAAAGAAACCAACAACAAATCTCTTACAATGATTAGCACAACAAAAAACGCAGCAGAGCACAAGGGAAAAGAGAAATACATGCAAAGGCATAATTATGTCATGAACGTAGCATTTCCAAGATGAAATAGCAGCACAAAATGTCAGGGGGAGAAGTGCTTTGAATAGAAGCCACATTTTAAAACTCCCCACGCCTTCATATGTGCACCGGGGCAATCAGCTTATTTACAAGGAGGTAGATGTAAATACCTGATGCATTAAACCAGAGATGGCTTGGCTAAATGTCTGTGGAATTCTTTACAACTACCAGGATCCTGCGTGAGCTGCACGATGGTGCTGCCAGTGAGTGCTGAGGCACCACACTTCACTTCCCCGTGGCTGGACAGGAGCTGTGCTCACCAAGGCAGCCCTTGGCAAGCCAGAGCTTCCAGCTCGGCTTCTGTGGGAGAAAGAGCCACTGCTGGAAGGAAAGAGAAGGTCAGCTGGACACTCACACTCTGTGTTACTGAAATGGGAGGGAAAGGGGAAGAAAGCTAAATTGCCCTGCTTTAACTCCTGCTAGGACACCAGGCTCAGGCTCATGCAGGATTGCCAGCTTTTGGCCCTCATTTAACCTTTGTAATCAAACAGCATCTTGGCAAAGCCAGGAAGCTCAGCACATACCACAGACAGGGAATTCACTATGCAAAGAGCCACAGGGACCAACCCTTATGCACAACCTTGGTGCTGTGAGCAGGGCAGTGACCCTGCCAAGGCTCAAGGAGTGTTTGGACAGTGCTCTCAGGCACAGGGTGGGATTGCTGGGGTGTCCTGTGCCAGGAGTTGGACTTGATGATCCCTGTGGGTCCCTTCCAGCTCAGGACATTTTATGATCCTATGAACCTCTGTGAGCCTCAGAGTATTTGTGCCTCCATGTGTCTAACAACCTGCACTGAATTCACCTCCCATCCAAACCAGGCCCTGATTTCCCAGTGACTTCCACTTCCACAGTGCTCCTCCTCTGCAGCCGCTGGCCTGGTTTGCCATTTGCACTCACAGACCAGAACGCAGCCCTAAACCAGTGCCAGGCCATGTGGGACTGACTTCAAAATCCAATCTAGATCATCATCTTACTCCCTTCCTTTTCATCATCTTCATCCCACTAATTCCAACATGATTTTTAATACCCATTATTTCAACAGCAGTCGGAGGCTAATGCTTTGTACTATCTGAGAAGAGCTTGAAATGAGTCCAGTACGTGATCAAGTGCCAACACTAAAAATAAAGTCTTTCTGTCGCTAAAAAGCAGGGACTGTCAGTTTTCTAATGGTGTGGAGCAGGACTGGCTTTTCAAGTCTCACCAGTTTAGTCATTCTGACCACTAAGTATGTAATTTCTCTCCCACTCAGCCAGCACTCCCTGGCACTGGATCAAGACAGTCTATATAAAATCTTGCCCTTAAATTACTGAAATTTTTGTTCCTGCCTGAAATAACTCTACATTTCATAATTAGAAAGCTCACAAGCATTTCACTCCTGTGTGGAAAATGGAAATTCAGCTACTGCAGGTTTGCTTAGCAAAGAAATGTTCTGCTAACAACACCTTTGCCCTTGCAAGTGCTCCATCAGGGGTTACACTGCACTATTTAGTGCAGTTCCTAAAGGCACTTCTACAACACAAGCAAATATAGATGTGTTTTCTGCCATCAGCTCTATTACATAAACATATTCTAAACTTCCAAGATGCAGCCTTAGATCAGCTGCAGCCAAACCAACAAGGTCTCCTGCAGCCCAGGGCTGACATTTGTCCTGCTGCCTTGCAGTGGCAGAGCAGTGCAGAACAGCCAAGGCTAAATGGAAACTCACCTTGTCAATAATGGGGGTAAAAATGTAAAATCACTTTGCAGCCCACTTGGCAAGGTGGCTCCACTCACCCCACACCCGCTGGAAGGGCAAGGTGGGGTGGGAAGACAAGGCAGGGCCTCTCTGCTCCAGCACTCAATCCTCTATGGGAAGAGTCTCTCCAGGTCTTCTCTTACCTGGTCAGAGACATGGAAAAACAGTTGCAAATGCGTTTAGCTCCAACTTGGCAAACTGAAGGTGAGATTTGTGTTGCCTAACTAGAGACCTCAAAGGCACACAGAGAAATCTCTGCCAGTCACTCCAGGCTTTCTTTAGCCTCTCCCATGGCAGGGCCTTGCAGCAAGCTCTGCTGAAGCCAGGGCTGCCCTCACCCTGCCCAGCCTTACACCCTGCCAGCAGAGCTTCTGCCCCACCAAGGTCACTGATAACTCATTTGATACCTCAGTGAACAGATCCAGGAGCTAAACTGGCTCACAATGGGACCAGACAAGCCCTGGCACTGGTATGAAAGGCACACGACAGGAGCAGCAGGAAGGGCAGGACAGAGATAGCCTTAAGCTGCCACATAACATCTTGTTCATGTCAAGACAGACAGTTCACACTGACCTTGGCCCAGGGAAAGATAGATTTGTCAACAGAGAAAGCACCCAAGTCCCTCCAGAACCAGTACTGCTTTCACAGAAACCAACTCTAACTTACAGACACCAAAGCTCACGTAGAAGTTGTTCCATGAGCTCCTGTGAATGCCAGGAGCGCCCAGGTAGCACTAAGTAAAGGCAAAGATGATGAAAGCAGTGGCTAAGTACAGAAATACCCCTTGTCCTGTCATTCCAGGCCCTTGTTTAAAGTCCCTCTCCAGCTCTCTTGGAACCCCTTTAGGCACTGGAAGGGGCTCTAAGGTCTCCCTGGAGCCTTCTCTTCTCCAGGCTGAGCACTCACAGCTTTCCTAACCTGTCTCCAGAGCAGAGGTAAAAAATCTCTTCAAGAATTCCCAATATTGGAAAAGATCTATGTTTGAGAATCCGATTTCCATTAGTTTTCAAATGCCAACTACACTTTCAGGCAAAGTTCATCAGAACTTGCCTTTATCCACAGGAGAAAAAAAAAGAAGAAAAAAGTCAATTGACACTATCAGGGCTGCTCAGTCCACAGGAAAGTGTCTTTGGGGTTTTTTTAATCCTGTAGGAAACAAACTAAAGCAAATCTCAGCCTGGCCACCAGTAACAAAATCCTTCACTGCTGGTTTCTAAGCACAGCCCCCTCCTGCTGCCAGCAGCAGTGCAAAGAGAGGGCAGGGGGTCCATCCTGCCCATGGAAAAGAGAGGTAGTGGCAAATATGGTACAGAGAACACTGAGCTATTAAAGAAAATGACCTGTGGGATGAAGTCACTGCAGAGGGACAAGAGCTGCTTGAATGCCAGTTCCCTGTGAGACCCTCACACAGAGTAACTGAGCGCTGTGCACATGAAGGATGAGGCCGTGCACCGACCCTTGTCAGAGCACGACACCAGATATCCTGAGAGTTTGAAAGATGGACACAACTAAAGTGTCACCTTTCCCTGGTGGCATGAATGACATTTTGAGTCTAATGAACTGTGGTCTCTGTGATCAAAGAAATACAGACCTGATACAAACTTTTATGTTTTCCTAGGAGTAACATAAACCCAGTTATTGCCCCGACGCCGTACACATGCCCTGTAGGGCTCAGATCCTGGCAGCCCCTGTGAACTCTGACTGAGTGCCCTATCAGGACTTCCAAAGTGTCACACAGCCCTGGCTGGCAGAGCCAAAAAAAGGTCGTAGCCAGAAATGGTGAGAGCAATGGACATATCCAGCAAAGGAAGGGGTGGCAGGGAGAGCAAACTCTGCATCCCTGCAACCACCAGGAGCAGCAGCCAGGAGCTGCCTGGGCTCACCGGGGAACTACAGCACTTACTCATCCCTGAATTAAATCTGGTGGAAGTCCAGCTGCAGGATGGGGAATTCCCTCTTTATTTCCTTGTATCACCTGAGCATGAGTCTGCCCTACAGGTGGGTGGCACAGGCAATCCTCAGGAACAGCACATTCCAACCTGGATGGTGAATAGGAGAAATTTAGGAGAGGGCAAGGTTTGCTGACAAAACAGAGCTGCCAGAGCCATGAAACAGTCTCACTTCTGAGGAGATCACCCCAGTCCAGAGGAGGCCACTGACTTGATCAGAGGGATGGAGCACCTCTGCTATAAGGAAAGGCTGAGGGAATTGGGATTGTCCAGCCTGGAAAGAGAAGGCTTCAGGGTGACCTAATTGTGGCTTCACAGTACCTGAAGGGAACTTACAGGAAAGATGGAGAGAGACTATTTACAAGACCCTGGAGTGACAGGACAAGGGGGAATGGGTTCAAATTGAAAGAGAGTAGATTTAGATTGGACATTAGGAAAAACTTCTTTACTGTGAGGGTGGTGAGGCACTGGAATGGGTTCCTCAGGGAAATTCTGGCTGCCCCATCCCTGGAAGTGTTCAAGACCAGGTTGGACGGGGCTTGGAGCAATCTGGGGTAGTGGAAGGTGTCCCTGCCCAGGGCAAGGGCATTGGAACTAGATGATCTTCAAGGTCTCCTTCCAACCCAAACCATTCTATGATTGTAAGATTTCTGCTGAAGAGGAAAGAGATGCAAAGAGTATTATGCAAGAGGACTTGCAGAGGGATCCCACTGCAGTCCCATCTCTGTGCCAGCTGTGAAGGAAGAGCTCCCAGGAGGAAGCAGTGAGCTGATGCTTGGGAGAGCAATTCTGGGTCTGTCTCACTGGGAATATGACTACAGGTCCCCAAGACCATGGATGCACCACTGAGTTCCCAGCTTGAAGCAAGAGCGAGGCACATGGATGGACGGATGGATGGATGGACGATGATGGCCAAGAGAAGATGGATGGACTGAGAGGCTCCAGAAACACAACAGCTCAGATTAGGAGCTGGACAGCAGGACTGCTTGGGCAGCCTCTTGGAAACCATGTCAAGGCCATGTGTATCACAGAATCATGGAATGTCCTGAGTTAGGAGGCAGACACAAGGATCATGGAGTCCAACTCCTGGCCTTGCACAGAACACCTCAACAATCCCACCATGTCCCCGAGAGCATTGTCCAAACGTTCCTTGAGCTTTGGCAGGTTTGAGGCTGTGACCACTTCCCTGAGGAGCCTGTTCCAGTGCCCAACCACCTTCTGGGAGAAGAACCTTTTCCTAATATCCAACCTCCCCTGGTGTAGCACCAGACAAACGTACAAGTGTCAAGTGTCTCAGTGTATGGCTTAGAAGATGGAAAGAAGGAGTCAGTGGGACGTGAGGAAACTCCTAGAATAGAAGGGAGATCTCATCAAAGCCAAGAAGAACCAAGCTGCTGGGGTTACATCAGCCAATGACACAATACTGAAGAGTCCATGGGAAACTGTGCTATTTTGAAAAAGATCCACCAAGGCTTTCATAGAGAGAAGTCTTGTGACAGAAAGGCACTGGAGTCCTTCGAAGGGCAAATAAGCACAAAGGGAAGGAAGATCCAGGTGCTACAAGACATTCACCTCACATACATGGTGTGATTTTTTGGGTTGTCCCGTGCAGAGCCAGGGTGTGGACTTGATGAGCCTTGTGGGTCCCTTCCAACTCAGGAGATGCCATGATTCTATCCACAGAGACTTCTAAAGGCTTCTCACCAGGCCCCTCTCCGAGGCTCCTAAAGCCACTGAGTTGCCTGGGTAAGAGGGACGCTTCTGGCAAGACTAAACGTATTTTCATGATGGGGAGACCAGAATATGTGACAGATCCTTCCTGGGGATCTCTGCAGAAAGCTCTCCCAAGGTCTGTGCCACCAAATGTATTACATAAGGACATTTGAGGAGGTGAGGTGATGAAGAAGAAGAGGTGATTAGTGAGGCAAAGTTTGCTGATGAAACTATTCAAGAGGGTAAAGAAAACGACAAACTTGAAGAACCTTACAGTACTGAGCAAGTGCAGATGAAATGCAGTGAGATCACTGCAGAGTGAATCACAGGCACAAAATACACCTAACGTCACGTAACAAAATGAAAGGCTCTGAGCTTATTACTGTGTTCAGGGAAAAGCTCTTAGGATTATAACAAATAGCTGTAGGAAAACATCAGCTCCAAGCTCAGAAATCAAAGCAAATTCTAGAAATTACGTGGATAGGAACAAAACAAACCAGAAAATATTATTAGGCCCCTATGTAATGCAGCAGATTTACCGTATTATAAGAAATTCTAGTCTCCACAACTAAGAAAGATGTGGTAGACATGAATGGGAAAAAGCTTAACTTAAAAAAAATGCAAAAAACCTCAAAACAAGAAAGAAAAAAAACCTGCAAAACCAAGAAGCCCAAACAACTTCCCCATTTCCCAAAAGCATTTCTTATGGATTTCTGTGGTATCACAAATACAGTTTATGCTATTTGTAGGGTACCCCAGAAATAAACTGCTAAAGAAGATTTCAGAAAGATAAAAAGAGAACAAGTTGTAAAAGCTTTGGGGAGAGCAGGATGCTCACTCCACATCCACTCCCCACTGCTGCCACCCCAACCCACTGCAGCTGCACAGCAGGGATGGGACTGTGCAGGGAAGCCCAGGATCTCAAAGCCTGCAGTTCCCTGCGCCTCTGGAAACACTTGTGTGAAGGATTCATCAGAACAGACTAATGGGGACCAGCTCTGGCCCTCCTGTTCAGCAAAAATAAGAACCAGGGATCATGTTTTACTGGTGTGGGATGAAACCAAAGCGGAGAAGGCAGAGAACTGCGGGGAGCAGAGCCCAGTCTCAAAGTGTCCCTGACAAATGTTCTTGCAACAAAGCAAAATATGAACATTCCTACATTTAAGTGGGAGACTCTAGAGGCAGAACAAGGACAAAAAAGACACAGCACCAGAGAAAATCACTGACTAGGTGAGAGCAGCACCAGCCCTGCTGTGCCACAGATCTCACACTGGCCCCCAGAGCCCTCAAGCTGCTTCCTTGGGATCTTCATCCTTCAACACAGCATTTACTCATATGTTGTTACAGCATCAATGACTGATACTATCACTTTGAATTTTGCATTACCATCCCCACTGGGTAACTGGGGGCTGCCTGGGGAGACCTTATGGTACCTTCCAGTGCCTAAAGGGGCTCCAAGAGAGCTGGAGAGGGACTTTGGACAAGGGCCCTGAGTGACAGGACAAGGGGGAACGGATTCACACTGCCAGAGGACAGGATTAGATGGGATATTGGGAAGGAATTCTTCCCTGTGAGGGTGGTGAGGCCCTGGCACAGGTTGCCCAGAGAAGCTGTGGCTGCTCCATCCCTGGAAGTGTCCAAGGCCAGGTTGGACAGGGCTTGGAGTAACCTGGGCTAGTGGAAGGTGTCCCTGCCCATGGGAGGGAGGTGGAACAAGATGAGCTTAAAGGTCCCTTCCAACCCAAGCCACTCTGGAATTCCATGATTCTAACTGCTCAGCTTGCCAGGCCCTGGAGCAGGCTTCCAAAGGAGGTGCAGACAAGCTCTTTGTGAAGATGTTTAGGAAGGGATTAGATAACTCTTTTGGAAAGAGCTCTGATAAACCTGGTCATGCCTTAGTGCAGAGGACTGGCTCAGAAGGGCTTCTGTGACCTGTTCCAGCCACGCCTGGAACTCTCCAAGTGCAGCTGCCTGTCCCCACCACCAAGACAGCCCAGACTGGTCTGTGGGCAAATGGCAACAGGCTGAACAAATGGCAGCAGAAGAGATGCAGCTTTCAGCATCACACCACAGAAGGAGAACTATCCAAGCACTGCTACAAGAAGCCAAAGCATGAGGAATCCAGCTTAGACAGACTGGAGAAGGGGTGAGTGGTTAGAGACTGACATCAGGCCAGAGTAACACATTAGCAGGATGGGGGTCAGGCTCTTCTCCCAGGTAACAAGGGACAGGACAAGAGGAAACAGCCTCAAGCTGCACCAAAGGAGGTTCAGGTCGGACATCAGGAAGAATATTTTTTAAAAAAGGGTCATTAAGCATTGGAAGGGGCTACCCAGGGAGGTGGTGGAGCCACCATCCCTGGAGGTGTTCAAGAAAGAACTGGATGTGGCACTTATATGAGATGGTCTAGTTGACAAGGTGGTGTTTGGTCAAAGGTTGGACTTGATGATCTTGGAGGTCTTTTCCAACATTAATGATTCCCTCATTCTATGATTAAAATAAATAAATTATATATTAAAAAAAAGCTGGTAGCTTTGTCAACAACAGGTTGATCCCCAAATCTCCAAGACTGTGAGGGTTTGTTTCATCACCACAACACTGTAATTTAAAAGGTAATCCTGGAATCAGATTACATTAAAATGCCTTATTTTCCCCTAATGCAGCAGTTCTTGTTTAGGCCAGGGCTTGAATTGAAGTCCCGAGCACAATCTGCAGGAAGCTGGGCATGCTGTCAGCACATGGATCCCCTCCCAAGGGTTACAATCAATTCTTTGTTCCTTGCTCACTTTCTGCAGTGTTGAACAATTTTCTTTCAGACTAAGAGCACCTTAACTAAACGGAAAAGAATGGATTGTGTGGACTGAGGAGAAGCAAGGAGAAGCCAATACCCGGAATCCTTATAAGACATAGGGCCATAAGCACGGGGCTCCTTCTATAGCAGCTATTAATAAGGGATCAAAAATAACTTGTGCAATATGCTCTGAAGTTCAAACCCTGGCTCTGGTGCCATACAGGTTGGCATGGCCCCGAAGTCTCTCACTGAGAGACGGACACAGTTACCACTTATCTTTTTCAGCACGAGGGAATGCTTGTTCAGAATAATGCAACTGATATCCATTGAAAAGACAAACCATTTAGGGCTGCGAAGGTCAAATTCTGTTTGTCAGCCATCCAAGAGAGAAAAGAAAATCCAGTGCAAACCACAAAGATGGTTTGGAAATCCATTCCTTGCACGAACACCTCGACGCTGGGATCAGTCACATGTATCAGCTCAGGCTACTGAGAGCCAGGAATAGAAAAATGCTCCAAACCCTCCTGGATTAGCAAGGTGACATCCTACATATATACATATGCTTTCTTCTGGTTTAGAGCATGCTATGAAATATAATCTTCATGCCACTGCAGTAAGTTATCCAAACATTCAATAAAATTCCACTAAATACAAAGCAGAATTGCCCACCATTTCTGCAGGGTGGTATTACTGAGCCTCCTAAAAAGCGCTGGATTTTCATTTTAAAACTATTGCTTTAATGTTTGAGAAGGTATTTGGCCTTATTAATTCTCCCCTATCTTACTTTCTCTTCTTGACTCTCACCTGTAGCAACTAATGCTTTTTAAATTGTTCTTTATATCATTCACCCATCCTAGAGCCTGGTGATCTGGAGCTTAATTTAGAGTTAGAACTTGCACCCATCACACAGATTCTGAACACAACGAAGCTTTTGGTATGAGCTATGTCCTACAGCAATTAGTTCCACAGCTGAATTTTACACAGAATGGAAAAAAAAAGTTTTAAAACGCTGATGTTCTTTAATTCTTCCTTGTGGGAAAAAATAAACATTCCTAATCCCATTTTACATAAAATTTTGGATCCCTCAATCTGTGCTCGTGGCTTTCCATCAGTCAGAAAAAATCATAGACAGTTTTGATCTTTCCTGGTATAGAAACCATTCAATGATTTTCATCTTCTTGCTGTTATTTCCCCATCTCTTTCTCTTAACTACGTTTTTTTGAGATGGTAGAAATAGGAATGCACATACTAATAATCTATACAGAGGCACAACATGAACTTAATGCTGCCTTTATATCTGCTTTATTTATTCCTTTCTTAATAGTTCCTAACATTTGATTTGTTTTTTCAGCCACTGCATGTAATTCCATGCTATTACATTAAATCCCCAGAAAAGCTTTTCCAGCCTGTAACAGCTGCACTGGAAGCCACTGTTTGCCCATAAACATTACTTCCCATTTATGGACCAAATTTTGCCAGCCACTTTATCAGCAAATTGGCCAATATTGTAACACTCTTCACTGCCAGCTCTTACTGCATTATCCTGACTGTGCAGGACCCTTGGTAAACTGTGTCCTCACTCTATATTCTCTTTTCAGTCTCACCCAAGGGTGTGCAGAGCAGCACAGGCTCCAGGGGAGATGCACAGGATAACTCACCTTCCTCCTGCAAACTTCCTCCTTTGTTTTTTCTCTTTCAGGCAGTAAGTAATCAAAGATAAGATCTCTTTTTATTTCACAACAGCTTTATTTCTTAGGGCTTCCATTGAGGGGTGTTGTGAAAAGCATTTTGGAAATCCAAACATACCACCTCCACCACATTTCTCCAATCCACATGCTTTTTGCCTCCTTTGAGATCATTTTCTAGTTCTTCTTAGAGTCCCTTATGGAAATTGGCACCACATGGAGAACTGTCACTTCCCACTGACATCCCGTGGTAGTGACTTAAGTGTTTTAAGATATACTAAACACAACGGATTATAGATCAGTGACTGCATGTGCCAGTTTCTCTTGAAAAAATACCAGCTGGTGCTGAAGACCCAACACTTTTAATTTGTCTGAGCAGTTCTGGAACCTCTTCTGTCAATACTGCAGCTTGGGAAAGCTCAGAAAGCTGAATTTTTTATTTTTATTTCAAGAGATCTTTGTACAGGAAAGACTGAAGGGAATGCAGCCCTGGTATTGCTGAGAAACACTACAAAACTGTTCATCACACAATGGCAACACTGGGACAGATTTGTCATTTGAAACTATTCCGTTGAGCCGTATCCAAGACTCAGACTCTCTCAATACTCTCCAGAAAAAAAACCTCAGGATTCTGTGTGCTCCCTGAATAGAGCCTGTACCTATTACAGTGATTTATGAAACAGAGGAGAATACACACAGGCCATGACATATAAAAGATGATATGTCACAAGGAACAATATATCATTCTTTCCAGTCTGAAATAATTAGGATTTAAATTCCACTAAATCACCACTTTTTAATTTTCCTTATTGGAAGTCCCCCTGTTCCACCAATCCAATATGCAGAAGTTTGCGGAAGTTCTATTTGTCTCCTCTCCACGTACACCTCACCTTCTGCATCCATGGGTGTGGGAACAGGGAAGGGGTGCAGCCCCAGGGGAAGAGGTGTGGGTGATCTTACCTGACACTGGGAAGGCTCCTGCACTGAGCCTTTCCACAGAGGACTAACACACCAGCACCTGAGGACCTCTGTCTATACCAGCATCTAAGGTGCAGCTCATCTCCCACTGAGGATACAGAACCTCAGAATGGGTCACTTTAGAAGGGACCACAGTGGGTCATTTGGTCCCACCCCCCTGCTCAAGCAGGGCCATCCCAGAGCACATGACACAGGATTGTGTCCAGATGGTTCTGGAATATCTACAGTGAGGGAGATTCCACAGCCTCTTTGAGGAATCTGTTCCAGTGCTCAGTCACACAACACAGTGAAGAAGTTCTTCCTCATGTTCAGTTTCTGCTCATTGCCTCTTATGCCATTGCTGGGCTCCACGGAGCAGAGCCTGGTCCATCCCCTGACCCCTCCCTGCAAACAGTGACTGACATTGAGGAGGTCCCCTCTCAGCATCTCTTCTCGAGGCTGAAGAGGCCCAGCTCCCTCAGGTCTTCCTCATAAGAGAAATGCTCCAGTCCCTTCATCATCTCTGTATCCTCTGCTGGGATCTGCTCCAGGAGCTCGATGTCTCTCTTGTGCTGAGGAGCCCAGAACTGGACACAGCACTCCAGCAGTGCCTCACCTGTGCTGAGGAGAGGGGCAGGATCACCTCCCTGATGTGCTGGAAATGCTCTTCCTAATGCACCTCAGGATCCCATTGGCCTTCTTGGCCCCCAGGGCACCTGGATGAAAAGTGCAGCCCCTGAGGAGCTGCAGGGGACTCTATTGCCTTTCACTTCCCCCACATGAATTAGACTGAGAAGTGAAGTGACAGAGAGTCTGGGAAACAATGGCAGTGGGTAGGCAAGTGACACAGGGACTGGAGACAAAGCTCAACAGCTCCAGGGCAGTCAGGACCTTCAGAGCAGCACTTTGGTCCAGAAAGCATCCAGGCAGCCCCGGAGCAGCACACACACCTGGGAACACAGAGCACTCAGCACATGTGGACTGCCCAGGAACAGCAAACAAACAAGAGCCACTTCCCACCCAGGACTATTGAAAGGAACACAGAGCCACAGGCTGTTAAACAGGGATCTTTTCCCCACGGTTTCCTTCCCCTCCAAGCCAGAGGCAATTCCAAGGCAGGGACTGCAGCTGCCAAGCCCTGCTGTCCCCTCACTGCCCCACTTGCAGAAAGGCTGGATCTCCAAACCACAGGAGCTGCTCGCTCCTACCTACTAGCCAGGTTTCCCCACCCCCTGGCAGGAGCAGGGCTTTGCTTGCACCAAGGTTTGGCACTCAAGGCTACTCCTTAAACCCAGCTCCCCGAGGCAGCACATCCATCAGCTGGGCATAGGCTGGACACATGGGGCTGAACAGCCCTGTCTGACTTGTCATGAGTCTGTGGGGTGCTGAGGTTAAGCAAAGTGGGACCCTAAATCACGTTTTTTCCAAGGGCCAAGCTGAGCCTGCTGGCTCATGGCTGTTCACTCTTCCAGTTGATCCACAGGGATGAAGCATCCACCACTCAGGGGCTATTCACCCTCCGCCAGAGCCTAATCCCTACCTGGTGCCTCCTGCACCCCCTTTCCATATCAGATGGCAATGAGCAACAGTTAATATCTGAAGGAGTGATTAAATTGGTAGCTGGACTGAAAGTAAAAAGGGCTCCACTAAAGTGGGCTCACAAGCCAAAAATGTCCGCTCAGCTTTATAGCATTTCCTCTGGTGTCAGCACATGGGAGCAGGGAGAAGCATTCTCAGCAACTGGAAGGAATTGCTAAGCCCATTAGTAAAATTAAGGCAGCCAAGTTCGATAAGAGAATACCCCGGCCTTAAGAGCCACTGATGTCTGTGCTGCAGGATGGGGAAGAAGCATTTACCCAAGTGGCAGTAGGAAACAGAAATCCACTGTCATCATCTCCCCTGGGAGATATTGCCCGGCAGCACCTCTGACTGTGTGTTTGCCCCCGAAGGAAAGGGATCATGACCTGCCTTAAAACTGAACGGGTGTTGACAGACAAGCAGTTTGGAATCATTAGTGATGTCGTGCAGGTTTACACCAAAAAGTAGAGAAGGTACCACATGAGACAACAGGAATTGCTCACTGGCCATGTTCCTGCAGGACTGAATGCTGAAGCACTAAGAGACAAGTCAAGTAGAAAGAACCTCTTCTATTTCCCTCCTGGCAGGGACTTCACCATACAAATCGAATTTTTAGAAAGGGGAAAAAAAATAAATCAGAGAGACAAGAAAACCAGGAAAATGCCCTAGGAATGGTTAGTCTGCTGTGCACAGGACTGTCCCAACCCTGCCAGTGTTCAAGGCCAGGTTGGAGAGGGTTTTGAGCAACCTGGTCTAGTGGAAAATGTCCGTGCCATGGTTGGAGTGAGATGATCTTTAAGGTCCCCTCTGACCCAAACCATTCTGTGGTTCTGTGGTTCTAGGAGCATGTGACAGTGACTGCAAAGAGCCAGATGCAAGTAAGACTGAAGCTTCTTGCAGCCCACAGCTACAGCAGTGCTGCATCTGACAGCCCTGGACACACACTTGAGGGAATGGACAGTTCCCAGGAAATACAGACTAGTCCTGTTAGCTCCACTGGGCAGCACCAGAGCCTCAGCCCAGGGAATGAAGGGGAAGGAATGATCATGGATCACTTTTGGGACCATGTGGGATACTCACATGGCTTAGGAGGGAGTTGGCTAATGTCACTGCAAATCACTGTCATCTTTCAAAGGTCTTGGTGACAAAGGGAGGTCTGATGACATGCAAACATCACCCCATCGTGTAAGAAGGATCCAGGGAACTACAGGTCTGCCAGTCCCAACGCAGTCCCTGGAAGGGCTGTGTAGTAAATCCTCCTGATGGCCATTCCCAGCAGGAGGTGGTGGTGACTGGGAACTGCCACCTTGGATTTACCAGTGGCAAATCTCGCCTAACTTGATTGCCCTCCATGAGGTGGCTGCGTGGAGGACAGGAGAGCGAGTGTGGAACACCTTTGACACCATCTCTGACAGTGTTCTTAGCAGGCAGGAGCTGGACTGCAGGAGCAGATGATAAGGTGATGGAAAATTGCCTGGGATACCAGGCTCAAAAGGTGATCAGCTGTACAAAGTTCAGCTGGCAGCTGATTACCAGCAGCATCCCTCAGGGCTGGTATTGAGGCCAATACAAATCCATGCCTTCATTAACAAACTTGATTAACATTAATTACAGGACAGAGAGCACTATCAAGAAGTTTGTAGATGATATCAAACTGCTGGCGTGGCTGGGGCAGGAGGTCCTTCTCAGAGGGACCTACACAGGCTGGAGAAGGGGTCTGATGGAGGGTTTGTGAGGGAGGGATAACCAAGACAAACAGAGTCTCCTGCCTCTGGGACAGAATAACCCCTTGCACCAGCACAGACTGGGACAACTGGCTGTACAGCAGCTCTGCACCAAATGACCTGCCAAGCTCTCAGGGAGGCTGAGCAGCCAGGGGACAGACAGTCTCAGTAAGTGCTTTATGGACTATCACCACAACTGTCTGGAAGAGACTCTGCGACACAACAGTGACTTTCTGCTTCTCCAGAGTCTTTGAAACAGTCATTTCGAACACAAGTTCTACCTTTCAAAGCCTATGCAGGGTACACAGATTCCCCTAAAAGGTAATGATGAGAACATCAGCCCACAGTAAGTGGAGCTGGCTGGAGCATGGAGTAGATCAGTCGGCTTCCTGAGAACACAGGGAAGGAGCATGAAGCCAGGGAAGAACTGAAAACCAGGATCAAGTGATGAAACCAGCTTTGAAGGTTTAACTCGTTAGGAAGTAAGTCAGCAGATCTTTCTTTTCTACCTGTTCTAGAGAGCTATTTCAGCTCAGAATTCCTAATTCTGCCTAAGAGATGATGATGTGGTAATAGGCTAGAATGTAGCATTTCACATGTGCCATCAAGCTGCTTTGAAAGTATTTTTCCCAGAGAAATGGTTAAATTAATGCAATGTGTCAGTCACATGGATGTCAGCTGTGATGGTCAGTAAAAGACCCAAACAAGGGTCTGTGGTTCTCTAGCACAGGAACTGCTACTGGCATTATCATATCCCTTTAAAAAAAAAAATTAAATCAGACACTTGGCAAGTGTGTGGTGTTTGTGTGGCTGCCCAGTGCAGGCTCAGGATGTGCACCTCTTCCTGGACAGGTGTCGGCTCTGCTAATGCAATCAGTTAGCTCAGATTTGGTCTTATCCACATAAACACCAAACCTGTCCATGCTGAGAGTGTGTCATCTCATTTACAGAAACCAGAGAATAAATGGAGTAGAAAAAGTGGCTTGTTAGAGAAAAATTTAGAACATTTCACCCTCC
The DNA here is from genome assembly GCF_003984885.1 of Neopelma chrysocephalum. Lineage (NCBI taxonomy): Eukaryota > Metazoa > Chordata > Aves > Passeriformes > Pipridae > Neopelma > Neopelma chrysocephalum. The sequence continues at coordinate 1,255,153 of NW_020897784.1, forward strand.
AATACCACAACAGTACTGAAGATAAATATTCTGATGACTTCTGTTGGACAGGCAGAGCCTCTGTTAATGATGTAACTCAGAGCAATGATACAAAAATAAATATATGTAGATACAAAGATATATAGATACATAGATATATAGATATAGATATCTGGCTCTACCAAAACAATTAAAGCAAGCCCCATCACTCAAAGGTCAGTGTTCACCTCCACCAGCAATCTTCCAAGGGAGAAATCCTGAAATCCCTATTGACATGTCTTGCATGAAGTATCAAAGTGTAATAGATCACAAAATCCCAACCTGGTTTGGGTTGGAAGGGATCTTAAAGCCCATCCCATTCCACCCCCTGCCATGGGCAGGGACACCTTCCACTAGCCCAGGTTGCTCCAAGCCCCATCCAACCTGGCCTTGGACACTTCCAGGGATGGAGCAGCCACAGCTTCTCTGGGCAACCTGTGCCAGGGCCTCCCCACCCTCACAGGGAAGAATTTCTTCCCAACATCTCTTTACTTTTATCTTAAAACCATTCCCCCCTTGTCCTATCACTATCTCCCCATGCAAAAAGTTGCTTTCCCCCTTTTTTATAATTGTCACTCCAATACTTGTTTTGGATAAAGCTGACAATCCATATGAATTAAAATTCCTGGCAGATGAAGAGGAACTGCACCTTGTATTTTGACTTCAGAATGAAACCATGGCAGCAGCACTTCAAGATACTCCAATTTGAGCACAAAAACCTGTGTGGTGAATCAGGCACAGCTCCCTGTGTGGGCCCTACCAGCTTCAAGCTGGTTTACATCCCCCTGGGTAATGGTCTTATATTTACAAGTGCAAACTAAACAGACATAAGCCAGGTTTGGGCAGAGCCCATACACAGTCCCCTCAGTTCCCTAAATCACTGCTAGAGTCCCCTCGCTAAGCCAGCACTTGTGTTTAGACAAGCCTGGACCAGGAGTTGCTGCTATCGCATGATTTCAGATGTAAAAAAGCATCAGGCTTTGTAACGAAATTGCATTAACTAAGACAGCGAGGAATGACAAATTATAAATAGGAGGTGGCTTCAGAGAGATTCCAGAAATGGACGGTGAGCAATCACTGTGGCAAATCAATGCTCTGGCTCAGGGGATCCGAGAGGGGCCAGGTTTAGTTTTACCCTGAAAAGGCAGTGACACATAAAAAGCTGATGGCAGGTGGTCACTCTGCATTCTGTACATCTCACAAAGATTTATGAGCAAGGCTGAATGCTGAAAAAGCAACGCTGAAGCTGCTTGTGTGCCTCTGCAAGGTCAGCTTATTGTATTATGGAAACATTTCCAGTGAGACTCCTACAAGTTGAGGCTCTTATTTTGCCCAGCTACAAGAAACAAGCCACTAAATAAAAGCAGCATTAAAAAGAAATAAAAAAATCACATCATTTACTCTTAAACAGTGAATGTTCACTGGTTTTGGTTGTCTTCAGATGAGCAAAGCCTATATTTAAGGTAAGAATTTAAAGCTGGAAGGAGCTTTCCAAAATTTGTTTAACAGGAAAATATTTAACAAGAAAGCACATGGATGTATTTTCTAAATTACTAATCACTTGTAAGTACTGCACATTGTAATTATTATGAATGGAAACTGTCATGAGAAATTGCGTAGGTGTCTAAATCAAGAATTTTGATGTTCATTATTGTCAACAGCTTAGTGTGGAATGGAAGGCCTGACTCCCGGGATGTGGCTGTGGGATATCATTCTCACTAGTCTGTGAATCTAGAAAAGCAAAGTTCCTCTGAAAAACATCTGAAGTATTTAAGAATGGTCCTGTTCCACCACAGTAAGAGGTGGGACATCTCTGGAGTGAAGAGAGGAAATAAAATTTGGCTCCTGGAAGCTGTGCAGGTTGGAGCTCCATCTCACAGCCGTGCTCTGGATCCCATCACCTGCATCTTCAACAAGTTCACAGCAGCTTGAAACATCTCTACACAGGCCTGTACAGAGTAAATTCACCATGAGCTTGTTCTTAAATCCATTCATGCTGAAGTGACCCCCCAGGAAAACAGGCACCTAAATCCCCACCAAATCATTCCTCCATAGAATCATCGAATGGTTCGGGTTGGAAGGGACCTTAAAGCTCATCCCATTCCACCCCCTGCCATGGGCAGGGACACCTTCCACTAGACCAGGTTGCTCCAACCCCCATCCAGCCTGATCTCAACACTTTTAGCAAGTGAAGTTTTCCCGCTAAGGCCTAAGACACAAGGCCCAGCTCCTCCTGCACCTTTCCTCCCCACACAGATCATTTTGCTGCAGCCCAAGAAAGGAGATTGCAGGGACAGCTGTGGCACCTCCCTTCAGAAGGACAGCTGAAAATAAACTGCAGACTCAGATCCCAGGATTTATACTGGGCACCTTCCCTGTGCTGGGGCCATACCATTATCACTAGGTCAAACAGTTCACTCAGTGGAAAGCCTGTCACTGGAGAGTGGGGGCTGCCATTCCCCTGAAAGGCTCTGGGCTTCTCTTTCCTTCATTTTTTTTTACCCCAGCCTTGTGCACAGACACAATTTTTTAAAAACCAAATCAGATGTTTCAGAGTTTTTAATGTTCCACCTGCCTTCATTTATATTCAAAAGTTAGAAAGAATGAAATATCAATTTATACAACTACTTATATAATATTCCCCTCTCCCAAACTTCTTAAAACAGATTGCTCTAATATGCACAGTCTGACAGGCCTGTTTGACTTATGGTATATAATAATCCTCAATTGGAAGCCAGCATACCAACTGAGAAGTCTTATATTTTAATATTAGGCAGTTATTATCTCAGTATATTACAAGACACACCACTTGAGATGTCTCACAAGCCCCACAGTACTTAATGTGAATTCTAAATCTCTAAACCGCTTTGAAATAGAAACAGCTCCCAGCCCCTAACACTCACTGATAAAAAAAGCAAGAGGCATTATAAATTGCAAAAAATAATACCAGGATGACAGCAATTTCATCTAGGCTAGAGCTGAGAGTTCTGCACAGAAATGTACTGACTGTTTGAGCAGGTTCCAGCCAACAGGAGCTGCAGGACCCCGCACTGCTGGAGCAGGGACCACTGCATTCACTGCTCATTTCTGCATTTTTTGCTGAGCTGGCTTTCAATCTTATCAAACCATGTTGATTCAGACAAGTATGCAGCCCTAAAGACTTGTCTCCACCTCTAACTCAGGCTCGAGAATTTCATTTGCAGAAGCCAGAAAGCTTTCAGTATACATTAGGCACAACAAGCTTTCCCTAAAAGCTTCCCAAAGGAGCTTTCCACGTGGGCCCAGAGACGTGGACTGCCCAGCAGCTGCAGTGGAGATGAGAACCTTTCCACAGGCAGCACTGAGGGACCAGATTCAGCACTTCCAGCTGCTGCCATGAAGGAAGCTGGAGCTGAAAATCCCATGAGCTCCCTTGCTCCCTGTTTCTGGGGAGCAGCAGAGCCTGATGCGTGGAATCACACGTAGGATAAACAGAGGCTGAGGAAGGAAGCAATGAAGATGCACATTTCCCCTCCCAAATACCCATCGACTTACTAAAACACAGGGTGTTTCCTCCCAGCATCCAGTACTGAGGGAATGCTGTGGTTGGCTTCAGTTTCCAGAAGCCAAACCAACCAGTCGAGAAAGTGCCCCAAACCACACCAGGGGAGGGTTTCCTCCCCTCCGCCAAGAGCAGCAGCTCTCCCAGGCTCCAACTCACTGCAGCTCAAGGTTAGGGTAGTCTAGACTTATTTCTGCCCACTTAGGAGACTGCTCAGAAATAGAGATGCAAGGGACAGACAAATGAACCCACGGGGACAAAACATCACGCCAAGAAAGGGACTGAGTCAGCCAAAAGGAAGAAAATAAAAGCATGAGGTTGATAAAACAGCAATTTGGATCTTAACTATTTTGTCTCATATATTCCAGGTGTATTGTAGGCAACTTCCAAGCTCTCTCACTTTATTCAGAGTACTATGGGACGGTACATGTTACTGCATTCTCATTTTTAACCGAAACCCAAAAACTCTGTTTCCCTAGTGATAAACCCTATTTTTGACAGTGCCATATTTCAGTTTGATGAGCAGTGTTAAATGCAGCACAAACAGCTTGCAACTTCTATTTTCCCTGGCAGAGGCCTTTGGAAAGGAACTCTGCACAGGGCACCGGGAAAGGTATGACTCTCCCTAGATAACCTTCTCTTCCGAGGATGAATGTATTTTTAGGCAATGCAGCCACCCAATCTTAAAAAATGCAGCCTGATTTATGACACTATCATCACCACTTAAAGATCAGAAGCTGAACTACCTTAAAGCACAGCTGTGATGCCCCAAAGATGGGGTACCTGAACATTCATTCAAGAGTTTTCATGCCACTGTACACTGTGTCATCTCCTCACTTTTCAGGGCACAAACTGGTTGTTACCTTTTGGTGATTAAGAAATCTTGTGTCCAGGGAAAGTAAATGAAGCTGGAGAAGAGTCTGGAGCACAAGTCTGATAAGGAGCAGCTGAGGGAGCTGGGGGGGCCCAGCCTGGACAAAAGGAGGCTCAGAGGGGACCTTCTCACTCTCTCCAGCTCCCTGACAGGAGGCTGGAGCCCGGTGGGGGTCAGGTTCTGCTCCCAGGGAAGAAGGGACAGGACAAAAGGAAACAGCCTGAAGTTGTACCAGGGGAGGTTTAGGTTGAATATTGGGAAAATTTCCTCCCTGAAAGGCACTGGACCAGGCTGCTCAGGCAGTGGTAGAGTCACCATCTCTGGAAGTGTTCAAAAGACATGTGGATGTGGCACCTGGGGACATGGTTTAGTGGTGAACATGGCAGTGCTGGGTTCACTGTTGGACTCAATGATTTTAGAGGGCTTTTCCAACCTTAACAATTCCTTGATGTCATTCCATGATTCTCCCAGAAGCTGTGGCTGTAGGAGTACAGCACTTTACTGTGTGGGTTGGATCTACCTCAGTTATCCTATAAAACAAACCCAGGCTGCTTCAGGCACTATTGCAGTCCCAACCCTTTGCTCCACGCTCTCCAGTAGTGATGTCCTAGCTAGGGAAAGTATCAATCCACACACGAATCCTCTCTTTCTTCCCCTCAATCTCCAGATTTTGTTCCAGTGTTAGGACCTCAATGATTCTTCCAAGAGTCTCCAGACTGCTGTGACTAGAGTGCTCTGTAACGTATTCCCCTGGATGGTTTTAGGACTGTCCAAAAATTTTGCTGCCTCCTGCTTTGCTAGGACTGTACACAACCTTCAGAAGGGAGGAAAGGACAAATTTGCTGAGCAGGAACTGAAAATTTCCCAACCCTTTTGACATGTTGCTCTTCCGAGCTTTATAAAGCAGCATCCAAGACACACCTGCAATTTTACAGCTGTGGCTCAGAAGGAAGAATAACTTAAACCAGGACCTCCTGGAGAGGTTCCAGCCTCCACCTAACCCAGAGTCACCACACAAAGTACCTGACTTTTCAGGAAGCAGCTTCTGAATAAGCACAAGTGCCCAGCACCCAAAAACAAGTAAACAGCATGTGCTTGCAGAGTACTGTAAATGACATGAAGTGGGGAGTTATTTCACGAGCAACTCACTTCTCCTTGGAACAGGCCAAAGGAAAAAGAAGGTAAATCATCAAAGGGCAGACAGAGGATAAACAATCTTTGCTGTTATCCTTTGTGAACCATCCTTGAAGACAAACAAGCACTACTATTATTATATTTGGAGATGCTTTCCCAACTAGAAGCAGCAGACTTCTTCCCCTTAAGACTCAATTTTCATACAAGTTTACTCTTCCATTTGCTCTGTCACTCAGGAGACAGAGGGAGCAGTTCATGCCCATGCAAACACTAGAGAAGTTCAACAGCCACCAACAGTTCACTTCACCAACTGGAAGCAGCTTTCTCAATGATTTCTACATGTTCACTCACATTTAACTAATACCTCCCTTTCCATTCTGCATTTGACACAAAACCATTGCCAAAAATAATTCACTGAATACAGTCTAAGTTAATAACTGCTGCTGGATGAACATCAGTCCCCTATTTTCAATCTGCAGGCGCTGAGGGAGATAAAGTACAGCTGAAGTCACCACCCAGGTGATTTCACACCAGACACTGGCTGTGGTGCAGGTCTGTGTCTCCAAAGAGGACGATGACACAGGCTGGAGGCTCAGGAACACCACTTGTAATTTAAAAGGTTATTTTCAAAATACAGCTTCGTGGCTATAAATAGCAAAGGCAGCTTCTCACCCAGCAAGCACACAATGGGTCTTAGTCACAGTGGCCCAGATACCAGAGAAAGTGTAATTTTATCTTTGTGAACAACACACAACATTTGGGGCCACGCTGTGTTTCAAATAAACTAACCCAATTTGTAAGACTGGTCTTAGGTTTTGTGGAAGCAGCTGCCACCTCTGACAAATTAAGTCAATTGACACTGTTAACCCTTCTATTATCTAAAAAGACCTGTTTGCTCGTCCAGAGCAAGTCTCACTTAATATTAAGTTCTTTAATCAAAGAAAAAAATTCTGCTTGATTTTTCTTTCAACAAAGCCAGCTCTTTTTAACACGTAGGATTTCCTTCCTTATTATGTGGCCCTTTGGTTTCACATGTATTAAATGAGAGCAGAGGGTCACCACCATCTGCCCTATAATGTAACACTGTGATTCTAACACTGAGAGAAGTTACTGAAATATCCTCACGGGTACTACATCATTCCATTTCTCAACCAGAGCTCTGGGGACCCCCAACCTAACTGGTCTCGGCTGACACTTTACCATAAGCAGTATTATTCTCCAAGTAATATGAAAACAAACATATTTTGGCCAGGTTCACTGATAAGGAACTCATAACAACCTCCCCAACCACGCTAATAAAACATTTTCATCCAATACAGATTTACAGACTCAGGATACACATGTACAACATAACCTCTAACAAAACAGCCTTTGTTCCATCTGGGTGTGCAAGAACATCTCGTTGCTGCTCAGCAAAAATGTTAATGCATCCATGGCACATTGGAACAAAGTTTTTATTCCAGTCACAGTAAGGTCACCCTCCCTTCCTGTCAAGTTAGTGAAGAAACCCTTCACGTAAGCAGCTGGCTGGTACTGCCAGCATCTGCTCCACTGCTCACTCATCCAAACGCTCTTCCAAGTATCAAGCCCTTGGTGTTACTGGTCAGTGTCACCCGATACTGTGATCCTAAGACACATAATAACACAATTCTGTACCCTTTACATAGGCAGAATTAAATGTGCAGCCTGTCTGTCACTACAGGGCCCGCCATGGACTCCAGCAGCATGACCTTGCTGAGCTCATCGCCCGTTGCTGGACAAGTCCAAGGCACTTCACCAGACACCTCTGGCCAAAGGTCACGTTACCTCCATCAGCAAGAGACCTGGGCAGTTCTGAGGAGATCACAACCCATCCTGGCTGGAAAGCCCTCATGAAGTCATGCCAACTCTACCATGCTTCTATCCACCTTAAATTCAGCCTTCTTGGTTGTCAAAACACTTTTCAATAACTGGCTCTTACCAGCATCTACAGGACTACTTATGTATCTGCTAATAAATGGACACATGCCAGACTGGAGAGTACTTGTGCAGTGTAACTTATTTGCTACCACTATACCAAAACCCACAACCAACCAAAAGAAAGCTGAGCCATCACAAAGTTCCCTGCTTTGCCAGCTGAAGTCTTATTCAACCTGAGGATCTGTGAGCTCTCATGCTCTTTGCTTCATAACTTATTTTTGGAAGTCCAGAATAAAAACGTATCAACCTTCTCTCCCCTTTTTCCCTGACAGCCAGGAGCCAGTGAACTCCTGAACGGGCTGACACAAGTCCCAAATGCTTCAGTAACACCATCCTTCAGTAACACCATCCCAGCAAAGAAGAAATCCTGATCAGCTCAGCGACTGTCCTGCTATTTGTGCTATTAACATGTTATTCTTTACAAACATTATTTCCAGATGTTATTCCTGATGGTGCTTCTTTCCCGGTCATTTTGCTACACTACATGCTTAATCTACAAGATCTTGAGCTAAGAAAATTTTCTTCCCGAGGCTGGCCCGGATCCAAACCGGATTCATTTCACTGACCAGATGCACCAATGTGGGACATTGATTTCCCATGCCCTGCTAAATTCTAAATCAGTCTTAGATAGCAACAGGTTTCCCAATATTCTGGGATGGCAATTACACATGCTTCCTCGCATTCCTGCTCATTTACACAAGGACAGCAAAGGCTACGGATGAAACACAGCACACGTTTCTCAACAGCCAAGGCTTTACCACTCCATAGCCAATTCCTGGGACCACTTTGTACTATCTTCAGCACATTTGGCTGAATATTAATAGAATCTATGTGGCTTATCGGCGATGAGGGCACTCTCTGCTCCCTGCCAAAGGAGCAGTTTGAGGAGTTTCAAGGCAACTCTGATAAAACACAACACAGGGGCTGACCAGACACTCCTGACCTTGCAAAATCCACATTCCCCCGGGGAAATTTTCCCAGCATCGCTGCTATTTCAGCAGACCCCAAAAGCACAAAGGCAGAAGTTTTCCAAAAACTAACAAACTGGCCAGCTGGCCAGGCCGGCAGCCCTGACAGCCCCTCGATCTTTATTCTGCTAATTAAGCTCCTTAATAACCCTGCAAAAGCCCGGTACATCACGCTGCCCGACCGGAATAGGCCACCTGGGGCTGTGCCGTGACAGCGGCCGAGCGGGGCTCGGCTCGCAGCGCCCTGTCACCCTTTGTTTACCGACAGCCCCGGCGCGGGCTGCGCGGAGCCCCCCGGCCCCGGTACCTGGTGCAGGGCTGTCAGCCCGTCCACGTTGGTCGTGTTGATGCGGGCGCCGCGGCCCAGCAGCCGCTTCACCTCCTCGGTGTCCCCGCTGGAGCAGGCGGCCAGGAACACGGCGCCCTCCTCGAAGCGGACGCGGGATCCCCCCGCGCCGCGGTGCCGGCCGCGGCCGCCCCCCGCCGCCACCGGCTCCTGCTCGGTGAGGGAGCCCTTCCAGCGCCGCAGCTGCTCGGCCCGCCGCAGCCGCGCCGACTCGGCCCGCTTGCCGCCCAGGTGCTCCGGCTCGGACATCGCCGCCGCCGCTCTGAGGGGCCGCGCGGGGGCCGCGCCGCGTTCAGCCCGGAGCGGGGCGCAGCGTCCCCGCCGCCATCTTCGCTACGCCCCCCCGTCCCCGCCGCCACAGCCGCCGCCACGCCCCCGCCCCGCGGCACCCCGGGACATGTAGTTCGAGGGGGGCGGTGCCGCACCTGCCCCCCGGGGCGGCCGCGGCTTCCCGGCGGCCTCCGCGCGCCGCCGCACCTGGGCGCGACCGGGACTACAACTCCCGGCGGCCCCCGCGCGTAAGGGGCGGGGCGGGGCTGGGCAGGGCGCCATCGCTGCGCCCTCACATGGGTCCCCCTGCCCTCCGCCGAGTGACGGAATGCCGGAATCCAGGAATCACTGAGGTTGGAAAATACCGCCGGGACCACCGAGCGCAACCTCTGACCGAGCCCTGCCTTGTCAAACGGAGCAGACCACTGAGTGCCACATCCAGTCGTTGCTTGGACACCTCCAGGGTGACTCCGACACCTCCCTGGGCAGCCCCTGTCAATACCTGACAACACTTTTCATGAAGAAATTCCTCCTCATGTCCAACCTGAACCTCCCGTGGTGTAGTTTAAGAATATGTCGTCTTGACCTGTTCCCTTGTTCCCTGGGAGCAGAGCCGGACTTCCCCCCATGGCTCCCCCCTCCTCTCAGGGAGTTGCAGAGAGCCAGAAGGTCCCCCCGAGCCTCCTTTTCTCCAGGCTGAGCCCCCCCAGCTCCCTAAGCTGCTCCTGCTGCTCCAGACCCTTCCCCAGCTCCGTTCCCTTCCCTGCACTCGCGGTGCGGAGCTCCTGGAGCAGCGGGTCCGGCAGCTGCAGCTCCAGTCAGACACCGGTGGGTTCATGGAGGAGCTGCCAGAACCTGGAAATTTGCAAGTAAGGACTAAGCAATAATCATCAGCAGGGCTGTAAGAGCTCTGGGACCCTGGCACAAGGAACTTGAAAAACAAAATAAAAAATCAAAATCCTGGTGATGGGAAAGTTCCCTGAAAACAAATTCATCCTCCTTGGAAAACCTCAGAAGGCAAGGAGGTTTCTCAGAACTTTATGCAACTCTTCCACCACATTAATACAAGATGTGTGCAGGGTTATAGGCATTAGAGAAGAAATATTATGCGAACCTTTGCTTCCTTGGGCATTTAAAGGTGTATTTAAAGAAGCCCTGGGAAAAAATAGTTGTGGCCAAATGCATGTGATAGAAGAAATTTAGTATTTCAGTTCCTGGTCCCCCCCGGTTCACCCGTGCCCAGCCGTGGCCCAGGAGGCGAGTGGGGTTGGAGCAGAGACCCCCCGGGACACGGGTCTCCCTCCGGCACAGCCCCCCGGCTGCTCCCTTCCAGCTCCACCTGCTGCAGCGGGGAAGCTTTGGGAGGAGATGTTTGCATTGGCTTCGTTGCGCCTTCCCCGAGCCCCCTCTCGTGGCTGTGCGTCCGTCCCGTCCCGCTGAGCGCCCTGCGGTGCTGGCTCTGCTGGGGCGGGGCTGAGCAGCACTCCCGGCACTCAG
>NW_020897785.1:0-1774 GCF_003984885.1 Neopelma chrysocephalum
GAAATAGGGTAGATTTAGATTAGATATTATGAAGAAATTCTTCCCTGTGAGGCTGGTGAGTCCCTGGCACAGGTTTCCCAGAGAAGCTGTGGCTGTCCCTGCATCCCTGGAAGTGTCCAAGGCCAGGCTGGGCAGAGTTTGGAGCAACTTGGGATAGTGCAAGGTGTCCCTGCCTATGGCAGGGGGTTGGAACGAGATGATCTTTAAGGTTCTTTCTAACCCAAACCACTCTCTGATGAACACAGAGGGTTCTCACCTGGCTTTCACACAGGGGAGTCATTCCAAAAACTGAACTTCCCTAATGTAGCTGTTCAGAGGCTGTGGAGGCATTTCCAGGCCTCAGGGACTATGTCTTTGCAGTCACCACCTGCACATGGCCATGGGACAGCCCTGTGGATCCAAACCAGCAGCCTCCAGTGTGTGTCTGTCCCAGGACACTTCCTTCACTGCCCACAATGGATCGATGTGTTGCACACAAACCAGGGTGGTGTCAGGGGCTTTTTGGAAGAGCCAACTCATGTGCCGGAGAAAGGGAAGGGAGTTCATGAGCGGTCACCATTCCTCCTGGGCTGATGGGAAGTGACATTCAGCTGCTGGGAATTGCTGTGAGAAGTCCATGTCCTTGGCCAGCTGGTCTGTGGCAGCTCTGCCATCAACAAGAGTATATAAAGACAGTTCTTTTGGGGCAAGACATCACTTTGGGAAGACACCCTTTAGGAGGAAGCAGGTAGGACAGACTGGCCCCTCTCCTGAAGTCCTCTTGGATGAGGTGAAGGTGTAGTTTCCACACCAGTTTCAACTAATGAGGAGAAAACCACATAATTTTTGGACAAAATTCATTGCTTCTCTAAAAAGAAATTCATCATCCAATATGTATGATTATATTAAGTTTAATTTAATTATAACTTAAATTCTCATAAACATCTAAAATGTACAGTGCTTGGTATTTCAGTAATGCATTTGGCTGATTATTACAGTCAATAATGATGATTCCTAATTATAATATTAGTTTGCATTATTTTCAAAAGGTAATTGGACTCTGCATCAAGAAATGGTGGTGGAGAGACACTTCAGGGCTTTCAGCTGGCTCACATTATAAAGGTGTTATAGGGAGAAGGGAGGAAGTTAATTTTGGAGGAAGATAATTAATTTTTTAAAAATTGTTTGAAGTTTTAACATCCAGAGTTATTTATAAGGGATTCAAATAAAGGGTCTTCACTAAAGCTAGTGTAGGCTATCACTGAAGTTGATTGAAAGAAATTAACAGTATTAATCTAGTTCTTTTAAATTTTATAGCCATAAATAATTTTTTTTCTCATGCAACATGCTTTCAAATATATCTTCCCTTAAAAACTGGTATTTCAATAGATTTATTCTAGAACATTTATAAACATTGCATAAGTGATGTGGCATTTTTTATTAATATAAGTGGCATTTTTTATTAACAAACTGCAGCTTATATGTCATAAATAGTGTTTGTACTGGATGATGACAAATGCAGGTTAAATGCTCAACTTCTTTCTGATTTTTCCTTGGTAGCTGTTGTATTTGGTGGCACTGAAATTGGACATGAAGATCTTTTCCCTTTTTTTTGCTGTTCTCCTCTTAGTGCTCCAAGGCGCTTCAGGTAAGAGTCACATAAAATGTAAGGAAATGCAGAGGGAAAATAGTGAGTATGGAGAGACTAAAGTAGAAATAGAAATAAAATAAAATGAAATAGGAATAGAAGTGAAATAGAAATAAAATAGAAATGAAAGAAATAGAAATAGAAATA
>NW_020897785.1:1784-68243 GCF_003984885.1 Neopelma chrysocephalum
ATAGAAATAGAAATAGAAATAGAAATAGAAATAGAAATAGAAATAGAAATAGAAATAGAAATAGAAATAGAAATAGAAATTATTTTAGTCCCTTTTGCCCAAGGCCAACTAATGCTTCCAGCACGTTGGACACACTTTACCTGTGAACAGACACCACCTAGAACCATTGGATGCACTGAAGGCTCCCAGTTTGGAAAATAAGGGAATTTAATGATTTAGATGAGGGGATTGAGTCCATCATCAACAAATTTGCAGATGACACCAAGTTGGGAGGGAGTGTCGACCTGCCGGAAGGCAGGAGGGCTCTGCAGAGGGATCTGGATAGACTGGAGAGATGGGCAAACTCCAATGGAATGAAGTTCAACCAGGCCAAGTGCCGGGTCCTGCACTTTGGCCACAACAACCCCCTGCAGCGCTACAGGCTGGGGACAGAGTGGCTGGAGAGCAGCCAGGCAGAAAGGGACTTGGGGGTGCTGATCGACAGGAGGCTGAACATGAGCCAGCAGTGTGCTCAGGTAGCCAAGAAGGCCAATGGCATCCTGGCCTGCATCAGGAACAGTGTGGCCAGCAGGAGCAGGGAAGTGATCCTTCCCCTGTACTCTGCATTGGTGAGGCCACACCTTGAGTATTGTGTTCAGCTCTGGGCCCCTCAGTTCAGGAAGGACATTGAGGTGCTGGAGCGGGTCCAGAAAAGAGCAACGAGGCTGGTGAAGGGACTTGAGCACAAGTCCTATGAGGAGAGGCTGAGGGAGCTGGGGTTGTTTAGTCTGGAGAAGAGAAGGCTTAGAGGCGACCTCATCACTCTCTTCAACTACCTGAAGGGAGGTTATAGCCAGGCGGGGGTTGGTCTCTTCTCCCGGGCAACCAACAATAGGACAAGGGGACATGGGCTCAAGCTCTGCCAGGGGAGGTTTAGGTTAGATGTTAGGAAGAAATTCTTTACAGAGAGGGTTATCAGACATTGGAACGGCCTACCCAGAGAGGTGGTGGATTCACCATCCCTGGAGGTTTTTAAAAAGAGATTGGACGTGGCCCTTAGTGCCATGATATAGTAATTGGAGTTGGATCAGGGGTTGGACTTGATGATCTTGGAGGTCTCTTCCAACCCTACCTATTCTATGATTCTATGATTCTATAATGGTGTGGATGTGGCCAACCTGCAGGCAGACTAGAATGTTGCTGTCATGCCACAGCCTAAATTGTTTTTAGCTTCTTTGGGGAAGAAAAATCAAGGCTTTAGGTTGTTTATTTTTTGTTTTGTGCAGGTTTCATGCGTGCCCCCAACAACGAGGTGCAGTGCAAACAGGCTGGGGGTGTTTGTTCCACTGACCATTGTCCCCCACCCAACACAAGGTCCTTTGGGCGCTGCCAGCGGGGGGTCCCTTGCTGTAGGACCGTGGTGAGTTATGCATGTGATGATCCATGGAATCACTGAATGGTTTGGGTTGGAAGGGACCTTAAAGCTCATCTCGCTCCACCCCCCTGCCACAGGCACTAGACCAGGTTGCTCCGAGCCCTGTCCAACCTGACTTTTTTTTTTCCCAGGGATTTCTCGAGGTAATGGGTTTATTACTCATTTTCACACACCCAGTCTGCCCTTTAGAGGCAAAACCCCTCCAGCAAGGGAGCAGAGACTCTGTACACTCAGATACAGGATTTCCTGAGGATTTCCTCACTGCTTCCCTCTGTACCATTAATGGTGCAGCTCAAGTGCCTCGTGGGAAAGATCACAGTGAAATCTCTTTGGCAGAGAGAATGAATTAGCTAGAGATGAACTCTTTCTTTCTGCTGTTCCCATTAGCTGATTCAAACTGCTCATGATGAATTAATTCTGTCTTTCAAATGCAGACTGTCTGGAGACCTGGGACTTTTGGGTGAGGTTTGTAGGAAACCTGCATGTTCCACGTTGCAAAGCCTGCCAGGTCTCACAGTCAGAAGAGCAACCTGAAAGTCACATTGTTCTGCAAGATATTTTCTCCAGTTTCATAATTTTCCTGTTTTAGACTAAACCAAAATATTTGCTCATTGTTTTGAGCAACCTGGTCTGCTGAAAGGTGTCCCTGCTCAAGACAGGGGCTTGGAATGAGATGAACTTTAGGGTCCCTTCCAGCCCAAACCATTCCATGATTCTGTTTTGTTTTGGGGATTTTTTTCCCCTTGAATTTCTTACTAGAATCCTAAATTTCAGCCTACATCTTTACTCTGATATGAAAGTGCAGAAACAAATATCCATGAAAACTTACACTCTGCCTCCACTGATTCTAATGTTTCATTTTCTGTTTCTTTTTTTTTTTGTGCTGTAAGATGCTACAGGCACTCTTATTTTTGGAATCTCTTATTTAAACTTTGTTCAATATTAGTAGCAGAGATGTTAGAAACAAAGCATGAGCAGCAGAAATTCCTTTCCACACCAGAGATTCCAAGATGAGTAGGAAGCTTCAGGGACAGACACTGGTCAATTCATTATTATGTAAAATAGAAAAGCAATTTGTTATTAAAATTCAGCAGCAGCAAGACTCTGAGTATCCTACCAAGTACTGAAGAGTTGGATCCAGGAATATCAGCTCTTGGTGCTCATTCAGTCCCTTCTGTGCTTTGTATTGAAATCCTTTCCTGGATTGTAACATGTGAACATTTCTTTCCTTTATTTTGCAGTATGATTAGTGACCACTGACATCTCAGATGGGCTAAGCAGAGCTTCTGGAAATTTAAGAGATGCATCATCCCATCAGAAAATCTGGAATTTTGAGCAGAAAATATGCATTTAACACACACTTGAACACAGCAAAACACGAACTACAGAAACAGAACAAAATCCTCCACCAGCAGCCTTAATGACCTGAAGGATCTTCAAAGCAATTCTTTAAACCACCCAGAAAACAGCAATATTTCTCATTTTTTAAAATGTTTTGCTGTTGAAACTATATTGTGTCAATCAACTTCTATCCCAGAGAGATCAGACATTCAGAAGTCTGTCCCCATGAGAGGATGCAGAACAAGTTCTTCCTCTGGCCCTCAGAACAGCTATTCTTTGTCTTATTTCCTTTCAAGGTTCGCAATAATTTGAATAGTGCTAGAAGACAAAGGCTCCAGGACACACTGAATTCTCATTTGGGGGTGTTTGTACTTCATAGTCTGCATTTCTCAATAAATTTTAGTAAACTTGCTCCAGAGGAGTTGTATTCAGTCCTTATACCTGTGAGGAATTATCTTGATATGTGTTTGTGCTGGAGGATCTGGCTCCCATCTCACCTGGGGTCAGTGTGAGATGTGCCTTGTGGTTTCTTGTCCAAGAAAAGAAGAAGGAACCAAACCCACACATGGACTGGAATGTGGCCTGGCCCTGTTCATTATTAGGTTAACCATTAACAGTCAAGAATAACTTCAAGGCCATGTTGGACAGGGCTTGGAGCAACCTGGGGTAGTGGAGGGTGTCCTTGCCCACGGCAGTAGGTGGAACAAGATGATCCTTAAGGTCCTTTCCAACCCGAACCATTCCATGATTCTGTGATTCTCCAAGCCCACTGTGATTAGGCTTGTAGGAAGCTGGCACAAACTGATCATATTCAGTCCTGAAACCATCCATAGCAACTCCTGGCATGAACAGCGTGGATTCTTTGAGTCATCCCTTGTCTCAAATCCTTTTGGCCTTTGCATTAGCACCGTGGGATAACAGGGATGGGGAGAGGAAGGAGAGGATGAGTCTTGAAGGGATGAGCACTGGTGCACAGACTCCAGGCTGATGGACACAC
Source organism: Neopelma chrysocephalum (assembly GCF_003984885.1). Taxonomy (NCBI): domain Eukaryota; kingdom Metazoa; phylum Chordata; class Aves; order Passeriformes; family Pipridae; genus Neopelma; species Neopelma chrysocephalum. The sequence continues at coordinate 5,537 of NW_020897785.1, forward strand.
AGTCCACGACCTCCAGACAGCAGAGCACAGGGAAAAGCAGCTTGACTAGTTCAGGATCCAGGGAAGTAGAATTCCATTGACATGGTACTGGTCTATGTGAAATAGAGACAGCGGGAGCAGAATGATGTGAATGTGGTGAGGCAGTTTCAAGCCCTAAGGAAGGTGGCCTTCTGCCACCCAGGGGTTTCCCTGCATTGCCATTCCCAGCATTTCAGGTTGGGCTGGCAGATGTGACTGTGTAGGGGGAGCAGAGAACTGAGCCTGTCTCCTGAAACCCAGCCCGGTGCTCTGGGCTGGAATGGCAGCAGGAATGGGCTCTTGTGCTTTTGGAATTATTAACATATATGTTGCCACACAAATTGCTGCAACACAGGACGATTTAACAGGACTTAATTTAGTTAAATAAAATTCATTTACAGGCCGATTCTTATAGACAATAAGAACAACAAAAGCCACTCTGATACATGAGTAGATATCAGCAATGGGGTTTCACAGGAGCTTGCTTTTATTAGAGTTGAAGCTGCAAATATCTTTATTGGGATACAAGAACTCGTCCTCAGATCTTCTTGTGCTCCTGAGGGCCTTCACCCCCATGGGAAAGGCTCCCCAGGGTTGCACCAAGGACAGGATCCATCGATGTCAAAAGATGGGAGATGTCTCAGATGTCCAGAGCTCTTGTCTGAGTGGTCAGTGAGGTGTCAAATTTAGGAACTGGGTGCCCTGCAAAGAGAAGTTAGGTGCTTAGATCATCCACCAAACTAGTTCTACCTGGACACTTCAGGCTGCTGAAGGCATAAGGTAACACATGGGATTAAAGACAACTGGAGATACTTGTGATCTGAAATTCTGTTTCTGGTCATAGGACAACCCAGATAAAACAGAGGATGTGGCTGCCACCTCTCAGCACAAGCCACAGCTATTCAGCTGTGGCTGCTGATGACCCAGAATACCTGCCAGGATACAGTTAAAGACTAAAACTAGTTTAGGAATAAAGACAAACATTGGAGAAAGTGTCTGATCCCCTCACTTCCCTCCATGCCCTTCATAGAATCACAGGATGGTTTGGCTTGGAAAGGACCTTAAAGATCATCTAGTTCCGACTGCTGCCATGGGCAGGGACACCTTCCACTATCCCAGGTTGCTCCAAGTCCTGTCCAACCTGGCCTTGGACGTTTCCAGAGGTGGGGCAGCCACAACTTCTCTGGGCAACCTGTGCCAGGGCCTCCCCACCCTCACAGTAAAGAATGTTTTCTTAATATCTAATCTAAACAAACTCTCTCTCAGATTGAATCCATTCCCTCTTGTCCTGTCACTCCAGGCCCTTGTAAATAGTCTCTCTTTTTCAGAGAGAGCAGCCTGGAGTTTTTTAACACCACAAGGCTCTGCCTTTTTTCTGCCGGACACACACCCTGGCAACTAAAGGTGTTTTTTGGAGGGCGTAGGGCATTGGAAAAGGGGCTCTATGATGCCAAAAGGGGGGAAAAGCCCATTAATTCTATTTGCTCTTGGTGCAGCAGCATTTCTTTGCAGGGGTTCTTCTTACCATTTGCAGCATCTGAGCTTCCCACCACGGCAGGTCCCGATGTCAACCGAAGGAGCAGCACATGGAATAAAGGAGCAGGAGCCCCGGCTTTGCCGGCAGGTGAGGGTGTCAGAGGTTTCCTGGCTGGAAGCTGAAAGTAAACAAGAGAATATTCATGTTCATTTGTCACAGCAGAGGATTGGAGAGTCGAGGCATTGGATTTATGTGATATGGTATGTGGTTCCTGTCATCAAATTGGACTTTATCTCCAATTTGAGAGGTTTGACAGCTTTATTCTAAGTTAGATCTACTATCTATTAGTAGGTTCTATCTACCATCTATTTCAATCACTTTGGCCTGGTGGTTCTCAAGTCCTCTCTCTTAATTACATATTATTCAAGGATTATGTGTTTTTGATGTCACTCGGGTGATTTTAAAGCCATCCTTAGACCTTAGTTTCCCTTGTCTCTTAAATTAAAAAGCCCTGTAGTGTCATGGGTCTTTTCTGTGTGTAAGTCTTCATGAAGAGATATTAAATAAATTGTGACCCTTTCCCAGAGACTCTGCTGGGATTGTACCTGAAGCCACCTCAGGGATCACAGTTTTTTTGACATAAAGAATACCTTTTGTGATGCATAAAATAGGAATAGTCCAAGAAGGCAATCCCAAATCATACAGCACAGGCTTTGTCTAAAGCTCCTACAAGTGCCTGGATTTGGCCCAAGTGGCTCTATATTTCTTTTTTTGAGTTGATAGACATTTGATGGTCTAGGAAAGTAGGTAAAAATTTGAGACTACTGCAAACTAAAGCAGTCATTGAGATAGTTTAAACTGCTCCAAAGACCCCCAAATAGCCTGGAATGATGCATGGGCTCCATACCCATTTAATTCATGTGGATAATACAGAGTTCAGGTAAAGACCCACAGCCACAACCACTTTTTTCCCCAAAATACAGGAAGTCTTCTAATCTACAATGCACAGTCCGGATGTGTGGGTGGGAATGTGAGAAGAGAAAGCTCTCGCATTGCAGAGTTGATCCTTAAGTATCAGCCTGAGAATTGCCTCAATATAATCATCATAGAATTGTTTAGGTTGGAAAAGCCCTCTAAGACCTGTGAGTCCAACTGTTTCCACAGCAGTGACAGGGCCACCACTAACTCATGTCTCCAGGTGCCACATTCACATTGCTTTTAAGTCCCTTCAGGGATGGGGACTCCACCCCTGCCCTGGGCAGCTGTGCCAGGGCTGGACAACACTTTTGGGGAAGGAATTTTCTAATATCCAATCTAAACCCCCCTTGGTGTAACTTGAGGCCATTCCCTCTCATCCTGTCCCTTGTTCCCTGGGAGTAGAACCCAAGCCCCCCGGCTCCCCCCTCCTGTCAGGGAGTTGCAGAGCCAGAAGGTCCCCCCTGAGCCTCCTTTTCTCTAGGCTGAGCCCCCCCAGCTCCTTCAGCCGCTCCTGGTGCTCCAGCCCCTTCCCCAGCTCCATTCCCTTCCCTGGACACGCTCCAGCCCCTCAATGTCTCTCTTGTCTGAGGGGCCCAGAGCTGCCCCCAGCACTGGAGGTGCCCCAGCAGTGCCAGCACAGGGATGGGCACTGCCCTGGCCCTGCTGCCACACTATTGCTGGTACAGTCCAGGTGCCATTGGCCTTCTTGGCCACCTGGGCACACCTGATTCATGTTCAGTCTTTGTCAACCAGCACCCCCAGGTCCTCTTCCAAGTTTCCAGCCACTCTGCCCCCATACTGGAGCACTTCAGGGGGTTGTTGTGATCCAAGTGCAGGACCTGGCACTTGACCTTGTTGATCCTCACACCCCCGGCTCATGGACCCATTCTGTCCAGATCCCTCTGCAGACCCTTCCTACCCTCCAGCAGATCAACACTCCCACATAATTTGGTGTCATCTACAAATTTGCTGAGGGTACATTGATAAAGATGTTAAATGAGACCAGCCCCAGTACTGAGCCCTGGGGAACAACACTGGTGACCAGCCCCAACTAAATGTAGCTCCATTCACCACCACTCTCTGGGCCCAGCCATTTTTAACCCAGAGAAGAATGACACTGTCCAAGACATGAGCAGATAGTTTCTCCAGTACAATGCTGTGGGAAACAGTGTCAAGCCTTTACTAAAGTCTAGGTAGATACCTAATTCACTAAATGGCCATAGAGGAGATTAGGTTGGTGAAGCAGGACCTGCTTTTCCTAAACCTGTGCTGGCTGAGCCTGATCCCCTGGATGTTCTGTACATGCCTCATGAAGGCACTCAAAATGAGATGGGAACATTCCCTGGCACCAAGGTCGATACAGAAGAGTATCTTTTTTTTCCCCATCATGCCATCATATGGTTGGAATGCAAGATGCTAGAAAAAGACCATGAGGAGGACTATCAAGACCCTCGAACTCAGTATTTTGAAGATTAGGACTACGACCAAGGAGGGGGAATTCTGATATGAAAGTGGTGGATTCCAAGAGCGCAGAGGTAATCTGAACCTCGGCACTGGGATCTAATGAACTTCTCTGCAGATGCACCCTTTTAACCTCTTTCTCATCTATTTCCAGCCTTACCTGGAGCAGCCTGGAAGAGGAAGAAGAGAATAGCGACGAGGAAGAAAAGGATTCTCATGGCTGGCAGCCGGTAGTAAGATAGACTTTGCAGGAATGGAGACAACACCAGTGTGAACAGAAGCTGTCCGAGACCGAGCACGGTTGGTGTCTCTGCTTATAAAGCTCTGGGAGAGACCCGAGGGGGTGGAGGAGTGGCTACCTGAAGAACAATTAGTTCATTGCCCTGTTACTGTGGAAACTAGTGATGTATGAAGGTGTTGCAACCTACCACATTAGGAGATGCCTGACTTGAGCAATGACCACGGCTCCCAGCTGACCAGAGCAGTCAAACTACCCCGTGCCAGCTGGTGGGCTGCGCCCGGGGAGGACAAGGGATTGGAGGAGAAGGGAGGTGGGTTCCTGTGGTCCACAGGACTGTAAACCATGCGGAACTGATGGTGCCCCATGGCTCCTGGCCACGGTCTTGTGACAGTCTGTCCTTCCCCCCGGCCACCAGGCACGGTGAGCAAAGGCAGCAAGTGTAAAGCAAGGAGAGAACAGACCCTCCTCCTTGGAGACAAGAGCATGTAGTGACAGGACAAGTGGGAATGGCTTCAAAGAGAGCAGGTTTAGATTAGACATCAGGAAAAAATTCTTCACTGTTAGGGCGGTGAGACAATGGAACAGGTTGCCCAAAAAAGTGGTGGCTGCCCCATCCCTGGAAGTGTTCAGGGTGAGGCTGAATGGGGCTCTGAGCACCCTGGTCTAGTGGAAGGTGTCACTGCCCATGGCAGGGTGTTGGAACGAGATGAGCTTTAAGGTCCTTTCCAACCCAAACCATTCTGTGATAATGGTGATGAATGTAGGAAAGGATCAGAGCTTTAGTCCTTGCTTGGATTGGACTTGTAGGGCTGCACCTGAAGAAGGCTGGGTAGGGCTGAAAGGGTTGTGGATATTCCCCCTCCTGGAATTGTCAGACATGGTAGTAGCTCCAATCTCCCAGGTGTTTTCCAGCGTGGTTCAGAACTCAGTTTCTCTCTGTATTTTATATTTAAGACTTCAGCAGTGGATTTCACCAAACCCCAAAGAAAAAGTCATTAGACAAAAAGGACTGGAAAGGACACCATTGTGTGCTGTGCCATGCTCTCCTAGGAGACTGCAGCCCAATTCCCCTTCAGCAATCCCTGAGCTCTGTCCTGAAAATGATAAGGTCATGTTACTCGCTGCTGCTACAGGCACTGAATCCCCACACCCTGCTCTGATGGTTTGAACTTTCTTCCAAAGTTGAGCCTGCGTGGAGAGTCTAAAACTATTTATTCTTGCCCCAAATTAACTTGGTTTAATGACTTTTTCTCTTGCTGTCAGTCAGCTTCCTGATGTGGTTATGAAAAGACTCACATCTCTCTGATATCATAGATCCAACATACCAAGTCCACTTGTGTCGTGTCTGCACATCTCTCATCACCTTGTAACCTATTTCTGTATCTGAAAATAAAATCTGATTTTTTTTTTCATGCATGTGAAGGAACAGTTGTAGAAAAGGTGGACCAGAGGAAGAGTCACCAGTTTTGTACAGGCCTCTTAATAGTTGTGCTTGACTCCAAGCAATGCCACTCCTGGGGCATATGAAAAATTCAAGTGCACATTTCTTGGGGGGACAAACTGTACAAGCCAAGAATCATTAATGAAACCAAGTCATGAGGCTGCTTAATTATTTACAGCTTCAGTGAGAGTAGCAAACTGAAGAGATGGAGAGTAACAGTGGGAGGTGAGCTCTGTCGGCACACAGAGGGCAGAGAGGTCTGTGACTGGTGAACTGGCTGCTGCAAGGCAGCTGTAGGGCATGGAGGTGTTTCAGTTTTTTATAGAAACACATTAACTCCATATATCGGGACTAGGATTTTAAAATAAGCAAAAATCCTCTTTACTGTTGTGGACAGATGAGGACCTTGAGGAGGGGTAAGAGGATACAGGTGGTAAAGCAAACAAACTCCTGCCAATGCTCCATGAAGGTTTGTCCCTGCTCAGCAGGTTGGACAAATATACTGCTGGCAGGACTGACAGGACTGGCAGCACTGCCAGGGCCCCCTGAGGTCCAAGGGGAGGAGGGGAACCCTCATCTGTCTGTCTCGTGTGATGGGCAGAACACCCAGAAGATGCTTGGGAGTATCAAGCCCACATTTCTCTCTCTCTTTGTACCTCCCAGACTGCCAGTAGTGGATTGCTGTGATTAAATTCTTGGAGAATGTGATGAGGAAGTGGATCTTCAGACCTCTGCCAGGTAGCTGTGAGAGCTGAGGTGGGCACAGGCTCTTAAATGGGCTGTTGTTCTGTCACCTCTCCTCTGTTTTCCCCCTGAACATGAGAAAAGAAGTTTTGAGGAATCAGTCTTTTATATTAAAACACTCTCTGTCTGCGTGTGCACTAGAAACTAATTTTAAACCAAGCTATAGGGAACACTGAGCAGCTCTTTGGTTTCTGATCTGCGAGACAGGACATAGACACAACCCCACAACCCAAACCACTCTGAGCATCTGCTCAAGGTTTCAGACAGGCACCCCATCCACATGGACCCTCAGCTGCACTTCTGGAAACATCACGGACAACAAGAGGGGAAAAAAGGTGCAGTCCATGATCATAAAACACGGGCAGCTGTAAGGAAACTGTCAAGAGTGGAGTTTGCTTGTAAAAATCCAGTGTTTAATGAAGAAGGAAAACGTGCTTTTCTACTCCTTGCATAATTCCCCTCCTGCCTGTCCCACGAGGGGCAGGGGTGTTTGTTTTGGGGAGTGAGGCTGCTGAGCAAACCCTGCTGGGGTCGGCCCACACCACCACACGTCGTTCAGTGCTCTTTGGAACCAAACAGCATCGGGGAGAGGGAAGGAAAGAGGGAACAGCACCGTCCTCCTCACCTCCCTCCCCCAGCTCCAGCTGGAGAATGGAAGCAATGCTCGTCCTGGGTCCAGGCTCCCTCCATGGAAAGGTAAATGTGCCTGGGTTGATAACAGCCCCCTGCTTGGCACTGGGGAATGGGAGCCTGGACAAGGTGCTCCACTTCTTCCTTCTCCTTGAGCACCCGGAGAAGATGCTGGCAAACTGTTTCCAGTGTGCAGAGAAGCAGCAAAGCTGTGACTGGTAGGAAGCTGTTGATCTTGAGGTGTCTGTAAGAGTTAATATTTGAGCTGGTAGCAAAGGAGTGGGGGTGGGGGATTTTGTATGGGACCTGTCCTTGTGAAGAAATTGCATTTCGTCACCCAGAAAGAATAAATTCATCTCTTTGGCTCATGGATTTTTCAGGAGGCTTGGAAAATTTGCCTTTTCACCTTGGGAAGTTGGCACTTGTGGTCTATTTTCTGAGCTGTGGGGAAAGGAGTGCAAATGTCTTTGGATCTGAAGAAGATTCCCTGCCTTTGATTACAACTGATGGGGAACTAACCTGCCAGAAAAGAAGGGGAGAACTGAATTAGTGGCAATCTCCTCTGGTCTAGGAGTAAATAAACAGGTGGCAACAAGAAGTGGTGTTGAGTTCCCCTATCCCAAAGTTAAGTTCATGGAAAAAATGATGGTGAGAGGCACAGGCATTTAAAGACACAGTGAAGGTGACAGTGGGTGGAAGGTACACAGTGTTCGTTCTCCTTCACAGACCACTCAATAGAAGCTCTCCATGCATGAAATCAGGTTTCAGTGGGGGAACTCCAGTATTATTAACTGAAGTTGCAGTCCAAGACCAGTCATAGGACCACCTCCAGTGTGTGTCCTTGCCATGGAAGAGAGCTGTGAGGGGAAGAAGTCACCAACCAGCAAATTTTTGGAAAGTCCGTATTCCAATCAGCATTTTGAAAACTGATCTGTTCTTCAGGTGATCAGGGAGGAGGTTTTCTGAGGTCCTGCATTGGCTTTGTAAGGTGAACATCAACTAAAAGGTCTCTCTTCTCCCATAGCTTGAACACTATCAAAGGGTTTGATTCCAGCTGCCATCCCATCAGCCCTCCAAGAGAAAAAAAAAATGGTGTCCTGGGAGAGAAGTTCTCAATAGACATGGAATTGATTAGGAACTTTTTGGGAAGAGCTCTCAGGGGTGACTGCAGGACAGAGATGGGTCAGGAAACTCGTCTGGGAGAAGCAGGTAGGACCATCAGCACAGGAGAGCTGTGAGAGTCATCCCACATGAGGCCAACCCCAGGCTCCACTCGGGGTCATGGGGAGTGCAGAGGTGAGAGAAACACTCAAGGGGCTCCCTAGAAATTGGGTAAAAATGAAAGAATGAGCCTGAAGTGAGGGTGTTTGCTGGGGTGAAATGCAAGACCCTTATGGCATGAAGTGAAGCATCTAGAGACAGAAATGGAGACAACCTTGTTTGGAGTAACATCTCTGTGACTTACACACTGGAGATGGGCTTCATTGGGACAGGAGGGAAATCTGGGGCTCAGCCTGTTCTGAATTCATCCAGATTTAATACCAGAGTTTTTTTCATGATGTTGTGGTTTAACCCCAGATGGAAACTCAGTCCCACACTCGTTTACATCTCCCCTGGTGGATTGGGGAGACAATCAGAAGAGTAAAAGTGAAAAAACTTTTTCTGGGTTTAGATAAACACAGATTAATAGGTCTAAAAAAAAGCTATGCATGCAAAGCAAGGAATCATTCACCATGTCACTTCCCATGGGCAGGCAGGGCTCCGTCACATGAGACAGTGACTTGGGAAGACAAAATGCCATCACTTTGAGTGTTCCTCCCTTCCTTCTTCTTCTCCAAGGTTTTATTGCTGAACATGACACCAGATGGTCTGGAATATCCCTTGTGTCAGTTGGGATCAGCTATCCTGGCTGTGTCTCCTCCCTGTGCACCCCCAGCCCACTCACTGGTGGGGTGGGCTGAGGAGCAGAAAAGGCCTCGACTGTGTGTAAGAACATGTTTGACAATAACAAAAACATCCCGTATTTATGAGCACTGTTTCCAGCACACATCCAAACCATAGTTTTATACCAGCTACTTTGATGAAAAGTAACCAACCCAGCTAAAACCAGAATCTGGGATAAACTTGAGGGATGTAGAACAGATCATCCATGTGTGTAGTAGTAAGTTGAACAAGACCAGTTATAGTCACAGGATCACAGAATATGCTGAATTGGAAAGGACCCACAAGGATCATCGAGTCCAACTCCCAGCCCTGCACAGGACCATCCCCAACAGTCACACCATGTGCCTGAGAGGATCATCCAAACACTCCTTGAGCTCTGGCAGCCTTGGGGCTGTGCCCACTGCCCTGGGGAGCCTGTTCAGTGCCCAAGCACCCTCTGAGGGGAGAACCTTTTCCCGAGATCCAACCTAAACCTGCCCTGACACAACTTCAGGCCATTCCTTCAGATCCTGTCACTGGTCACCAGAGAGCAGAGATCAGTAGAGAAAACAGGTCTGATATTTTAAAAAGCAGTCTACATATCACCCTAAATCTTATTTCTGGGATGGGATAGTTCAGACCCTATCACTGTGTTTGTGAAGTCGTGTGTGTGTATATAGTTTTAATGTATACATATTTATATATATATACACTTTTATATATATATATATACATATATACTGGAGGTGTTTATTTGTTGCCATTTTGTCATCCAATCGCTCACTATCAAGAGTTGCCTGTACAGTTCTTCACACTCAACTTTCAGTCTTGTCATCTTGGACACTTTATTATCATCATCAAAACTGGTTGCTGTTTTAGCCATTCCCCTTTCCAAATCAGTTGGGAATATGTGAGACTGCACATACTCACTTGTTTAAACATATTTCATCGCTCTCTGAGCCTTGAGCCAAAACCACTGAGTAAATTACTGCTAATAACAACAAAGATCACAGGCTTTGCTTTAAGAAGACATTTTATTTTTGAGTGCGAATAAAATAATAATATATATATTGCTTCACATCCTCCAAGAGCTGCATGAACCTGAAGTGATTGAACATCCAAACATCCCTGTGAGGTAGGCTGGAATAGGTGGCCAAGGTGGCAAAGTGGCTTGTGTATTGAAAGCAAAAAAGGGAGTGACTTCAGCAAGGAAAAACCTGGATCTCCAGAAGCGGTGGGCTAACAGGACATGCCCTCTGGAAGCTTCTTTTAATGCTCATTTGCAGGAGGGTTTAGATAGAGGAGGAATCCATCAAAATCACCTCCTCAAGGCAGTGGAAATGTTGCTGGTACAAGGGCACTGACCCAGGCAAGCCTCCTCTTCTTACTCTGGCACAATCCTGCAAGAATAAAAAGAATCTTGTTATTTTGCTGAAGTGTAGCCTAAAGTTAATCTCTAAAGCCTCAATACCTACTAATTACCTTTCAAAGTAAATGTACAGCCTGCAACTTTAAAAACCTACATTTAGATGCCTCCATGGAAGGTCCCTGTGTGTGCTGGGTGTCCAGGTCTGTGCAAATCCAGTCCAAAAGAACTGTGGTCACTGGCAAACTAATTGTACTACCACTAGTAAGAACATTTTTATTCAACTCACTCCAAAATAAAGATTGGGGATTTGATGTGATTACTGAACATACAAGTCTAGTGCCACTTGAAGAGTTGTGGGGTATCTGATTGGCCTCTTTTCTGAAAATGAATTTTTTCCCATAGGTCATGAGTTACCTCAGCCAGACAAGTAGATATGGTTTAAATACTCCGAGGCACCCCAAAGGCCTCTAAACATCTCAATTTATCCTGCTGAATCAAGCTCTTCATGCCTAAATTCAAAGATTTCTTTTCAAGCAACCCAGTGAGTTGAATCCTGAGCTGGAAAAAATATTCTATTGTACTTCAGAATACCCTGTTCACTTCAACTTCTACTGTTGTATTGATCAACTCAGCTGAAAATCCAACAGCCCATATAAGAAGAGCTCTAATCCTGAACATTAACATCCAGCAGTGTCACATATAGGTATATTCTTCCAAGAAAGAATGTTTCTGTAGAAAAAATTACACCTGAGCCAAACTCTTATTCCTTCCCCAGCCCCAGTTTTCCTTTGATTAGGCCTAACAGATGCTTATAGAGAAATATGATGTTAGAGATCTGCTGTCTGCTCCTATTTGCTATCAGCAGAAATTGCTCCCTGAGGAGGATGAGCAGTCACAGAGGCTGAGGGTTCACATCATTCCTTTGTAAAATCACCTAATTACAGGTTACTTCTGTTCCATTTATTTTCCTGATATCCTAAGTGGATGGTTCCTTGACCTCCTGATAAGAAATCTCCCATTATTGGAATGACTTGGGTTTCCTGAAACCACCAGCTGACAGAGGATCCCCATGTGCTGAATAAATGTTATAAAACCTCCTTCCTAGAGCCCCCTCATCACACCTTCTTCGGTTTCTGGGAACATTTAAGCCCTGGCAATTCTATAAATAACAGGATTGGGAATTCTGTAAAATTCAGAAAATATGGATCTCAGCTCTCCCTTTATTTTAAACCAAGGTCTGTCCAGTCACATCAATGGTTGAGGATCTGCCTGAACATCATTGCTGGGATGAATTATGTTGTCACATTTGTCTTCTTCATCAGAAGATACAGGAACCTCTCCCATTTTGGCACTGAATTTGTAGTGTGTGACAGTCACTGCAGCTGGCAATGACCATCTTGTGGCCATTAATGGAACAAAGCTATTGCAAGAATTAATGCCTGAGGAATATGTTTTATTCTAAGCTAAAGAATATTCCCCAAAAGCATGTTCAAAGCCTTAAGGAAAGAAAAAACTGGCTATCAGGGAAACTCTAGACATTATTAAAAATTGGCCTCCAAAATCAAAAGTGAAATGCACACTGAAGTCTCTACTCACTCACAAATTCACTCCTCACCTTTCTAAGAACTGAGGAGAGATGGAAAGAAAGAGAGATGGGAAAAGAATGAGAAGCAGAGTTCTGTGAACATATTTCCCCCTTTAAATTTAAATTTTCTAGGCAATTTTGGAAATTAAAAGAACATAAGGAGGAGAAAATGTTTCCTCCCTTGGTGAAAATACTGTGAAATATTTTACTAAAAATTTCTTGAAAAACTTTCTTTTTTTCCTGCATCAAATTTAAAATAAAATGAATTCTGGGAAAATTTTGACCCTCCCTGAATCCTTTTTATTGTACATAACTTCCACCCAAATGAATTGTCTCGTTAAACACAGATTGATATACACATGTTAATCCTCCCTCTGGGCTTTCTCAAAAAGGGGCTGCCCTGCAAGCCCCAGGGAGTTGTGCAGATTATTCAGAGAAACAGTGGATAAAACAGCAGGACCAAACAATTCCCTGTGATGGCCTTCAGACCCTGTGGCACTTACTTGGAGCAGCAGTTCAGCATCCCGTTTTGGCAGGTCCCCGAGGCAGTGAAGGTGGGTGGGCACGCCCCGGCAAGGCAGAAATTTCCCTTTCCCTGGCTCTTGCACTCTGCAGTGTCAGCAAAAAGGGGATCTGCAGAACCTGTGAGAAGTGAAAAGTGTTAAAACCCTCAGTTTTCAGTCTAGAATGATGAAGGGTAAATGTTCATTAAATCATTAAATGCTCATTAAAACAGATGCTCTCGAGCCAACCCACTGCACCATCCCGATGGCATCAGATTTAGCCTGTCAGGTGATGGCTGCTTTTTCCCTCCTATGAACACACCTTTGCTTACAAACCCTTCTGTAGTTTATGGGATTTATTTTGCTTCTCACCTGAAGTAGCCTGGAAGATGAGGAGGAAAACAGCGAAGAGCAGGTAGAGGATCTTCATGGCTGCCAGTTGCTTGTGGGCTGTGAGGTCCTGCAAAGTGCCAATGGTGGATGGAGTTGGCTTGAGGAAAGGCTGGGAAAGACACCCTGTATTTATAGGGCCTGTGGGATTGTGCAAGTGTGACCACTGAGTGCTCTGTCAATGAGTAACTGCAATGAACCTTCTGGAGAGGGGCTGGTTATCCCCCTTATCGGGGGTGGCAGCGAACATGTTGCAATCCCCCACGGGAGAATTTCCACTTAATGTATCAGTTATATAATGTGACCATCAGCCAAGCCCCACCGAGCTGCACCAGTTTTCATGGCTTTTGCAGATGTCTTTCTGACACAGGCACAGGGAGGGGTTAGGCAGGGAGCTTGGAAGTCAGGCACCATTGGAGTGGGGACCTGGCTTTGACCCTGGATTCGTCACCCACTGACGATTCATGTAACATTTTGTCTCTGTCTCCCCATCCCTATCACCAGGTGGATGATGTCAAAGGCAGAGGAAAGCGTTGGGAAAGACTTGATATGATGCAACTGTTCTTTGCCACTTTTTAAACAGTCTCACCCACTGCAGAAGGGTGACACAATGATCTCTCCTTCCCTCAATCCTCACTTATATCATAGAATCACAGAATCACAGAATCATAGAATCATAGAATCATAGAATCATAGAATGGCCCGAATTGGAAGGGACCTTAAAGATCACGTCATTCCAACCCCCTGCCATGGGCAGCGACACCTTCCAGTAGACCAGGTTGCTCAGAGCCCCATCCAGCCTGGCATTCCATCCCACTTCATTCCCCACTGCCCTATGTTCAGCCTTATGTCACAAATTCTGACCTCCTTGCACTCAGTTCCTGTTTGCCCAAATTAAAAACCTCAAGAGTTAGAGTTCTGACACTAATACGTCTCTTTCCTTTTAAAGAAAGTAAACTATTTCATATACATGTACAAGTTTGTGATGCAATGCTGAATGTTTCCTCTCATACTGCCCCAAAAGGTTGGGAGAATGGGCTGATTCCATAAGAATCTTGGCTGACATAACTCCCCCAAGTGCAACATTTTCTGGGGCTTCATTTCAGACCACAATCTCTGCGGTTGTAAATTTTCTAAGAAGGGGATCAATGCAAAGAATGTTCCTCTTCGTGAAATCCTGGGCTTGTAGATGCCAAATGACCACAACATCTTTGCACCCACGGGAATCTTCCCTTTGCCCAAACACCGTCACCCCCAACAACAGGTTAAACTCTGTCACAGCCCAGATGTCTCTGCAGTTCCTGCCTCTGACATTCTGGTTTGGTGGTTTGCTTCCTTATTGCCTCATTTATTGTGTTGAACTTGGAGTTAATGGTATTTTTGCTATAAGAATTATTTGAAGGATGAAAACATTACCCATGTTTATGTTTAACCTCCGTGCTCTCAGGCAGGCTCGAGCAGCTGAGAGAGCAGCAACAAGGTGAGTTACTTAAGTGTTTATGCAGCAAACAACAGCAACATAAACACTGATTTCCCTCTTCCACCCATAAAATCTAATTAACCAAGAAATGTCAAGTGTTGAGGTTTTTTGTTCCTTTTTTTTTGTACCCTTGCCTTGGAAATTGTCTTTTTTCTTTGCCAGCAACTCTCCAGCTTTCCCCATTTCTAATGGAGAGATGAGCTGATTCGTCACTTCTCTCTTTCCTCTTTCAGTGACATGTCAGTGGGACCCTCTGAAGGAGAGACAGATACTTGATCAGCAACACCAGGAAACAAAACCCTTTTGTTTTTATCAAGACCCACTGAAATGTGAATTTGCCCAACCTGTCTTCCTCACAGACAGAAAACTTGTGATGTTTTGCAAATGGAAATGTGTTTTTGAGCATTCATCACTCCCTGAAGAAGTCCATGTTAGTTGTTTTTCCCAAATAAAATCAGGGTGTGGCACTGGGGAAGGTGGTGACCACTCTTTGTTATCACATGCAGTGATGCTTTTATGGTTGTACTGTTTCCCACCTGTGGAATGGAACAAATCCATTATCAGAGACTTATTGTTTTAATTTCATTGATGCAAACTGCCATAGCATTCAGATTTTACTGAACAGCCTCCTTTCTTGCAGAAGGAAAACATCCCTCTAGGAAATACGGAGGAAGTTTTTTACAGTGAGGGTGATGAAACACTGGCACAGGTTGCCCAGAGAAGCTGTGGCTTCCCCATCCCTGGAAGTGTCCAAGACCAGGTTGGACAGGGCTTAGAGCAACCTGGGATAGTGGAAGGTGTTCCTGCCCATGACATGGGGTGGAATGAGATGATCTTTAAGGTCCCTTCTAACCCGAACCATTCCAGTATTCTGTGATTCCATAACTCCATGAAAGTCAGCAACATTTCAAGCCCTGCTAGCACAGGTAACCAGGAATCATTCAGAGCAAAAGGAAAATTCCATGACTTTGACTTCTAGCAAGAACAAAGACAGGTGCAAACTGGTTGCTTAAAAACCAGGTGAAACTTGCACAAAACCCCCCAGGAACAGAGCAATTCATTCAGCACAGCAATGACCTGGGGCTGGAACACAACAGGGTGTGCGTGGAACTGTGTGCTGGGATGGAGCCCTGGAAATCTCTGTTGAGCATTAACTCCCAGATATGAACTGGGAACTCCAGGAACTGAGGGTGCCTCCCCAGAGATAGCAAGCTCTCTAAGCAAAGAGGATTTGGGGGGATTTTGCAATTGAGTTCTCTTCTCATCCAGAAGCACAGCCTTTCAAATGTGACATGGCAAGGAAAATCCAAAATGTTGAGTAGCAGCATTGTACCTGATTTCTCAGTCTTCTGCAAGGCAGGTGTTTTTATCCTCTTCTTCCCTTCTTGATTGACAAACTACCCCCCATAATAGTTCATAACAACCTCCCTTCAGGTACTATAGGCTTCAGTGCTTCATCCTGATTAATCATCAATAAGTTAATGAACTGGGATAATATCATGTTCTTCAATTGTGCTTTTTGTCTGACGCTTCCAAGATTAAGCAAGCAAAATAAAACAACAGACTGAAATCTTACATTCAATTTGTCATCATCACCAAGGCAATTTTAACAAATCCACTTGGGTTTTCTGATTTTTGTTGCTGCCTAGTGTCCCTTTACAGTTTTCTCTGTGGGAAATCAGTGTCAATCTCATTTACAGCTCTTATCTTTGCAGTGTAAGGAATGGAATGTTTTTCTACCACAGCTGATTGCAGATACTTCGTGGTAAGAGATGTGCACTCATTGCACCTCTGGCTGGATATCTACAGGTGAAGCTGGTGTCCGACCTGCTTCTCCACAGCATCTTACACTGCTTGGAACATAGGCATATCCCACACAGTGCAGGGAAGGAGCAGCTCAGGCCAATCACTCTGCAAATCTGTGTGTTGTCTGGACCACTGCCATGTCTATTTATTAACTTCCCATCCCATGAGGTATCTGAGAGGGGTAATTGAGAGGTGGGGTTGTTCAGCCTGGAGAAGAGAAGGATCCAGGGAGACCTTAGAGCCCCTTCCAGTGCCTAAAGGGGCTCCAAGAGAGATGGAGAGGGACTTGGGACAAGGGCCTGGAGTGATAAGACAAGGGGGAATGGCTTCAAACAGAAATAGGGTATATTTAGATTAGATATTAGGAAGAAATTCTTGACTGTGAGGGTGAGGCCCTGGCACAGATTATCCAGAGAAGCTGTGGCTGCCCCATCCCTGGAAGTGTTCAAGGCCAGGCTGGAAGGGGCTTGGAGCAACGTGGGATAATGGAAGATGTCCCTGCCCATGGCAGGGGTTTGGAATGAGATATCTTTAAGGTCCCTTCCAACCCAAACCCGTCTGTGATTCTATGATGCTGCTTCATCCATAGGGCTTTATTAGTGTAAATCCTCTAATGGATACATTTTGCTGTTGTGCAAAACGTTTACGTCAGTAAAGCGGTTTATGCCATTTCAAATGGGTTAAATGGGTGCACAAGGCACATTTTAACCTCTGTTTTTCCATCAGTCCTAACTGGGACAGCTACATTGCCCCCTAATAAAGAAACATCTTAAACCTTTTAGAGGAAGAGAAGTACAGCAGATCAGTTAATGAATCCTGGTGTGTGAGACATTTCCTAGTGTCACCGAAGAGGCACAAGAGGAGGCCCCTGTCCACGTAAGGTTCAGGGATGCTGCAATGCTGAGGTCTGGGGACCTGGTCAATTATTACCTACCCTTGGTTGCTTTGATCTCCGTTTCATGTGCCCTCACACTGCAATCCAGACAGTGAGTCAACATTAAACAGACATTTAAATGACAGCACTGGAAATCAGCATGGAGAAATGTACTGCCCTCTGCACCTCTAAGCTAAGGGAGAATTCCTTTGTGGGGGTGAGGGCGAGAAGGAATCAGAGTTTAAGAGGTAGGTGGGACACAGGATGTTCTGTATGTAATGAAGAAAAGACTAGTACTTCTCTGGTCCTGCATGATGAGTTTTGTGATCTGTCACACAGCCCTAATCCTGCTGGAGAGATGCTTTTCCTGGAAGGGGCTGAGGCTCCTGTGGGGGTGGTATCTTATGGAATAGAACAGAAGCCTTAAATTTAAGAAATATGGTGCAGTTGATGACAAACTAAAACACCAGAAGTGTTTTCACAGGCAGTGAGCAGTATCTAAATGCTTCCCTCTGTGCATCAGCTAAATGTCTACTATGGTGTATTGGGTAGGTTTCTGTTGATTTTGGCACCACCGTCGTAAAAACTATAATCACTGGAACTCCACTGGCTCACGTTAGGTAGGAAGTTGCTAGTGCTGCAGCCACAAGAATTGGATTCGTCACTGGTAGGACTTGGTTTTGCAATTTTGACTAAAAGTATGCATTTAAAGCTGCATAGGCACATGGTTATTTAGGAAAGCATACATATATATATATATATATTTAAAATCACTCAGGTCAGTTGACATTGACCTTCCCATGTATGTTCATCCTCTTTATCCTACTGCTAGCAATTTTTCCTGTGCCATAAGTTATTTGGGGTCCAAACATCTATTTTCTGCACAAATCAGTGTCCTCATTAAAGTTGCATGAGGTTTCTTCACAGTCTCTGCTTGGGTGCCACTGTCACCTAAGAAAATCACAGCGATTAAAAGCTTGTGAATGACACCTAAATCCCACATTGGAAGTTAAGCATTGCAGATCTCTACTTGCACAGATGACACACAGTGAGGGATAATATTAAATGAAAGTGTAAAAAACTAATTTAATAAACAAAATATGTTGAGTTATAAAAGATTACTTGAAATATCATATCATATCATAAAATCATAGGATGGTTTGGTTTGTAAGGGACCTTAAAGACCATGTCTTTCCAACCCCCTGCCATGGGCAGAGACATCACCCACTAGACCAGGTTCCTCAAAGCCCTATTCAACCTGGACTCAAAATCCTTTAAGGAACAAAGAAAAACCATCTGGAGGACTCCATGAAAATGCTTTAATTTACTTAGTTACTTAGTACTTAATTTACTTAGTTACTTCATTTCACAGAATCACAGAATGTGCTGAGTTGAAAGGGACCCACAAGGATCATCGAGTCCAACCCTCAGCCCTGCACAGGACCATCCCCAAGAGTCACACCATGTGCCTGAGAGGATCATCCAAACACTCCTTGAGCTCTGGCAGCCTTGGTGCTGTGCCCACTGCCCTGGGGAGCCTGTTCAGTGCCCAACCACCCTCTGGGGGGAGAACCTTTTCCTGAGATCCAACCTAAACCTGCCCTGACACAACTTCAGGACATTCCCTGGCATTCTGTTGTTGGTCCCCACAGAGCAGAGCTCCTGGCTGCCAGGGCACTGCTGACTCCTGGCCAACTTGCCCCTTGGAAAGCAGCTCTGAGGTCAATATCACAGGCAAAGCCCAGCGATGCAAGCCATGACGTAGTCAAGCACATCATCAATGCATTGTGTAATGCAGGGGCTGGAGGAGTGGGTGGAATTTGCTTTCTCCCACCCAGTGGACTCCAAGTGCTGGGGATGGGAAGAGAAGGGGCAGTGCCTGCCTGGGGACTAAGAGCTTTTCCCTTGTGCCTACACCACCTAAATGTTTGCTTCCCAGGTTCTAGTTTAAGACAAGCTTCAGTTAATTTTCTTGCTGGAGCAGCACCCTTTATATGTTGAAAACTCCTCCATATGTGACTGTACCATTTCTTAGGGGTCAGATACAGGACAGTAAACATCTCCTTGGTATCTGGTGTCCATTAAATATCTCCTTGAGATAAGTGTAAGGGTGGTGAGGCCCTGGCACAGGTAGCCCAGAGCTGTGGCTGCCCCATCCCTGGAAGTGTTCAAGGCCAGGTTGGACGGGGCTTGGAGCAACCTGGGATAGTGGAAGGTGTCCCTGCCCATGGAATTGGGGTTGGAACTAGTTGATCTTTAGGGTCCCTTCCAACTCAAACCCATCTGTGATTTTATGATCTATCAGAGATGCCTCTGGGAGCACCATGTAAACCTGTTCTCCTGCCTCTGTCCTTATTTCATCTCTCCATCCATGGATGTTGTTTCCTCACTGTGTTTGTCCCTGTGCTGGGGGATGAGGCTTTCTCCAACCTTAGCTGGCAGCAGGAATGACATTGCAGCGCATGCAGAGTCCAGTATGTAAGAATCCCTCAAAAGGACAGGGAAGTCACCGAGTTGTTAATTTTTGATCTCCCTTCTTCACATCAATAGGGCATAAACCAACCTGACTTTCATCTGTTGAAGCTGACAAAATGTTCAAGATGATTTTCTGTGATCCACCCCCATAGCAGCCAAGAGGGTCACTTCCAGCCCTCTGCATAAAGGTCTCCACAGAACCACCCACGCCTCATAGTTCCCGCTCCCCTGTGCATGACTTCCCCGGGAAACCATGTCTCTAATGGCAGAACCTCAATCCCCCCTCCAAGGATGGGATTCCTCCTGGGTAATGAGCCAGACACTTCTAGGAATTGACCTTTGGAAAGGCCAAGACTTGCTGGCAGCATTAAGGATTGAGTTTCTCAGGAGTCCTCTCTATGCTTTTCACATCCATGCCTTTGCTGGGGGTGTAAAACACAGTTTAACCCACCCTCTATCCCATCTTCAGCCCTTCAGAGGGACAGTGGGAATGGTTTTGTGGGTGTTGATGCAAAGGGTGTAAGTAAAAGTTTGGCCTTGGTAAGGGATTATAAAAATACAGCAAAGAGCCAAACTCCTTATCAAAGCAAAAACGTGTCACCTCTTCACAACAAGCTCCATGGATCGCTGCTCCTTAGGCAGGAACTACAAGGCAGAGTTCTCTGGGATAGCCAGTCATATCAAATGAAGCTGATTGAGAATAGGTACAGAATTACCCTTAAAATCTGAGCTTTCTTTTCTAACCCCTTCTGTTAGACTGAGGCAGAAGGAAAGAAGATGAAGAGGGAAATTTGTGGCACCCCAGAAGTTCTATTGGCACACCTTCCTGTGGGAGAGCTGGGGGTGTTCAGCCTGGAGAAGAGAAGGCTCCAGGGAGACCTTAGAGCCCCTTCCAGTGCCTAAAAGGGCTCCAAGAGAGTTGGAGAGGGACTTTGGACAAGGGATTGGAGGGACAGGACAAGGAGGAATGGCTTTAAACTGACAAAAGCAGGGTTAGATGGGATATTGGGAAGGAATTCTTCCTTGGGAGGGTGGTGAGGCCCTGGCACAGGTTGCCCAGAGAAGCTGTGGCTGCCCCTGGATCCCTGGAAGTGTTCAAGCCCAGGTTGGAGAGGGCTTGGAGCAACCTGGGCTAGTGGAAGTTGTCCCTGCCCATGGCAGGATTGAAATGAGATGATCTTTAAGGTCCTTTCCAACCCAAACCATTCTGACTCTAAGGCCACTAGGATGGCTGGCCACATCCATACTGTTTAACCGTTTCACCCTCCAGGATAAGGTAGCTGCATTAAAAGTGTCTACAGGGAATCATTCCTAGTTCATGCCATCCCCCACCTGTGCCCAGGGATAGTTTGGGTTGGTGCCAGTTGGCCTGTGCCCAAACTGTGCCCAGGTGATTTTATAGAGCCATTTCCTGTACCTGCCCCTACACTTTTTCACTTGCCAACATGGACGTGGTGCTGCCTCGTGAAATTTTGCTGTGGATGTTATTGCAGGATCCCTCTCTCCTTCCCCTCCACTCACTCCTCCTGCCCCAGAACACTCAGCAGTTATGGTGGTACATTATTTGGACCTAAAGGTGTTGCACTCATGCCAAAAGTCAGTGAAATCTCTGGCTTTTCTCCCGCAAACTAATTGGTCCTTTAGATCACAGCAGTTCTATATCTGATCAGCCATTTCCCCTGCATTAAGGAAGTAGGTCTTGTGCAGTCATTCAGTTGCAAGAGCAGTTTTGAGTACAGGAATATGATTTAAAATCTTGGAAGCATAAAGGAAGGAAGGAAGCAGCCAAGCCACGGGACCAAATCCCATTTGCAGACAGCTCCTGCTCTGACATGAGGGACAAAATCCCAGGGAAAAGTTCAGGCAAAGGAAAGAAAATCTGGTTGATTTTCCATGCTCTAGAGACTAAGAGCAGTATTATTCCTCTATCAACCTTGGGAGATGGGTAATGATGTGCTGAGCAGGGTCATATCGTCCAGCTTCATCTTCCCACTCTCTTTCTCAGAAGAAATTCCCATCATGACTTTTTCACTGCAAACATAAGGCATAAGAAATGTCTGGAATACTGCTGGGGCTTTGAAAACCCAATGAACTGTGATAGAACAGGGAATAGTACTAGAAGGACAGGTACCAACAAACTGATGAGCTCTGACTTGTATTCATTTAGACATTTATTCATTGAAAAAAATCTACTCTTGACTGCATCTCAGTATCAGCATTGGTGTCTGCTCACAAAGCTGGTCCTTGTCCTTTGTGCAGGTCTTGGAGTTTGTTCTGAAATTCACCCAGTTCCTAAGGAGACAACCTGAAAATCAGGAGTATATCCTGGGTCTGCAGCTGGAAAAAATAAGTGAAAAATAGCAGAGAATTTACAGGAAAATCATTATAAATTAAGGTCTGAAACCTGCCAACACAAAGAGGTTTGAAGATTTTCAGGTTTGGGGACTGCAACAGAGATAGAGATAAGAGATTGCTTTGAGACCTTTTTTATTGATGTTTTGCCCTGAAAAAAATCCAAAGAAGTATTTATCTCTTGAGGACTCTTGGCTGATAATTCATCTCATACTGGATAATGGCCTGATTTTAAAGATATCAGTGTACTGACATCCTTCTGCCTCCTCATTGCAGGTAAAGATAAATATCAGCCACATGCTGTCACCAAAATGTACATTGGGAAAGAAACAACCCCCAGCTCTCTGATGGGGCATTCTTGACCTCATATTGTAACATAACAGAGCAATGCCCTGTTGGACCATCCATGCCTTGACCTCTCTGATCTCACTGGTATTGTCTTCCTTCACATCCTCCCATGGCAGCAAGGTTGACAAGTTTGCTGTTTGCAAATGTCAAGGTATCTTTCTTGGGTTGCAACTGTGAGTCCAGTGTCACAGTCTGGGTTATTTTTCCCTAAATTCATTATCTCAGTGTACTTCCATCGCCTATTTGCCCAGTCACTCAATTTTATTAAGTTTCCTGCTGTTGACATAGCTTTTAAATACCTGAAATAAAATTGCAAACCTGAATGTTTCATTCTCTGGGGTTTTTTTCCCATCCAGTTGTTGAAGATATTTACAAAAATTCCCCACATTGAAGACTGGCAATCATGGCCCTGGCACCCCCATCCTGCTCCACACTAAGGCAGGAGTGGGACATAGATGTAAATAGGGTAAGGGATGCGACAACCAGGGACAGGTTGGACCAGATAAAATGCTCATCACCATCTTGTCAACCAGCCCAGAGCACTGAATGCCACGTCCATTCGTTCTTTGAACACCCCTCAGGGATGGGGACTCTACTACCTAGCAGTCTGTGCCAATGCTTGACAGCCCTTCTAGTGAAGAAATTCTTCCTGATGTCCAAATATTAACAGACTCCTCCATCACTTCTCCAGCAGCCACTTCATCAGTGATTCAGACACTGAGGGAAAAAGAGGCTGAAGGCCTTTAATTGGCACCAGTGCCTGGGAATGAGTCTCACTCCACAAACAGGAGGACCTACAGGTTGCCTAGAGATGTTGTGGAGTCTCCCTCACCAGAGACATTCAAGAACCATCTGGACACCATCCCGTGCCATGTGCTCTGGGATGACCCAGCTGGAGCAGGAAGGTTGGACCAGATGACCCACTGTGGTCCCTTCCAACCTGACTATTCTGTGTTTCTATGATCTTTATCCCTGAGAAGGTCCAGCAGACCAAAAGTGACCTTGCCTTGGTCACTAACAGGGAGATGTGACCTGGTTCTCAACTTGGACACTGAACCTTGAGTGAACAGGTTGAAGTCAAATGAAAATGAAACTTCAGCTTCCAGCACAGTCATGGGATTGTGCTGGAATGGAGCACAGCCTGGTGACACAAGGGTGGTAGGGTTGCTTATATAGCCAGAAAAAAATCCTTGCTGCCTGACAAAAGATAGGTCAACTTTCTGTAATCATTTTCACCAGACACAAAAAGTCCAGAGTTGGACCCAATCTGCCTCTGTGTGCAGGGGTTCCAGCTCAGGAGAGCTGGGCTTGTGCTCACAGGGTTCACATCCTCCTCTGGTCAAGATACTTGTATGTCAATATTTAGAGTAAATTACTTTGTACAACAGACCTCAATAGGACTAATCACAATTTCCTAAGAACTGGAAATAAAGTTATATATATAAAGGAGCACTTGTTGCTGAGATTTACTACTTTTTGGAATATTTTAAGCCTTTCTCCCTCACATTTCCCCATTTGATATGGCCTCAAAGATTTCCTTGGTTATTCAAGACAGAGTATTTTAACTAGAAACATTCAGAGAGTCTCTAGATTATGAAATAACTTGGTTATTAAGTAACCTATGACAACTTGCATGGGAGACATTAAGTTCTACTCTCTGTTAAACTGTCTCTTTGATTAAATCTCATCACCAGCCAGCTCTTCATAGAATCATAGAATGGTTTGGATTGGAAAGCAGCCTTGAAGATGATTTAGTTCCAACCTCCTGCCATAGGCAGGGACACCTTCTTCCCTAAATTGTGACTCAAGTAGCTCCTGCTTTATAAAAAAAGGTTTTAAAAAGTCAGAAGAGTTCAACCCATTGAAAAGTAAGAATAATTGTAAATTGAGCATTTTTTGTGAAATGTAAAAAACTGTTCCCAGTGGCTGGAAGTGAAAATAATACTTCTAATGAGAAGTATACCAGAATGATACTTCTTACCAAATATCATTCTTTCAAGAGTGTGGCAGTACTCCCAGGAACAGTGTCTAGAAAACGATACTATATTGGGTTTTTTTCAGCTGTGGAAGGTCTGCAATAGGAAACACCTGAGTTTCTTTCCATTCTGAGAAGCCAAAGAGACAAAAAATCACATTATGGAGACAGAGTGGTGGTACAAATCCTGCCCAGCAATAAGAGAATGTACTCACACACACGGGGTTCAGCAGGTACAGATTCCAGCTGCAATCTTTTCCCCAAGTTACAGCTGCGTCTGTTTGATCCACAGTCAGGAGACATCTCGCCAGTCTTTGAGTGCTCCCCTCGCTTCTTTGTTTCCGGGAGAGCTGGGGACGTGGGACTTAATAAACTCGGAGGTCTTTTTCGACCTTGATGGTTCTGTGATTCTGTGACGTTGAAAACAGCGAGGTGGCGACATCTTGAGGTCAAACACAGAGGGAAACTGTCCTCACTCCACCCATCGGTGACACATCAGCACCACAGGGACATGGGATAAGTGCTCTTAGATCTGCGTTCATCACATAAGTGGGAATGGGAGTCATGGAAGAACATACTTAAGCGTTTTTTGGCAGTGGAAGTACCCTGAGGCCTTGCCTGCCTTGGTTCATCAGCAAAGGCATCTTATCCCATCTAAGAGAAGGGTGCAGAGCAGATGGACCTGGACTTTTCTCAGAGTGCACAGGGGTAAGATGGAGGGCAGAAAACACAAATGGCATCAAGAGAACGTGTTGCCGTGATGTGCCAGGCTCACAAGAGCTATGAATAACGTGCCCTGTTATGGATCAGGAGACTGCAGGCTGGGCTTTTTGTCGAAGTCTTTGTCTGGAGTCAGATGCCCTTACCTTCCATATGGGGTTTGGAACCAGAAGAAGTGATACCAAGACAAGAAGCCACATCTGAGATATCCACTAATCCTGGACATGGTGGGGGCACAATACAGACAGGCACTGGGAAAACTGTTCAATGGAGAAAGAACCTACAAATTCCTGCCTAGCTCAACCTAATCCTGCCCACAGCCTGGCCAGAGAAGAGGTCTCAGTATTACTACACTTATGGAGTTTTTTAAAGTTATAGAAATGTTATAAAATTATATGAAGTTAGAAAAAAGTTAACTTCATAGTTATACACCTACCCTGAATGTGACTCCCTCCAGTGCCTAAAATTCGATGTCTGAAACCAAAAACCCACCTTTGCAAACGTAGAATAAGGGAAGGCTGGAGTTATCCAGATACTTCAAACATTGGTCCAGCAAGGAAAGACCACTCTGCCATGGCTCATCTACTGCCCTTCACCAGGGCTGTGGGGAACAGAGCGGGAGGGCAAAAACAACTGTTCCTGAGGTGCCCATCTCACATTCCACAGGTGGGACATGCTGACCCCGGTGTGATTTGAACACACAGCCTTCTGATCTGGAGTCAGACGCGCTGCCATTGCGCCACGAGGTCGGGGATGGGACATTGTGCCTCCAAATGTCATCCCAGACTTTGGGCCATTCTTTGAGGGAAGGGGAATTTTGATTCACCTGTCATAGGAGTGGGACCATCTTTGCCTGTTGTCTTGCTGAATGAAGAGGACTCTAAACGAGATACTTCAGAGGAAGAAGGCCAAAAATGACCACTACCCAGAGCAGCCCTGCAGAGCCTCTCCCAGGAGAAACGGGAGCCTGGGCATGCTGTCTCCAGAGGGACAGGAGGGACGGTATTCCAGCATCTCCCTGGGGAAAGAGGCCCCATTCACCTGGAAGATGGATCCACGTTAAGCCCTGTGGCAGGAGGGACCCTCATGCCTTTCACACAGCCTGACTGGGGTCACCTTCCCATGTGATGGATGGAGTCTGCTGTGAGGTCATCTGCCCCCACATATCCTGGATCCATGCAGATCACTCTGCCCCTCTGCCCCATCCCTCCCTGGGCTTTCACCATCCAACTGGGTCACTGATGTTGTGGTGGGTGTCTGCCATGGTTTGCCTCATGGAGAAGCTGAAGGAAGTAAAGGCTTCCTCTGAAAAGTGAAGAATCTCATAACTGCAGGCTCAGTCACTCCTGGGGGACCTGGACTTGTCTTCATGCAACATTTTCCTGGAAGGGTGGTACAGTCAGTCCAGAGGATTACTGGAGGATTTGAGGACAGTGATCTGGTGCAAAATGATGGAAACAGAGAGAGGTTTCTGATGAGCAGTATGAGGAAGAGTTTTTCCAAGAAAATAGTAAAAAGGAGGAGTCAGGTCAGCCTCACCAAAGAGCCCAAATAAAGACTATGAAAGGAATGTTCCTGAAATATGTGATGATGACTGGAAACAGGGAACGTGAGTTTACCAAGGGCAGAACACTCTCAGACAATATAACAGATTTCTTTAAAGAAGTTTCTTCCTTGGTCATCAAGAGGATATCAAGCAGCATCATTTATCTTGGCTTTGGTTTGACCTCTGATGGGGTCTCACAGACATGTCACTGCAGCAGGACACACAGACACAGAGCAGCTGAGCTGAACCCAAAGGCAAAGTGAAGTGGCAGGACCAGGGGACCAAAGGTGTTTGGGTCAGTAGTTGGCAGCCCAGCTGATGTCCTTCCCTGCCTGATGCTGCACTGGGTGTTGGTTGGTGTCTGTGCTGGGCACAGAGGAGGTTCTACAGGAGGAAGGACATGGGCAGGCTGACGGGGACATGGGAATGACAAGGGGACGGGGCCAGTGGCGCAATGGACAACGCGCCTGACTACGGATCAGGAGATTGCAGGTTCGACTCCTGCCTGGCTCAACACTTTTAGCCCAGGGAACTTCCTCCTGCTCCCTCCATCAGGACCTTCCTTCTCCTGCCCATCATCCCTCCTCCCAGGCCTTCTGCAGGGCAAAGTGCTGGGCTGTCCTCTTGCCCTGCAGGAAGGAAAGAGTCCCTCCAGATCTCATGGCCCTCCAAAAGGGGCAGAGTGGGGTCAGCAGGTGGGACCAGAGTCTGGGGACAGTGGCACAACGCACTATGAACATTCCTGGCTATTGATCAGGAGACTGCTGGTTCAACTCCTGCCTGGCTCACCCTGAAACTGCCTGGCTGTTGTGGAGGTGACAAAGGACGGCTGTCTTCTTGAGTTCCTTACTTTTCCAGGGTTTTTGCTCATCTCTCTGGTATCAGCATCCTAGGAACATCATTTTGTGACATCAAAGCTGTGAGCAGTGCACTGCTTCCAGAGTAGAACTTTTCAAGGCACTGACAAACAGCAGCAAGACCAATGTGAACCTCAAAGGGGGCTGAGGGCTGTCGGGATACAGAAATTGTGTGAACAATTTCTATTGCATTTCTGTGACCTTTGCCTTGGCATGGCTGGGTGCAGATAGTAAAAAATACTGCGCCACTAATATGGCTGCAGGCCTTGTGCCAAGGTGAAGGAGGAGTTCTTTTGGCAGGTAAACAAGTTTTATGGACACCTGCTGTGGTCCAATTAGTTCTGTACAACACAGTATGTTTTCCTTATGTATCCAATGTAACCTGGAGAAGAATCACATGTCTGTGTGTCATAAGTAGTATATAAGCTGTCTTTTCTCTAATAAAGTTGACATTTTGCCGACCATAATGGCCTGTGAGCATTTGTCCATGCCCCTCCGCCGATAGAGGGCCAGAGCACATGAGGTACCAGGGCAGTCTGGATGTGCTGGGTCTGCTCAGCCTGCAGGGCAGTAGTTCAGGAGATGTCTGTGTTCTGCTGAGGGATTTGCTGTGGTGCCCCTGGCTGTGGTGTGGGTCCCAGCTCTGCCTCTTTTGGAGGCCATGAGGTCTGGAGTTACTCTTTCCTTCCTGCAGGGCAAGAGGACAGCCCAGCACTTTGCCCTGCAGAAGGCCTGGGAGGAGGGATGATGGGCAGGAGAAGGAAGGTCCTGATGGAGGGAGCAGGAGGAAGTTCCCTGGGCTAAAAGTGTCGAGCCAGGCAGGAGTCGAACCTGCAATCTCCTGATCCGTAGTCAGGCGCGTTGTCCATTGCGCCACTGGCCCCGTCCCCTCGTCATTCCCATGTCCCCATCAGCCTGCCCATGTCCTTCCTCCTGTAGAACCTCCTCTGTGCCCACCACAGACACCAACCAACACCCAGAGCAGCATCCGGCAGGGAAGGACATCAGCTGGGCTGCCAATTACTCACCCCAGCGCCTTTGGTCCCCTGGTCCTGCCACTTCACTTTGCCTTTGTGTGTAGCTCAGCTGCTGTGTCTGTGTCCTGCTGCAGTGACATGTCTGTGAGACCCCATCAGAGGTCAAACCAAAGCCAAGTTAAATTATATTCCTTGGTATTCTCTTGACCATCATGGAAATCACCTCTTCAATGAAACCTATCACTTTAGCCAAGAGTGCTCTGCCCTTGGTAAATCCATGGTCACTCTTTCCAGTCATTTTCACATCCTTTCATCTGGGCTTGGATTGCAGTAGTATTGCTTCCGTAGTCTTCATGTTGGCCCTGAGCTGAGGTTGCCCAAACTAGAGCTCTCCAGTAGGTCTTTCTTAATTTTCTTGAAAAAAAAACAACTTATGTTATTCATCAGAAACTTGTCCCATTTTCCATAATCCTACACTGATTAAATACTCTTGACTCACCTCAAGAAATCCCCTGGACTGACTGTACCACTCCATGTTACCCTGCCAGGCAAGTATTGCTATCCAGATCATCCAGAAGTGACTGAGCCTGCAGTAAAAAAGCTCCCAGCATTTTTCTGAGGAAGACTTCACCTCCTTCATGAGGCAAATTGTGGGAGACACCCACCACAACACATCCCTGCTTCAGCCTTTACTTTGATCATGACCCATAACTTCACTCTGGCACAGCTCCTGGCTCAAAGGCAAGCTCTGGGCATAATCTTCCTCACACAGCCCATGCCAGAGGTGTCCCACTAGAGCTGCCCAGTGCCCCTCCCACAGAGAAGCCCCCCAGAAAAACAGAAGGGTGTTGGTGGTGCCCCAGGTGTGACCCCGGTGTGATTTGAACACACAACCTTCTGATCTGGAGTCAGACGCGCTGCCCTTGCGCCACGAGGTCGGGGTGGAGGGATCCAAGGACCCCAGGCTGGGTGGTGGGAATGTTGTTTCCATGGGGACCACCCCAGGGAGATCAGACATCCCAGGAGCAGGGCTGTGGCTATGGAGGGGAAGGGGCAGCCTGAGGGGATGTTGGTCAAGATCTGGCTGCAGAGATCAGTCCAGGCTGCAGGATGAGCATGCAGGGTGGGATGAGGGAACCTACAGGATCAGTGCAGGCAGGAACCAGGCTCAGGGATGCTGCAAAGGAGGATGGTGGCCTGGGAGCGACCACATGACAGCCCAAGGTGGGCTTTGGGTATGTACCCAGAAATAATCGTGGACAGTGTTTAGAGCAAAACATTCATGGGCTCGGTCCAGTTACAGCTCCTGATGTCCTGCCTCAGCCACAACCCTGTGTTAGCTGGAAATGGCAGCTGGACTGTCTGCAAGGAGGGAAAGATGCTCCACCAGTGCAGGCAAAGCTGACCAGCAGCTCTGGCCAGCGGAGTCCTTTCCTCAGGAAGGAAGGTTGTCATGGACAAGGGTGTCAGAGAGGAGGTGAAACCTTCCTCCCTCCTCTTCAGCTCCACTCCCACCCCTGCATGCTGGAGACAGTTTGCTGGATACCAGGGTGGCTAGGGAGGGACATGGTGGGGGCACAATACAGACAGGCACTGGGAAAACTGTTCAATGGAGAAAGAACCTACAAATTCCTGTCTAGCTCAACCTAATCCTGCCCACAGCCAGGCCAGAGAAGAGGTCTCAGTATTACTACACTTATGGAGTTTTTTAAAGTTATCTCATGGCTAGGCTTCGCGAACGAAGATTTGGGAAGGGCTCTACCCATTTTTCATGCAAGCGCGTTGGTGGCTAAAAAGGCCAATACGAGAAAGGCAAGTCCGGTTGCAAAAGACACAGCAGAAAGACTCCTTAGATGGTATATTCTGCAAGGTTCGATTCTTTCTGCGTTGTCTTTTCTCCTCAAGAGTGATCCTGCGTGCCTTCTCAAAAGCATCAGCAGCGTTATAAATGGTCTGTCTCCAGGCCTCCCGATTAGAGGCCAGAGTGGACCAGTTATGGTGATCAATATGCCCGAGGCTGAGTTGTTGCTTCAGGGAGTCCTTGTATCTTTTCTTTGGAGCTCCTCTCTTGCGGCAGCCAGTGGCAAGTTCACCATAGAGCAGGATCTTAGGGAGGCGGTGGTCCTTCATCCTAGAGATGTGCCCTGCCCAACGCAGTTGCGTTCTCAGGAGCATGGCCTCAATACTTGTGATTGCTGCCTGTTCGAGAACAGATGTATTGGTCACATAGTCTGACCAATGGATGTTAAGGATTGTACGGAGGCAGCGTTGATGGAAGCGTTCTAGGAGACGCAGGTGGTGGCGGTAGATGACCCATGATTCGGAACCATATAAAAGAGTAGACAGCACTATGGCTCTGTAAACACTGATCTTGGTGCTTTTCTTCAAGTGTTTATTACGCCAAACTCGTTTATGGAGTTTTCCAAAAGCACTGTATGCCTTCGCTAACCTATTGTCTATCTCCCCATCAATCTTACCATCTGAGGAGATGAGGCTGCCTAGGTAATTAAACTGTTGGACTGAATTGAGTTCTGACTGGCCGATGGTGATGTGGGGACGGTGGGGGACTTCCTGAGGTGCAGGCTGATGGAGAACTTCTGTCTTCTTTAAGCTGACTTCCAGCCCAAAGAGCTCAGCAGCCTCTGCAAAGCAGGATGTTAAACGCTGCAGAGCTGCTTCTGTGTGGGCAACAAGGGCGGCGTCATCAGCATAGAGCAGCTCCCGGACAAGATGGTTTAGGGTCTTAGTATGGGCCTTCAGTCGCCTTAGGTTGAATAGGCTTCCATCAGTACGATATCGAATGTAGATACCGTCCTGATCATCGAGGTCTGCCGAGGCCCTTTGAAGCATCATACTGAAAAAGACTGTGAATAGGGTAGGAGCGAGAACGCAGCCTTGTTTCACACCATTCTTTATTAGAAAGGGCTCAGAAAGTGTGTTGCCATATCTGACTTGGCCGTGCTGATCCTCATGAAGTGAGATGATCATTTTAAGGAACTTGGGGGGACAACCTAAACGTTCCAAAATCTGCCAAAGACCTTTTCTGCTCACAGTATCGAAAGCCTTGGTGAGGTCGACAAAGGTTACATAGAGACCTTTGTTCTGTTCCCTACACTTCTCTTGCAGTTGTCTGAGAACAAATATCATGTCTGTGGTGCTCCTGTTGGCTCTGAAGCCACACTGACTTTCAGGTAGAATTTCTTCTGCTATAGCGGGTATTAGTCTGTTCAGGAGTATTCTTGCCAAGATTTTGCCAGCAATGGAGAGCAGAGTAATACCACGGTAATTTGAACAGTCTGATTTAGTACCTTTCTTCTTATACAAGGTGATGATGACTGCATCACGAAGGTCTGAAGGTAGTTCGCCTAGTTCCCAACAGCGCACCACAAGCTCATGAAATTTAGCATGGAGTGCAAGGCCCCCATGTTTCCAGACTTCAGGTGGAATTCCATCAACCCCAGCTGCCTTGCCGATTTTCACCTGCTGTATGGCCTTGAGGGTTTCTCCTAGAGTGGGGGCAGTATCCAATTCGTATTTCACTGGTTGTTGTGTGATGGACTGAATTGCTGAGTCTTGTACTACACGGTTGGTACTGAAAAGAGTCTGAAAGTGTTCAGACCATCTATTCAGAATGGAGGTTTGATCTGTCAGAAGCGTTTGACCATCTGCACTGAGTAGTGGGCTTTGGACTTGGTATGTAGGCCCGTATGCTGTTTTCAGGGCCTCATAGAATCCTTTGTGATCCCCTGTATCTGCACATAGTTGAGTTTTTGCAGCTAGATCGGACCACCATTTGTTCTGGATGTCACGGAGTTTCTGTTGGAGCTTGCTGCAAGCAAGACGAAAGGCTGTTTTTCTAGCGTGACAGGAAGGCAGTGCAAGGTGAGCTTGGTGGGCGGTTCTCTTCTTCCTCAACAATTCCTGGATTTCTTGATTATTTTCATCAAACCAGTCCTTGTTCTTCTTGAGGGAGAACCCTAAGGATTCTTCAGAGGATTGCAGGATGCTACTTTTAATATGCTGCCAAATTGTTTCGGGAGAGGAAACTGCAGAATCTGTGGAATGGTTATCAAGCTTAGTTTGAAGGTTTGCCTGGAATCTTTCTCTTACTGTGGCTGATTGGAGATCGTTAACTTGGAGTCTTCTCCTTGGGATACTGCCCCTCTTGGGTTTGAATTTGAGATAAAGGTTGAGTTTACAGCGCACAAGCCGATGGTCTGTTTGACATTCTGCGCTGGGCATCACGCGGGTATGGAGGACATCGCGGACATCTCTCTGTCGCACCAAGACATAATCAATGAGGTGCCAATGCTTAGACCTGGGGTGCATCCAGGTTGTCTTCAGACTATTTTTCTGCTGAAAGATAGTATTGGTGATGGTGAACTGTTGCTCCGCACAGAATTCTAGCAGAAGTCGACCATTATCGTTGCAGTTTCCAACACCATGCTTGCCTAATACTCCTTTCCAGGCTTCAAAATTCTTACCTACTCTGGCGTTGAAATCACCAAGGATAATGATCTTATCATCTGCGGGCACCTTTTGGGTAAGACAGTGCAGGTCAGTGTAAAATTTATCTTTTTCAGCAGGGTCAGCTTGGAGAGTTGGGGCATATATACTGAAGATGACAATGTGTTGCTTGTTGTTTAGTGGAAGGCGTAGGGAGATAATGCGGTCAGAGTGACCTGTCGGCAGATTTTCGAGTTTAGGGACAATGGAGTTTTTGATCATGAAGCCGACACCTGAGAGATGTTTTTCGGTTCTGGGCTTACCTGACCAGAAGAGTGTGTAACCGGCACCATGTTCTCTGAGGCTGCCTTCCTCGTGAAGGCGAACTTCACTGAGAGCAGCAATGTCGATGTTGAGACGACCCAGTTCATGGGCAATTAGGGCAGAACGTCGCTCAGGACGACCACTATTGGCAGAATCGAGCATGGTTCTGATGTTCCAACATGCTAGAGTTAATTTGAGTACACCTTTGGAGGCAGGTGCATGCCTTTGACTTTTGCTCTTTGTGCGACCGCATTGGAAGAAGATGCCCGTCGGTCTGCGGTTAACCAACCGGGTGAAGGTGGAGATGAGCTTTGTTTAGGCCACCTTTTCTAGGCCCCTCTCCGAGTGGAGCAAGCAGTGCTGTCCTTGAAAAGGCTGCTTGGTCGTTCAGGGTGCTGCCCCAAGAGACTCTCATCTCCGTCAGTCTCAAATGACCAATATCCTGAACCGCCTGTATGCAGGGTTGAGTCTGCGGCTCCCAGTGCATCTTTCACCTACCGTTTCGACCCTCGCCCGTCGCTACAGGACTTTTTGCATGTGGGTAAAGCCTTCAAGCCTGCGCAATGGATTTTTTAGGTGAGATGCAGTATGCGCGGAACTGAACCCACCCTTTAATCCTGAGGTTCATCTGCCAGGGCCGAGCAAGCTTGGACGGTGGCAGCGAGGTCCTCAGGACGTAGGTTTGATTAGAGTGACCTTCTCTGAGATGGATGGCCTTCCAGGGCTAAGCGAGCTCCATCTGCCCGGGTTTGGGATGAGAGTTGTCCTTCTCCTAGGATGACTGCCAGAAGGCTAATGAGCTCATCCTGCCCAGGGATGTAGTTTATCTGGTCCTATGGTTTTGACCTGTCTGGCATGGGCGACCCTACCGAAGGCATGAACCCTCGCCAGCATAGCTCGCAACCACACAGGGGTACATAGGCTACGTTCCTGTTAGAACGATTTGGGCAAGTCTTTTATTCCCAGTAACAACCCTTTGTCCTGCCCACTCTTTCAGGTTGTAACAGAGCAAAGCAAATATATCCAGTTTAAAGTTATAGAAATGTTATAAAATTATATGAAGTTAGAAAAAAGTTAACTTCATAGTTATACACCTACCCTGAATGTGACTCCCTCCAGTGCCTAAAATTCGATGTCTGAAACCAAAAACCCACCCCTGCTCTCCAAACATATTAATAACGGCCACACATTTACTCTGTGGATTATCAATGCTGAAGATGGAGCAAAGAGGCATTTCCTCTTGCTTTTACCTTTCCAGCTGAGCAAATCCTGCCCAACAAGGTCCCTTCCTCCTCCAGTAGCTCTTCCCACAAGAGGGAGCCAGGAACCAGCTCATGGGCTCCACAAGCTGTAAGTGAGGCTGGAGATGGGTTTTGCTTAGTAAAGGACCCTCCATTCCTAGGCCAGACTGGACAATCGGCTTGTTTCCTTCCTGGAAGTACAAATTTTTTCCCCCAGAGCCCATTTTTTTTTTGGCTATTAATCCCAATGGTCACTATTAGACTTTCCCCCCCTCAGTTTTCCCTGCTGACCACCCCCAGTGCTACCTCTCCTCATCCATCCCACTCTGGTACTTGCTTAATTTCCAACTGCATGACATAATAGCTGAGATTCAGCTGCCTAAATTCAGGTATCTAGAGTTGTGTTACGGGATGTGCTGCCTGGTCTCTGTTTGTCCCTTCAGAAATATTGAGTATCCCACAGATTCTGTTCCATGCAACATCTTGGATGCAGCAGGATATTTGTTATGGTATTATGTTCAGGCAACTGAATCCTGCCTGAGGATGGGAGTCAGCTCAAAGATGTGGACACTTAAAGTAGGAGTCTCCCCACAGGGGTATATTGCTCTGTTAGAGTGTTGGGCCATAAAATGCTTTGAAGAGGCACAGAAGACTCTTTTTGGACACTTGGCTTTGCTGTGTTCATTTGTATTTTTAAGCAGAATATGTTGTTGTCTGATATCAGTTTGAAAGAAAACTGAAATTTCCAAATTTCCCAGCAGAACACCCCATTCCCCCCAGTGTCCCTTCCCAGCTTCTTACAATGTTATAAATAAGGTCAGGTTTACAGCTAGTTTGAGAGGCACAGCACCCCAACTGCAATCAAATCCTCCTGATTTACATTGCCATAATGGAAATCTGGATAAGTTCTTGGGGAAAGCAGATGTTTCCCATAATTTTAGTGTCCCAGGTTAATTCAGGGATACCCCAGGCCCATCGACTGAAAACTTCAAAATGAAAGAGAAGTTCTTTTTTCTCACACTCACTCCCTCAAAGGGATGTGAGTCCCAGACCAGATTAACAAGATTTAATCCACAAAAGAAAGATCACTAAAGGATTTACCTTTGGTCCTCATTATCCAAAGCCATCAGGCCCTTCTACTCTGTTCTTACCCCTCTGCTCTGCTCTGCTGAGCCCCCACCTGCAGTGCTGTCTCCAGCTCTGGGGCCCCCAACACAAGAAAGATGTGGAGCTGCTGAAACAAATGCAGAGAAGGCCACTAAATTCACCACTGGGCCAGAACCCTTCTGCTCTGAAGACAGGCTGGGAGAGCTGGGAGCGTTCACCTGGAGAACAGAAGGCTCTGGGGAGACCTTAGAGCCCCTTCCAGTGCCTGAAGATGCTCCAAGAGAGTTGGAGAGGGACTTGGGACAAAGGCCTGGAGTGACAGGACAAGGGCAAGGGACAATGGTCTTAAACTGAAGGAGGGAAGGTTTAGATTAGATAATAGGAAGAAATTCTTTACTTTCAGCGTGGTGAGGCCCTGGCAAAGGTTTCCCAGAGAAACTGTGGCTGCCCCATCCCTGGAAGTGTCCAAGGCAAGGTTGGACGGGGCTTGGAGCAACCTGGGATAGTGGAAGGTGTCCCTGCCCATGGCAGAGGGTTGGAACGAGATGATCTTTAAAGTCCCTTCCAACCCAAACGGTTCCATGTTTCTATGACTCTATGACTGCCTATCCCTCAGACACACCCCTCAAATGGGATGAAAGTCTCCTCTGGAAGTCCCTGTATCTCCACTGACTCTCAGGGAAAGTTAGAAGATTACATTACATCAGATAGCTGGGATAGGTTTTCTCCCACATCTTTTGGAGGCTGACAGATCCCTCCACCTGAACCAGTCTTCTGCATTCCCTTCATAGGCAGTGGAGAGAAGCAAGCACTGGATGAGTCGAATGGAATAGAAAGGACACTGGCTACATGAGTGGCTCCAAAGTGTAGACATCTCAAGTGGAGTAAAGGGAAGCTCCCTTGTAATTTCCTTGTATTTAAAGTAAAACATTCACCCCCAAAAACCTCAAAGCTGAAGATATCCAATTATGGGTGATTCATACTAATAATGACCAAAATAGTGATTCAAACAATTCTGCAGTTGTTTGCCTTTTCACACCCTGCATGGAAATGCAGGAGAAAATACCTCCAGTATTCCTGTCCACTGGTAAAATGGGAATAGGAACTGGGAACAGGCCTTTCCTGTGACTATTGCAACACTGAGCATGAGGAAGCTTTGACTACATGGAGGGTTCTTGACTTTCTCCACCCTCAGCTGTAGGTAATAGAATCATTGAGTCACTGAGAACGGAAAAGACCTCTAGGGTCCTTGAGTCCAACCATTCTCCCAGCACTGCCAAGGCCACCACTAACCCATGTCCCCAAGTGCCACCTCTATGAGGCTTTTAAACCCTCTAGGGCTGATGGCTCCACCCTGCCTTGGGCAGCCTGTTCCAGTGGTTGACAGTGTTTTCCATGAAGAATTTTTTTTCTAATATCCAATCTAAACATTCCCTGGCACAGCTTGAGGCCATTTCCTCTTGTCCTATCACTTGTTACCCGCAAGAAGTCCACCTCTGAGTCTCCTTTTTTCCAGGCTGAGCCCCCCCCAGCTCCCTCAGCAGCTCCTTAAAAGGCATCATTAGGCAAAGGGACAAACTTCATCCCCGTGTAAGCATTTCTTTTGTGATCCATATAGAACCATGTCTCTTCTCTGGAATAACCTGGGAAAGGAGGAGAACAAACAAGAGCAAATGAAGTGCAGGTGAGGCAGAATGAGATGTCACTTGAAATCTGAAGATTTTTTTACCTAGAATAAAATTTCTGATTATAATTTGAAGGGGAGTCTGATTATATAAACACTTAGAGCCTGATAGTGAGGACATCCATGTGCAATGGCTAGAAATCAGAGGGAAGGATTACTGGACAAGCACTCCTCCTCCACCAGATTATTAACACACCTGAGGTCTTGAATTTGTCCTTCATTTTTCCACAAAAATAATCTTTTTTTTCAAAAAGCAAACATTTCCAGTCCATCATTAAACAGAACAGGACCATTTTTTAAAGACAACTGATGAGTTAGAAAGCTGGGCTTCTGCCCCAGTCTGACAAAGTACAATGTCAGATACTGTCTGAGAGCTGAGATGAATATCTCAGGTAGGATATCCCTGGCTTCAGTGGGAACCTGAGCCAACTGAAGGTTTCTTGACAAGGTCTTTGCTTCACCCCTTTTTCCGGAGTACCTGAAAATGGACATAAACATCTCCCCTGACACTCTGCTGATCAGGAGACTCGATGGCACCTTCAAATTTGAAATGGAAAGCAAACAAAGAAACCAGGGAGGCAGAGAACAATGCACAGCAGCTGAGGGGGAGGTTTATATTGTTGGTATCAGGGCTGCTGGGTCAGAACAACATCAATAAATATCAAGTATAGAAAGAGGCTCGAGTAAGTGAGCTGGTTTCTTGTGCTCTGAGGGAGAACCTGTGCTGTCAGCTGCCACCTCCACATGACTCTTGGTAACACCATTCAAACTGTGTGTGGACAGATCCTTAGGAAGACTGTGTCATGAGTCTCACCTGTCCTCTGCTCTTTGTACACCTGTAAAGGTGCTGCTCATAATGTCTGCAAACTCATAGTCTTCACCTCATGTATCATAGAGTCATGGAATGACAGAATGGTTTGTGTTGGAAGAAACCTTAAAGACTATACAGTTCCACACACTGCCATGGGCAGGGACACCTTCCGCTATCCCAGGTTGCTCCAAGCCCATCCAACCTGGCTTTGAACACTTCCAGGGATGGGGCAGCCACAGCTTCTCTGGGCAACTGAGAAAGTATGACCCTGCTGGACAGCCTGTGATGTAACAGTGGTTCCCAAGAGAAAGAAATGAAAGATAATGACCATTTCACCCATCAACATATCAAATAATTGTATTTCGTTTTGTGAAAGGTGCTGTGAAGAAAAAAAAATGTTTTTTCTTTGTCAAATTATCCTTGAAAAGCCAGAAAAGTGACAAAGCATTTCCTGAAGCAAAGAAGAGTCAAATACTCATTTCTTGTTTACGGGCACTCAGGGGCTGAGCAATGGCTTCAGACAGTAGGTGCAGGAACCCACAGTGCTGACAGCTATTAAGATGGAAACATCTTTTTTTAGTAGAAAAATGGCATTTTTAGTAATAATAGAGTATGTTCCATGGGAGTGAAGTCCTGGCAGCCCAAGTGCAAACCAAGCTGGTTAATTCTAGACTCCTGTAACACCTTGTTCCTGGAGGGGGCTGTTCCTGGCAGGGCTGTTCATAGAATCACAGAATGGTTTGGGTTGGAAGGGTCCTCAAAGATTATCCAGTTCCAAGCCTCTGCCATGGGCAGGGACACCTTTCACTAGACCAAGTTGCTCAGAGCTTTGAGTTCGAAGCTCAGATTTGAGGATATGAAATGTGAGAGCTGACATACTCAGCCTTGGGGAGACTTTCTGGCGATTTCCACATGCTTTTATTTAAGTACATTATGAAACCAAATGAGCATTTTTGCAGAAGTGCAGGTTGGTGCGTTCCAACTGACACATGTTTTCCATAAAACAACAATCCATTCAAACTGAAACCCTGTGAGCTCTGGGCTTGGCCAGCTAAGTACCAGTATCTACAGCAAAGGTTTCTTCACGTATGTTGGATCCTAAGGTCCCACTACAACTAAACAAGTGATTTGTGTCCTAGAACCAGTAATTGAACATCTTATGCCAGTGCAGCCACATCCATATTAGATGTCTACATCTATCTATGTGTAGCACTGACCACTGCCAGTGTAGCATCTTCCAGTACCTGAAGGGGCCTATAAAAAGCTGGAGAGGGACTTTTTACAATAGCACGGAGTGAGGAGAGACTGGAGCACCTCTGCTATACAGACAGGCTGGGAGAGCTAGGGGTGTTCACCTGGAGAAGAGAAGGCTTCAGGGAGACCTTAGAGCCCCTTCCAGTGCCTAAAGGGGCTCCAAGAGAGCTGGAGAGGGACTTGGGACAAGGGATTGGAGGGACAGGATAAGGGGAAATGGCTTCATATTGCCAGAGGGCAGGGTTAGATGGGATATTAAGAGAAATTGTTCCCTGTGAGGGTGGGGAGGCCCTGGCACAGGTTGCCCAGGGAAGTTGTGGCTGCCCCAACCCTGGAAGTGTCCAAGGCCAGGTTGGACAAGACTTGGAGCAACTTGGGATAGTGAAAGGTATCCCTGCCCGTGACAAGGGGGTTGGAATGAGATGAGCTTTAAAGTCCCTTCCAACCCAAACCATTCTATGGTGATCCTCTGATATTCCAGCTGCCTTCTCTCCCACAAAACAATTGCTAATTTCCTCTGGGTTGTCCATTACCAACACCTTGATCTTTGAAGTCAACAAGTAACGCCACTCTCAGGTGGGTCAGTGTTGAGAACCAGCCCTCCCAGTGGCCAGGCAGGGAGGTGTAGTCATTTCTCCACTTGCTTTCATGACCCTGTGCCATTGTTCAGGCTTAGCTGTGTGCAGAGGTCAGACTGAACTCGCTGCCTTCCACACTCACCCCTGCCAAGGTCCCCCAGGCAGCCAGCCCTGCTCCCACAGCCCTATAAATGCCACAGTGCTCCCTCCTCCCCTGCTCAAAGGTTCTGGTGTTGTGGCCCTGTCTCCACGCTGCAGCTGAGACCTTCCATGATGAAGCTCTTCTCCTGCCTCATGGCTCTTCTCCTGTTCCTCCTCCAGGCTGTTCCAGGTAAGGGGCAAGACCCATGCTGGTTTCTGCCTGTGTAGGAGGCACAACTCGCTCGTGTGGTGGTGCAGAACATGCTCTTCAGCTCCTTTCGTTAGAGCAGTTCCCTATTTCTCACTCTAGAAGTAGAAGTGAAAAATGAACCTGTGGTGACCAGGTGTCAAACTAGAACCTCCTCACCAGATGTTGGCTTCTTATGACTCTTTGATGTCTTTTTCTGTCACTATTGGAACATGATACCGTGGAAATCATCTGCCTCTTCTAACCCAGGGTTAGAAATTTTCTCCCTTGTGTAGGGCAGAAGAGAGCAGAGACATTCCCTTTTATTGCTCAAGTTGAGCCACACCAGCAAAGCTGACTTTAGCTCTCTGAATATTCTGCTTCCCCTTCCTCTGCCCCTCAGCTGCACTAATTTTCTGATTCTGTTCTTCATATTTCTTCTACATGTTCTTCTCAATGAAACCCCTCGTTCTGGAGTCAGGCTTTTGGAGAAGGAAGGAACCAGGCAAACTGCTTGTCCCCGTTAATTGGGCCATATCCCACTTTTTGGGGCTTTTTAAAGTCACAGTTACCTCCCAGGGCAGGTTTTCACCATGCTGTCCCTTGCATGACCAGCCTGCAGCATTGCAGGCCCAGAACTTAGGAGCATCCAAAGGCTGGGCTGTCACTCCCTACTACAGCATGAATGCTCGGTTCAGAAACTTGCCATCAACACCTACTTTTCACTCTGGTTGTACAAAAGCTCTCCTTGGAGTCCTGTGAGGTCCCACGAGTTTCTCAGGACTTTTGGAAAAGCTGACCCGAGTTTTGGGGGTATTTGTATCAGATCCCTAAATGGGATCTGCAGGGTTTCAGCAGGAGGAAGACCCATGAGAATGGACTGATCCTGCAGCACAACTGGGAATCCCATTCCTCCTGTAGGTCTCGGCTTGCCCAAGGACACCCAGCATTGTTTGGAATACCACGGCTACTGCTTCCACTTGAAATCCTGCCCGAAGCCTTTTGCTGCGTTTGGAACTTGCTACCGGCGTCGGAAAACCTGCTGCATAGGTGTGTGTGGGGACCCTGCCCAGGCAGGAGAGGACTAAAGTCAGCAAAACACACTTGTCCTCTTTGCCTCCAAATCATAGCATCATGGAATGGTTTGGGTTGGAAGGGCCTTAAAGCTCACTTCAAGATTTTGCAGCTCAGGATTTTTATATTTAGGAATCTTTGTGTTTAAAAGTCCTTACTAGATTTCCCCTCCCACCTTACATTAGGAATTCCTTCTGTTTGTCTTAAAGCCTCGTCCCTCACAATTTTATTCAGTGCCACCTGCTTGAAATGCAAACATTCTGCATTTTCTTCACACCTTTACAATATCCTTCAGTTAATTCTTTTCCAAGCAGGTCTTAAATTCCCTCTTTTATAGAAGTGCTCTGATAAGCCCCAAAGTCCATCTTCGTGCCTTTGCTTTTGGAGACAGAGTAACCACCACTTCCCAACAATTTCTGATGTATGAGTTGGTTCAGATGACGGTGTCATATTTTTTGCTTTGACTTATATCCTCTAAATTGCAGACACGACATCAAACTTCCACATTTGTCAAGAGGAGGGGGGTCATTGTGTACCCCCAGAAATCAGATGTCTGCAAGAACAAGAGGGACTCTGCCCTCGCAGGGGATGGAAGTGCTGCACGGAAGTGTGACAAGGATCTCATGGAATTGCAGAAAACCACAGAAATGCATGGCCAAGAAAACAAATGAGGCTTTTTTCTAGTGTTTTAGACATGTCTGGTGTTCTCAACATGCAAAATGTGTAATTAACTAGAGGTGATATGTTTCTTTGTATAACAAAGGCAATAAATGCTAAATAAACAGGTATAACAGTTGTGTACGTATGGAAAGAGGCATAATGTCTCTCCATTACACCCACACACAGAAATCCACACAGCTTTGCTGCTGCATCCTTGGAAACCACATCCACTAAGCCTATTTACCAGCCTAATCTTACTTACCAGGTTGATGTTATGCTTGGACGTTTTACAGGATTGGGGACAATTAGTCAGGGAATCACAGAACCATTTAGGCTGGAAAACACCTCCAAGATCATTGAGTTCAACCTTTGACAAATCTCCACTTCTCCCACCAGACCAGAGCACTGAATGCCACGTCCAGATGTTTCTTGAACACTGAACAATTCCAGGGAGTGACTGAGGGCGCTCGAGGTGTTTGTCCTGGAGAAAAGGAGGCTCAGGAGAGACCTTATCACTCTCTAAAACTACCTGACAGGAGATTGTAGCCAGGTGAGGGTTGGTCTCTTCTCCCAGGCAACCAGGAACAAGAGGAAATGGCCTCAAGCTGTACCAGGAGAGGTTCAGAGAGAGCAGTAAGAGCAATTTCTTCATGGAAAGGGTGGTTAAGCATTGGAATGGGCTGTCCAGAGCAGTGGTGGAGTCACTATCCCTGGAGGGATTTAAAAGATCTGTAAGTGGGCACCTGGGGACATAGTTTAGTGGTGGGCTTGGCAGTGCTGGGGAATGATTAGTCTTGATTATCCTAGAGGTCTTTTCCAATTTAAATGGTTCTATGATTCCAGCTATGTTGTTTAATTTGTTTTTTTACAGAGAGAAGGGAAATTTTAACCTTGCTCTTTCAGCCATCTAGTTTTGCATGTGTTCACACAGCAGTTACACTACCACAGCAGGGCCAGGCAGGGCAGCAGGAACATCACATTTCACAGCAAGAGCTGCACATCTATCACGGATTTACCACCACAGGGTGCATTGCTGAGCCACCTCCTCCACCATCACACTCAGGAATGAAGCCTCCCAAATTCCTCGGAAGCCAAAGCTGGAAAAAAAATCACACCCAGGTTTCAGCTGGACAAAATATTCACATGAGCTCAGATGAAAAACAAA
Source organism: Neopelma chrysocephalum (assembly GCF_003984885.1). Taxonomy (NCBI): domain Eukaryota; kingdom Metazoa; phylum Chordata; class Aves; order Passeriformes; family Pipridae; genus Neopelma; species Neopelma chrysocephalum. The sequence goes on from NW_020897785.1 coordinate 48,379, forward strand.
TCACTCCCAGCCTGCACTGTTCTCTTTGCAGCTCCTCAGGAGTCTTCCCTTGCAGGTTGCCTCCCTCCCACTCATCACTTCCCAGGACTTTGCTGGCTGCAGGTGAAGGGCAGAGGATCCCTCTGAGCCTCTTTTCCCAGCTGGCAACCTAAATGCCAGCTTCCAGGGAGAGGGGAATCAGGGAAGCTGATAACCAGTGAATGTGAAGCAAGTCAACATTGTTTGGAGCCACAGCACTGGGTCAGAACGACACAAGGAGTTGCTCAGCAGCAAATGTTACTCCTGAGACTGGAATATAATTAACTCCTGCCTGTTCTTTCCCTCTCCACGGATGCCACCCAGCATGCCAGCAGCACACAGAGGCTTCTGCACAATCTCACACTCAGCCCTGCAGTCTTCCAGCAGAGCCAAAGTAATGAGGATTCTTATGTTCCTTTTCATCTTCATCTCCTTGACCCAGCACGGTAAGAGCAGGAAGGCCAAGGGTGGTAAACAGAGGGATCTGGAACAGGGATAATCTTTCCTCGCTGTGTAATATTACAGGTACTGAGGAAAGGTGTCCTCAGGTTTCTGGGTGGAGAAATGCATGATTTAATCTCTTGGGGTAATGCAAAAATGAGCAGGGATTCATAGAATCACAGAATGATTGGTGTTGGAAGAGACCTTAAAGGTCATCTAATTCCATCCCCCATAAGAAAGAAGCTGTGAAAATGGGGCAGCTCAGTGCCTTTGCAGGAGAAAACCTAGAGGAGATGTCCTGTGCTCTGGGAAAATATTCCTGCCTTTCCTCAGGCTGCAGTTGCCTCCTTGGCAGGGTGAGGACGACCACCCCGACCTCCCATGCACAGTCTTTGCCAATGTCCCGAAAAAACAACTTCATGATAAAATGTTCCTTGAGGGAGTTTGGTTCTGCAACTTGGGATTTTTAACATGGATGTCTGAAGCTGTCCTGTGGGATGGGGATGCCCAGGCTCCATGTGCTGGCTTGGCTGGCTGGGCACAAAGTGCCACAGGGAGCCCCATGAGTTTTACCCACTGATTTTACCTGCTGCTTCTTTGTACAGGGGATGCTCAAGGACCAGAGGGCTGTAACCACGAAGGGGGCTTGTGCAGAGTTGGAAACTGCATTTCTGGTGAATACCTGGCTCAGTTCTGCTTTGAGCCCATCATTCTCTGCTGCAAAAAGTTGCCACCCACCACCACAAAGAGCTGAAGGTTTCCAAAGGAGCCAGAGAGCTGCAGGCTCCACTGGCAAGGCAGGAGCAGCTGTTGGGAAGGAGATCTTGTGGTTTCTGTCACTGTTGCTCCCCTGGGAGAATATGGCTGTGGATTCACTCGTGAACTCCTGAACACTTGGCTTTTGCTGTGGCTTCCAAGAAAACACTGTGACAAGAAGAAATTGGGGCCACCCAAACTGTTTATCAGCCCTTTGGGACTCTGGTTGTTACCAGTCACACGCGGGTGAAAAATTGCCTTTCTCCTTACCTGAAAGCAATAAACTTGAAGTTTAAGAGAGCAGCAAGTGCCTGTCTGTGACCTGGCAAAGTTGCCGGAGGTAAGACCCCCCCCCTCTCCCACTGACCAGGAGTGAACACAGCAGCCCTCACCTTCCCAGCAGAGCAGGGTGACTCTGTATTTCCCTTCCCAGAGAAAACAGTTGTAATTGGGACAGCGATTTTGACATCACTTTTGGTGCAAAAGCAACCTGGTTTGACATAAAGTCAAGTGTGGTCTGTGTTTCTTGGGCAAGACTCTTCCTTTCTGGGCTGTGCCAGGATCTTACAGGCAATCATAGAACCAGAAAATGGTTTGGATTGGAAGGGATTTTAAAGATCATCTCATTCCAGACCCCTGCCATGGGCAGGGACACCTTCCACTATCCCAGGTTGCTCCAAGCCCTGTCCAACCTGGCCTTGAACACTTCTGGGGATGAGGCAGCCACAGCTTCTCTGGGCAACCTGTGCCAGGGCCTCACCACCCTGACAGGGAAGGATGTTTTTCCTGAGAGCACAGATTTACTTGTTCTACATGTTTTAAACATGGAGGGAAGGGGATCTGAAAGCTGTGTCCCACTGCCCCGACAGGCTGCCCTGTCCATCCATGGACCACATTTCTGGTGCTCCTTCTTTCCTCTGTGGTCACCCAGAAATAGCCCCAAAGAAATTAGCCTCTTTACCCCTAGCAGCTTTCTTCCTGTGAGCTCCATCAGCCTAAATCCATTAGCTGTCCAAATCCACTCTCAGCCCTTCTGTGTCTTTTCAGCATGAAATTTTGACACTCCCCTTCCTTTGTCAGCTCCTGGTCTCCCTTTCCAGGTAAAATATTTCTCTCTGGGTCAATCATTTCTGTGAAAGCAAGAAAACAATGATGTAATGAGAGAGCTATGCCAATTTGCTGAGGCACTGGTGAGAGCCAGGGAAAAGTCCTCCCTGGGAGATGAAATTCTTGCTCTGATGAATCAAACAGGAAAATTCCCATTGACCTCAGCAGGGTCAGGATCCATCGCCGGAGATCCAACAATTCATTCATTCCAGTGTCTCCATTCACCCATGAGCAGCCCAGCTGTTCTCCAGCACTCCCCTGGAGATCCCCTGCAGTTGGATGAACCTTCAGGAGAGCCAAATTACCCAGACCTGGCTATTGGCTTGGGAACCAGTGCTGGAAACAGTGTTGGGCTGAGCCCAGACCCAAATTCCTCCCCAGATCCAATCCCTGTCTCTGACGCACACTGATGTACGAAGACAGCACAGGGAGGGTTTTAAATCAAGGCACTTTTCCAAATTAAACTGTTTATTTCTCACACTCATCCACAGAGTTCATTATTTGTGCCTCTTACCTGGGAATGTTCACCCATCATGGTTCAGCCTGGTTTCCTAAGGAAGTGAAACGTGGGCTCCTGCAGCTCACCTTGCACATCTCCCTGATGGTCACTGGGCTTTCTGCCCCTGATATGTTTTGGACCTGCTGGCCAGTCAGTTTTCAATCAGGAAAGGTGGAAATGCTCAATTTACAGGCAACATTGTCCCTCTGGCGGTAATGAAAATGTAGACTGCTGACAAAAGGCATAGTCTCTTTAGCATGGTCCCACTCTCCTGAGTCTGTGTGTTCCATTCCTTGCTGATCTGGCTGGAAATAACCCCCCCAAAAAATCATAGAATCTTCATAGAATGATTTGGGTCAGAAGGGGCCTTTAAGATCATCTAGTTCCAACACCCCTGCCATGGGCAGGGCATTACTAAACTACTCTGAGTGACCATGTTCATCCACTCAGCACAGAGCTGTTCATGAGACCACACTCCTACTCAAACACTGTTTTCCAACCATTTAAACCCAAAAGCCAAAAAATATTCATTATTGAAGCGCTCAATAAAAGGCATCCCTAGTGTGACCCTTTGCCAGAGGATTTCCATGCAGAACCACCAGTCCTGCCCAACAGGGACCATTTCCCAGAGTGTAGACTCATATGTAGTCAGTGGATTCAGCTGAATCCAACCCTTTACCTGCGGGATTGCATGTAGGAGTAGATGGCACAGTCAGACAAGCTAAGGGGCAAGACAGGGTGGCAGAAGTGACGAGAAGGTGAAGTCTGTGATCCCTTGAGAGATGCAGGCTGGTGAGAATTTAAACCAGGCTAGAAGTCAGCTCTGAAAACACATTGAGGATTTGTCCTCATGGGAGAAAGCCAAATGGAGAGGAGGATTTTTGTGGGAATGGCTTCGCTGAGCTTTGAACTCCAGCTCTCTGTACCTGATAGAACTCAGAAGGCTACAAAATAGGGGTTCTTTAGTACTACCCTATCAGACCTACACTAGCTCCTAGGGGAGATGCAAAAACCATCCAGGCATCTTGTGGGGTGTATCTGGGGTCTCTGCAACCATACAGGCAGCCAGGATAGATCCCTGCACTCACGCCTGGTCTGTCGACCAGCACAAGCCTCATGGATAGCTGGGGGTGTTAGTTCATCAAGGCATGGCATGAATTCCCTCGTGAATTTGTTTACTGTTCCCAGGCAACAGGCCAGTGTTTGTTTGGCAGAGGGAGTGAGACAGAGGTGAAGTCCTCCACTTCTGCCCTAAGAACGTCACTGTGACTGGAGCTGTGGAATCAGGAGCAGGACGGTGGTTGGATGAGCTCCTGCTTGGAGGAGCTGAGGTTCCATAGCTGTGGGCAACCCCTTAGACCCAGGTTGTCTCTTACATCCCTGGCAATCCCACACAAACCAATGCAACCACCTGCATGCTCAGCTTTTCTTTCATCCCCACGCAGGAGAAAGGGGGTCACATTCCACCTGCTCACGTGGCTGCTCCTCCACCTCCTGTGGAGTGAAGGATCTCACAGCCAGCTCCAGGGGCGTGCTGGGGAGATAAAATACTCTGGCATTCTGAGACTGTATCTACACAAGCAAATGGAATCACGTGAGGCTCAGGCTCAGACATCAGTGCATACTCTCATGTGCTGTCAGCCAAAGGAGTCCTTGGCCAAGCTGTTCCTTGGCACAGTTTGGAGGTGGGCACATTCCAGGAACGATCTGTAATAGACAACTGGCATCTGGATGTGGTCATGCAGCTGGTGGGGAGAACTCAGCTGTGAGAACACAAGGTGTGCTCTGTCCATGTACTGTGGGGCAAAGAACAACATTTTCTGTGTCAGGCTCTGGACTCCTCAACATGAGACAGGCGTGGACCTGTTGGGGCGAGTTCTGAGGAAGCCAAGAAGAGTGGTCTGTAACGAGAGCCTGCCCAAGGCCATGGGGGATTTCTGGGCCAGGGCTGAGTCCAGAGCTGAGCCCATGGTCATTTCTTCACTGGCTGAATTGCAGGGCTCTATCAGTGCCTGCTTGGCTTGGGGTTTGGTTAAAAGCCACCGGCGGAATGTGGAGGTGGAGGTGGCATCACAAGCTGGCAAGGGTTCATTCACCAAAGGATTTGCTGCCGCTGGCATCAGTTTATACCAGCGGTTTATTCATTTAAAATAATAAATAATTAGTTTTATTCATTTAAAATAATCCTGCTGAGATCCTGACCCAAAGGCAGATGAAGTCAGTGGAGACATCCTTCCAGCTTGGGGCTATAGGGCGGATGCAGATTGATTTGACTCCTCCCCAGCCTCTGAACCTCTCAAGCGCCCAGGAGATGATTTCTGTGCCATGTGTCTCTGAGCACAGATGAGCCTTTGTGCATGGTGGGCTCTGAAACAAGATATCTGGTGGCAGGTTGGGAAGCAGGAAAAGGCAGGAGGCTGCTGGGCCAGCCCCAGTAGGCTCAGCAGAGGCTGAGGCCAACACAGCATCGGGACCATGCCAGAGGGAGCAAGACCAGCTGTTGTTCAAGCAGTTGCCCAGGGGACAGAATTTTCCTCCCCTGATATCTGGAGGAAATCTGGTTTTTGTTGGTACTGTCTAGTTCTGGCTTTTTTTCCCCAAGGCACGTTCTGCAACTCAACCCATGTACCAGAGCTGCAGAGCAGGGGCTTGTGGTGGTGGGGAGGACACATCCTGGTCCCTGTGGAGCCTGCAGCATCCAAACATCTCCAGGCACAGCTCACCCTCTGCAATGGTGCTGCTCCCACCACAGGAGAGCAGCTGAGCTAGAGATAAAACATGGCATTTTGCCATCCATCATTGGGAACATCATGGCCACGTGGTCCTCTGGCTCCGCTCTAAATATCATCCCTGGAGCTCGTCAAGCTGCCTGCACGCACATGTTCAGGTTACACACTCAGAGCAGGACACTCAGATGAGCATCCACACACTCCTCCCTGCCTGGGCTGTAGCTCAAGAGTTGCAATCTCTTTTCTTTTAGATAAACTCTCCCTAAATTCTTTCCTTTGGAAGTTCTTTGCTGTGAGGGTGGTGAGGTCCTGGCACAATTTGCCCAGCGAGGTTGTGGACTCCCCATCCCTGGAGGTGTTCAAGGCCAGGCTGGGCTGGGCTTGGAGCAACCTGGGCTAGTGGGAGGTGTCCCTGCCCATGGCAGGGGGTTGGAACTGGATGGTCTTTAAGGTCCCATTCAAGCCAAACCATTCCACGATTCTATGATTCTAAGAAATCCCACTGCACATTGGAGATGCTGATCCTCAGATGTGGGTTATGGTCTTCCACCCACTGCACCGAGCAGTACCACCAAATAGACAAAACACCAACACTTGTAGAGAGGCTCTACACACATCCTTGCAGCCGACCCTCCCACAGACGGTTTTCCAGAACCATTTTCCATCCCCAGGTTGTGCTCGGCCAGTTTGCACGACACCCTGTTTAAGTGCTCGGTGTCCCGTGAGCCAAAGTCCAGCTGGTGAAGGCCCCTTATCTGCATTGTTTGATGAAGGTGATCCTTGTTCTGTTCAAGCAGCCTGAAGGACGTGGGCTTTACATTTTCCAGCACCACCTGGCATCCAGCCTGCAAATTAAAAGCTATCAAGGTAACTAATAAGGGAAAACAGAAGACTTGGTGATGGCCTGGGCTCTGTCGTTGCTGTAAAAAGAAACCTTTATAAAGTTTTTATTTCCTCTTCCTCCATTTGTTGTTGGTTGGGGGAGATTTCTGCTTGTTGTTTGCTTTGTGTTGTTTTCTAAAGTTGAAACACAGGTCACACCTCTACTGATTTCCTAGAACTGACCTGGAGAACTAGTACAAACCTGAGAGCCTGCCAGCTTTCTTGGGACAGCTGGAATACACGAGCTTTCCTAATGCTCCTGAGTATTGCAGGAATCCCAGCTTTCCCATTTAATAAATGCAGAAATTAATAAAATACTAAATTGCCATTTTTCTTGACAGCTGTAAACAAAACCTTGGAAATCAGCCTCTTTTCAGCTGGAAGCTGGGAAGGAGAGGCAGACCTTTGATTTTTTTTTTAAGGATCCCATTATTTTCAAGCCAACTTTGTGTGTTGGGGAGCGCTGAGAAGGAGACTGGATTTTTTCACACCTGACTCTGTCAGTGCTAAACACAGAGATTGGGAGCTGGAAATAAAAAAAAAAACCCAAAACCTAACACTTTGATACTGGAAACACTTGGACTGGATTTTAACATCACATACTCGAGCCTACAAATACAGAGCCAAACTGAGTCAGCCTCAACATCCTGTCTCCAGCAGCAAGCAGTAGCAGACTCCCCAGTGCTCAGTGCTATTTGTTGACAGAACCCTGTCTTTTTTATTTTTTTTCCCTTTTTGTTTTTTTCTTCTCATTTTTCTTTATTTTTCCTTGATTTTTTTTGCCTGTAACATGGTGTGACCAAGAGCGGCCACACCCCGTGCGATTGTTTGCTGTTGTGTTGAAATGCACCTGAGATTGACAAAGTTCCCTCCACTCCAGGAGCGTTACACAACCCCTCAGGGCACTATAAATCCAGGATTTCCCTCTTCTTCATGCCCTTCGCTCCTCCCCGTGGTGGGACCTCCACCCACGAGCCATGCGGATCCTCCAGCTGCTCTTTGCAGTCATTGTCATTCTCCTCCTCCAGGACATTCCGGGTAAGGACAAAATGCTCACAGGGGTTTCTGCAGGAATTTGAGAGAGCAAAGACAGGTTCCTACCCTGAGGGAGAAAAGGACAAGACAGGGCCCTCAAGTCAAGGCTGACCTAACTCTTGCTTCCCAGGAACAAGTTTCTTCTGTGATGGTCCCCATGAAGTTCCTGGATGCAGCTGTCCTAGGTTCACAGGTTGTGCATTCCCTCCTCCCCATTGCCTCAAAACTTACACAGAAATGCTGAGCCTAAGCCAGGGGCCTGAGCTCTGCTCCTGAACAGAGGATGCAAACCTCATTCTCCACAAAACAAGGAGAATCCCATGAAATTCTCCTTGAGTAGAAAACGGAGGTGACAAATGCATGAAAATGAAAGCATGACCAGCATTCTGTGTTTCTTTGATTCTATGAAGTCAAAGCCATCTTTCAGGGGAAAAAGCAGGGAGAAAGACTGCCAGTTTACTTTTTTGTCTATCTGCTTTCTTTTGGTATTCTGTTTTAATAGAAAAACTTTCCTTAGCTTGATATTTTCACTGGTTGCTTGCATATATATTTTAGGAATTCAGGTTACATTCAGGTGTAAGGTCATTATGATGTTACTGGGACTACGGTGGTATCACTTTCACAGACATCAAACCTGATAATCAGGAAGAGCAGATTTACTTGCTTAGCCTGTTTATGCTCTCATTTATTTAAGTCCTGGGGATAAAGAGGGGAGAGAGAAGAGTTTGCCCATTCCACTGCTGATGGAAAGGTATCATTACATCCCTTCAGAACCCCCAAACTTGGTGTTTCTGCTGTGTGTAAAGAGAAGCAGCACATACCCTGCTTATCAAAACAGCAAGATTTAGAAAGCCCAAGCAAACAATAACCCAAAACATCAAGAAACAAACAAACAAACAAATCAAGCAAAGCAATAGAGAAAACACCAGTTCCAAAAGACATTTCTCTATCTTTTGATGCTGTTCAAGGGATGCACCTCACCTAACTCATCTAACCTAACTTAGCCAACCCAAACCTGAGTGTCTCACCTAGGCCAGTTGCTAGGAGACTTCCAGTGCTTGCAGGAGGGAGTTGCTCCTCCCAAGCACATCTGACCTTCACCGTGGATCCAGCTGAATTTCCCTGTTGCCAACTGAAAGCCTCTCATTGCTCATCCACCAACACAGTGGGGCTCTGACTGGGTTTCACGTCTCCTAATCAGGTCTCCTGCCCTCTTCCCCCAGCAGCCAGAGGCCTTTCAGACAGCCAGCAGTGCAGGAGCAACCGTGGCCACTGCCGGAGGCTTTGCTTCCACATGGAGCGCTGGGAAGGGAGCTGCGGGAACGGTCGCCTGCGCTGCTGCCGGTGAGGGTGCTCCCACCAGGACAGAGCCCAGCATCCCAGGAGAACCAACCTGATGACCCTGCAACCACAACTGTACATAGGATCTGCTCTCAGACACCTCCACGTTTGGTTTGTCCACCACCAATAAACCTGTTGGGTTTTTATGTCCTTCTGGGTCCTGAGTGCAGCCGTGTTTCCCTCTGGGATGGACCATCCTGACCTACACTTGGTGTTTGATGCTGCTTGAGGTGCACTGGGGTGTCCAAAACATCTGCATAAGCCTGACAGATGTGATATAGGACCAAGGGGTGTCTTTCCAGACTGGCAGCAAGACAGGGGTCTGCTGGGCTTGTCCAAGTCTCTCTTCTAGCCCATTCCTCTACCCCTCTCTCAGGCCCAGCCTTTCTCAAACCCAGTTTCTTGCTCTCTTCAGAAAAGGCCATGGCAGGATCCATACTTTCAAGGAGATTAATCCAAGACAGAGGTATGATTTGTCCTCCAGAAGTGCCTCTTCCTCTCCCATAGAAACAACAAGGTGAACCAGGGTATATAACTCACATTATCCAACCTGATCTAGTGGAAGATGTTCCTGCTCACTGCAGGGGGTTTGGACTAAATGACTTTTAAAGGTCTCTTCCGACCCAAATTTTTCTACAATTCACAGAATAGATGCCACTCGCATCACATGAGGGACATCACTGCCTCTTTTCTTGCACATGCTGATCTACTGAGTGGAATTATGAGTGGGAATGGCCCAAGGCCAAGTTCACTTAGAGTAACTCCTCACCAGGGAGTAAATGTTGTTCACTGTGGAGGTAAGAAGGAAGAGGAATTGCCTGTCATGATGTGGTCCAGAGCAGGACCCCAGAAGCAAGTCTTCACCTTGGAGTGGTGAGGTGGCAAGGAGGTGGTGTAGGGTGAGCAACAGTAGAGATGTCTTGAAGGTGTGAGGAGAGAAATGGCTTGATAGGATATGAAAGTCTCCCAGAGAGAAAAGCTGGAAGATTCCTCTCTGGAAAACACCCAGTATATGGTATCTAGGACATGCAAGCAATGAAGTGGACTTAATTCCCACCCTAAAACCCCCAGTTACACCCATGGCTTCAGCCTAAACCCACTCTGCAATCCAACCCAGGGTGACCAGTCTTGTCCTGGAGGAAACAGGGAAACCAGTAAAACCAGCTGACAGTTGTCAGCCAGTGGAGATCTGTCCCATCTCTGCCTGGACTGTGAGCAGGGAAAGATTCCCTCACTCCTGAACCAGTCAGTGAGGGACTGGGCTTCTGTGGGCTCCGTGCTGGAATAGCCCATCCTTGCTCCCAGATCTGCAGGTTGCAAACACTGCGGCAATGCCTGCATGCAGTCCCCTCTCCTGGATGCTCCTCCTCTCCGTTGAGGGACGGTCCTGCTCCACGGGGCCCTCGGAGAGCTCAGCCAGAGGTTAACAGCCACTCCGGCTCACAGGAGCCATCATTCCCACCGGGAGATAAGGCTCCCCTTGATAACAAGACCTGCCAGAAACGAGCCTCCAGTTTTTCCACCTTTTTGAAGTCTAGCCGGTGAAGTTTTGCAGAACCTTGTCTCTTTGCCAAAGTAACCAACTTCCAGCTCCAGCCTTTGCCTTCCCTCCTTTCCCCCGACCTCCTCCCCCTGCCTTCCCTCTTCCTCCTCGCTCCTCCGTGCACACGCCTCTCCGCGGGGCTGATAGAGATGCTGGAGGGGGTGGACACGACGAGGGGGTGATGTCATCTGTTTTTGGCCCTTCAGAGGAGCAGGCGCTGCCGGAGGAGGAGGCAGGGGTTAGACACGTCTGCCTCTACCCAGCCTGGCGCCGGGAGCAACTGGGAGCCTTCCCTTGGCAGCCGCCCCTGCGCCTTATCAGGGGCAGGATGACACCTCGGGGACGGGATGCCGGGGCTGCAAAGGGAAAGGAGGCGGGGAGCCCCTGAATGTGAGCCTTGTGAGAGGCGTGGACGCCTGGGTGTGCACAGGGCTGTGTGTGTGTGAGGGTGTGAGCTCACTGGAAGCAGGGAAATCGCTCCCAGCAGGATGGAGCCGGCTATCAGCCGCCGGAGAAGCAAAGAAGAAAACGACTCTGTGCCAGAGCCCAGCCGAGTCAAGGGCGATGCTGTCACCCAGCTCCGCTCCTGTTGAGGCCTGGGAAAGTTTAACCTCTCATATCCCAGGCAGACAACCTGGAAAATCCTGTGCGACCATCTGAAAAGGGTTAGAAGATCCCCCTTTGCCATCAAAGGAGGAGGTCAGGGCAGAGGGAGGGAGGTGAATCCGTCTGCCCCACACCCAAAGTTTGGGTTCAGGAGGGATCTCAAGCAGAGCTGGGTACAAGTTTACCATGGAAATGGTTTTGAGATGGATCATTGTGTCCCTCTCCGGAAGATTTTGGCAATTTTTTTTTCCCACTTGAAATGGCCAACCTTCCTTCCCCATAAAACAGCAATAACCCTAGCACCTCCACCTTTTTTCTTCTCTCCTCCAGAAATGTGGTTTGATCAGAAAAGTATGAAATATTTTTGGCTAAATCCAGAGCAAACTGTGCTTCCTATCTCCTGCAACAGGAGGGAAAATCCTTGTGGGACACAGGAGCTGTAGCCCAAGGACAGAGAGAGATTTCCCTACACCAGTAGTCTTTTAATATATTTAATTTTGTATTATGTATTAATATTAGAAATAATATTTATCTTCCCCATTTTGATGGATCATCCTGCTCATTTTGGAGACTGGATATTTAGAGGACAATGGAGAATTTGAGGAAAGGATCTACAGCTCCTGAGGCACAGGACAGAAATCTAAACCATGAGTGGTTCTCTATCTGGCTGGAAAATTTATAAAATTCATTTTCTTTTGCTTGGAACAAATAAGATTTGCTGCCAAAATCATTCTCAGGTATTGTAATTACAGTGAGAAAATAGATACTGAAAAACCAGGAGTGCTATAAAATCAGGGTCACCTGCAGGGACTCTCAGCCCTGTTTCGGAAGAGCCCCTTCATCTCAGGCTGAGCTGAGCCCTTGTGTGGGGTAAGCAATCTGAATATCTACAAAGCGCAGTTTTCCATCCCCACGGCCTCTACAGCTCTCTTGGAACCAGAGGAACAGGCCCTTTGCAGCAAGGAATTATATCTTACAAAGGTTTTCTTATCTCTGTGGATGGCAAAGGGAGCCCAGGGCAACCCACCACCGTGGAGACTCCTACCCTCAGTCAGTTGGCAGATAGCACCAGGCTGGGTGGGAGTGTTGATCTGCTGGAGGGTAGGAAGGATCTGCAGAGGAGTCTGGACAGGCTGGATCCATGGGCTGAGGACAATCGTAAAGGGTTGAAAAAGGCCAAGTGCCAGATCCTTTACTTGGGTCACAAAAACCCTCTGCAGCTCCAGGCTGGGGCAGAGTGGCTGGAAAGCTGGAAAAGGCCCTGGCGGTGCTGGTTGACCCATCTGAACATGACCCAGATGTGCCCAGGTGGCCAAAAAGGCCAATGGCACCTGGACTATACCAGCACTGGTGTGGCAGCAGAGCCAGGACAGTAATTCTTCCCCTGTATTGGCACTGCTGGAGCACCTCCAGTCCAGGGAAGAGTTTTGGGGCCCCCACAACAAGAAGGACACTGAGGGGCTGGAGCGTGTCCAGGGAAGGGAACGGAGCTGGGAAAGGGGCTGGAGCAGCAGGAGCGGCTGAGGGAGCTGGAGGGGCTCAGCCTGGAGAAAAGGAGGCTCAGGGGAGACCTTCTTGTGCTCTGCAACTCCCTGACAGGAGGGGGGAGCTAGGGGAGGTCAGGCTCTGCTCCCAGGGAACAAGGGATGGGACAAGAGGAAACAGCCTCAAACTGCACCAGGGGAGTTTCAGGTTGGACATCAGGAAGAATTTCTTCATGGAAAGGGTTGTCAGTCTTTGGAAGGGGCTGCCCAGGGCAGTGGTGGAGTCCCCATCCCTGGAGGTGTCCAAGAACATGGCACTCAGTGCTCTGGGCTGGGTGACAAGGTGGGGATCGGGCACAGGTTGGACTCGATGATCTTGGAGGCCTTTTCCAGACTAAATGATTCTGTGATTCTGGGTGATTCTGTGATTCTGCTGGTCAAATGAACCTCTGCCAGCAAAACCTTGGCACTTTTTTATACATTAATAAATTGATGCCCTGTTTGTAGACCCTGACAAGGGGACTAAGAATCAATGCAGCCCCTGGCACTGCCCCGTGCTGACCTCGGCTGTTCACATCCCAGCCAAAGCCTGGCAGTGGGTCAGCCCTGACTGCTCAGAGGCTGTGCAATAAAGTGCATTTCTTTTCTAGGCATAAATAAATGACTTCATCCTTCTGGCAAGGTGCTCTGGGCTCTTTTGGCAGCCCCACGTGGAAGGACAGCAGTGCTGGAGCAGCACAGACCCCTCTCTCCAGGGATGGAGCACTGGATGCTCCAAAACAAACACTGTGGTGAGCAGCTGCCAGGTTGCTCCCCAGCGTGACAGCAAAGCCACCTGAAGCCAAAATCTCATGGCTCTCAGTTTGGAGATGCCCCGGGGCAGTGGGGAATTTGGAGGAATGTGCAGGGGAATGGCTTTGCATCCCAGATGAGAGAGGGTAAATGAGCTTTTTACCCTTCTCCATTCTCCTCCCCAGTGCCAGAACTTGGCAGGACCCTTCTCCAAACCCTGTGAACACTCTGCTCTTCCTTCAGGATCATCTCCCTGTGCTTGGGATGGACAGAAGAGCTGTCAGGAGGCTTTATTGTCCAGATCTTCATGGCGTTATCAGCAACTCCCACACACTGGAAGTGAGATATGTGTGACAACATTTTTTCCATTGGGGAGCTTATCATTGCTGAGAAAAGGGGAAGGGACTGGAGAGGGTGATGGGGAGGATGAGGGAAGGAGGGGAGGTGCATGGGCATAAATGCCCACCCACCCCATCCTCCACCCACCCCATGATCCCCAAATCTGTGAAAGAAGGAGAGGAAAAAACAGTTTTTTTGAGGAATGTGTTGTCCAACCTGTTGTGTCAGACCTAAAGCCTCCTGGCCCAGTGGAGCCAGTCCTAAATTTCTTGGGTAAGATCCTAAAACTCTCTTCTGAACACACATCTCTTAATTCATATGGGTGTATATACAAGTGGAGAGACCTTCCTCAAGGATGTTGACTGGGCTAGTGAGACCCCAAGGGGTATGACCCCTCCTTGGTGTCAGACAGATCCTTCCCAGGGCTGGGGAAAGCTCCAGCCAGCAGGAAAGATAATAATGCAGCAAAAATCTTGGCTGTATCAAACAACGAAAGAGCAATTGAGATCCCATCACTGTGACTGCATCTCGCTGGGGTTTTCCAGTGATCACTCCAAAAACTCCAAAAGGTCTGGGAAGGAGGAGTCCTGGGCCACAATCCTGTTTTGTAGAATAGAACCTGAAACCTGGCTTTGTCAGTTCTCATCTGGAGAAGACAGAAGGAGAAGAAGTAAGGGATGGTTCTTCAAGCCTGGAAATCCCTGCCCAGCCTGGGGGACCTGATGCCATGGTCTTGGAGCACCAAGAAACAGCAAAGTCTGTGCTACAGGAGCTGTAGTGACAAAACCAAACTGGCAGCTGGGTGATGGGAAGGCTTTAGGGAACTACCAGACTTGGTGAGAATTCAGAGAGAGATCTGGAGCTGGCACCACTTGCAAGGGCAACACATCCCTGTGAGGTCTGCAGGACAAGGAGCTGATGACAGAGGTGTGATTTCATAGAATCATGGAATGGTTTGGGCTGGAAGGGATCTTAAAGATCAGCTAGTTCCAACTCCCCTGCCATGGGCAGGGAACCTTCCACTAGACCAAGTTGCTCAAAGCCCAGTCCAGTCTGGCCTCGAACTCTTCCAGGGATGGGGAGTCCACGGTTTCTCTGGGCAACCTGTGCCAGGGCCTCATCGCCTTTAGAGTAAAGAATTTCTTCCTAATTTCAATGAGTCTGTACATTTGCTCTGGAAATCACTATGTTTATTCCAAATTCATGCATATCCCATGTTTGCAATTAGCCCCTTTTCTCCCAAGCTCTGGGTTTCTGCTTGGCCCACAGCAGCCCTTGGAAGCAGCCACCTCAAATAAAACACAGTTCCATGGATTAAAAAAAAAAAAAGAGATTAAATAACCTCTCCCTCCAAGCTGCTGCTTGCAAGGAAAGCCCAAGACAATGCTGTCCTGGTTTTACTTCAAGGCAAGAAATTTGGCAATGCTGTCTTAGGTTATCACCACAGGGAGGTGATTGCCCAAAGGAGACATCTCTGAAAGCAAAGGTGAAGCTGAGGGCCTCCTTGCAGGGCATGGGAACACGTTTATCTCCCCAAGGAGGACAGTTATTGATTTGCCTGATGGACTCTTTGTATCATGGACAGTTGAGGATTTGCATTATGGACTCTCCAGGCTGATGTTTCCAAGGAAGGGGCTGGATGACAACACAATCCCTCAGCATATGATCCACAGTCCAGGGGCAGCCCTATCTGAGCACCAGACATCTCCTGACACAGAGCACACGGAGAGAAAACACATGGGAGCACAAGGCAGGGGAAAAATGTGGATGTTTTGTCTGCTCCGTGGTGTGATTAGTTCTGGTAGCCGGGGTGGGGAGGTGGCAGCTGCGCTTCTGTGATTAATGGGAGGTTTCACCATCAGCATCATCCCTCCCAGGCTGCCTGTTCCTCTGGGAGCTGCTATCTGCTGGTAGATGATGTTCCTCAAGCACAGTTCGTTAGCAGAGTCCCCTGGGGGGTGACAGACTGCGGTGGGTTAAGCACAGGCTGGAAAAGGGTCTCTTGGATTTTGTGGGCTGACACAGTGGGGGATGAACCGAGGTCCTGCTGAGTGTAGGCAGAAGCAATTTTGGCTCGAGCTAATCCAGTTATCAACCCCCACAACAGCCCTGTCACTCACCAGTCACGTGGTGAAAGCCTTCAAAAATGCCTTCAGAGACTGGCAGAATCATCCCACCAGCCACTGCCAGTCTCCAAGCTGGGTCATCCTGAGATAAAAATGTGGAGACTTTCTGTGACTTGGGCATGGGACAGAGACAAATGGGTTTCTCATGGATTAGTCTGCAGCAGTAGACTCTGCCCTCTCTCATGAGAGCAGTGGTCAGCCTCAGGCCAAGAAATAAGGTTTGTGGAGGAGAGTGGTGCTGTAAGGCCAAGAAATATGGGGCCTTTTAGCAGGGCCTGTTGTGATAGGACAAGAGGTGATGCTTTTAAACTAAAGGAGAGTCAATTTAGATTAGATACAAGAAGAAGTTTTTCCAATGAGGGTGGTGAGGCCCTGGTACAGGTTGCACAGAGAAGCTGTGGCTGCCTCATCCCTGAAAGTGTTCAAGGCCAGGTTGGACGGGACTTGGAGCAACCTGGGATAGTGGAAGGTGTCACCAGCCATTGTAGGGAGATTGGACTAAATGAACTTTAAGAGTTCCTTCCAGCCCAAACCAGTCTATGGTTCTATGAAATATCCTCTGGCAGTGTGAGGAAGGAGAAGGTGCCTTGGATTTTTGGGGAAATCCTCCCTTACCTGTACATAAGCACAGTGCATCCATGTCAATGTCGTGCTGCTCTGAGAACAGAAGACTTTTTGCCAGATTGCTCTTTCACCATCCAGGCAACTGAAGAGGTGAAGAGTTTTCTCTAGAACCTCAGAAGGTCTTCCAAAACTGACCATCCAGCAGTTCACCTGGACTGCAGGGTGGCAGCCTGGCAGAGGTCAGAGACATCTCCAGTTGTTTCCTTGATCAGGTGCTCCTTGACCATCTCTTTGTCTCTCTCTGTCTTCACAGCTTGCAGGTCGTCAAAATGGGGAAAACTTGCTCTGGAGGGGTGGTACCTGCACTGAGGAAGGTGAGCTAATGGTACAGGGGGAAAGGACCCCACTAGTGGGGCCACGGGCTAGATAACACAGGTGAAGCACGGACCAACCTGAATGGACCAAGACACAATGGCACAAGGAAATTGGAACCAGACAGAAATATATAACTGCGGTGGTAGTGGATCAAGGGTTGGACTTGATGATCTCAGAGGTCTTTTCCAACCTGGCTGATTTTACGATTTTATGATTCTATGATATTGGCCAAGTGTCCCAGGACAAACCACCACACACCATCAGGAACAGAAAGAAGCCAGCTCTTGTGTACAGTAAAAGAGCAATCCTGTTTCCTTATATTGTTTAACCTGTTGTGCTGATGTGTCTGCGAGTTGACCCCAAAGGTCACAATACCTCAGCTGGCAGCTCTGCTTCAGGTGCCTGGGACTGTCCTTTGAGCTCAAGAGTTATTCAGTCTAGAGAAGAGAACGCTCCAGGGAGACCTTAGCACCTTTCAGTACCTAAAGGAGCACCCAGACCTTTGTCCAAAGGCCCTCCCCAGCTCTCCTGGAGCCTCTTTAGGGACTGGAAGGGGCTCTAAAGCCTCCCCAGAGCCTTCTCTTCTCCAGGTGAACACCTCCAGTTCTCCCAGCCTGTCTCCAGAGCAGAGGGGCTCCAGCCCTTGGAGCATCTCCGTGGCCTCCTCTGGACTTGCTCCAACAGGTCCATGTCTTTCCTCTGCTGAGGACCCCAAAGCTGGATGCTGTTTATATCACTCATTTCATAGGGGCTGTTCCTCTATGTAGCCCATGAACAAACAACTCACTGAGCCCTCTTTTCTCACACTAACTAAATGCAGTTTTGCATCATCCCAGGCACCACTTTCTCATATCCCACACACGTGTCATGCCCAGGATGTGATCACCAACCACATCCTGGCCAAGTTCCCTGTGCACTCGTGATTGTGACTCTCAGGCTGAGATTTCAGTTTCCAGCACAGAACTAAACAAGTCCTTGGCACAGTTCAACCATCAGTATATTCCCAACAGGCTCTTGTGCAGTGAAGAAGTCTCAGACCTGGAATGATTCTGAAGGAACACCATGTCAGGTGTCCCTCCACCACTCCCATCTGTGTTTTGGGCAGGGTTACATCACAGGTTACAATAATCAGGAGGGAAAATGATAAGGACCTGGATTGGGGTTTTATTCATGCAGGTGTAGAAGAAAGGCAGTATTTTGGAGCAGAAAAATGATTTCCATGTGCCACAAGTGCAACCTGTTCCAAGGTGAGACCTTGGAAGTGATCATATGCCCAAGGGATCATCAGAAAGTGGTGGTGTCTGCAGAAATCAGTCAGGAAACACAGTTGTTATGTTCTGCCACATTAAGATTTAACACAGGACACCAGCACAGGGAACCTGAGGCAGGACAGACCTGGGACATGGGCACAAGCCCCTCTCCTTGATGTTTCACCCCAGCAGGATGACAAGAGGTTGGTTCAAATCAAGTCATAGAAACAAAGAATCACTGAATGGTTTGGGTTGGGAGGGACCTTAAAGACCATCTTTTTCCAACACCCTGCCATGGGAAGGGACACCTTCCACTAGACCAGGTTGCTCCGAGCCCCATCCAGCCTGGCCTTGAACACTTCCAGGACTGTCCTTGTCCCCAGGATTGTCCCTCTTTAGGGACAGCTTGCACAAGGCAGTGACTCCATCTCACCACAATGAAAAACAGGGCTACTAACAGACTAATTAGCAGGCTTCACAACAGGCTAATTAACATCTTCCCACAGGGCTGTACTTGGAGTTCCCCAGCCAGGTATGACCCCGTGGGTGTGTGACAACCCCTTCACGCAGGCCTGCTGGAGCATCCCCAGCTCCCACCTTGCTCTGAGGCTGAGACCTGTTTCCTAATAGGATGAGGAAGATATTTCCAGGCTGCTTTTGTTTCAGCAGCTTCCTCTCTGCTGAAGCAGAAGCCATGATCTCCATTTCCCTCCTACCCTCCATTATTCCTCAATATTCCTCTTCCAGGTTCTTTTCCTTATCTGCCGCCACCTTCCTGTTTTTCTTCCTCGCCCAGCACCCTCCAGCCTCCCTGGCTCCTGGACCATCAGCTCCTGTCGAAGTGCTTCCTCCTCCTCTGGCCAATGTCCTCCCAGCGATAGCCCCGAGCATCCTGGGGGACCACAGGCATCCCGTGGGGTCCCATTGGGAGAGGGTGACAGCACTGACCCCACGCCAAAGGAAACAGCTTCAGGAGGAAATAGCGGCACTGGGCTCCCAGAATATCTCCACCAAGGGTTACCCCAGGGATGCAGAGATAAGCAGGAAAAGTCTTTTGGAAGGGGGAAGGAGGAGGAGGTCAGGGCTGCTGGGCTGAGATGTTTGTGTGTCTTCTGGCACAAACACCGGTCTGGGCTTTCCCAGCAGGCGCCAGAGTCCTTTCTGGGGGGCAATTGTTTGTTCAGCCTCTGCTCACCTTGGGACGTGCAGCTCAGCACTGTGATGAGGGAGATGCTCAAGGCCATGGGGAGACAGTGTTAGGAGAGCCAAGTCCTGACATAGCAATTCCCCGGGAGAGGGTCCCCTCTTTTTTTGGCGTTTGTTGCCTCAGGTGGGTGCCAATTCAGGGTAAAGACCTCGCTATGCCTGGTGCTGGAAACACTCAGGGCTATCCCTTGCCCCTTAAGGTGGGATCTACAGGCACTTGGTGGACACATGGGCCCACGGTGACACAGCCCATCCCATGGGACAGCTGCCTGCTCTGTGAGCACTACCACAGGTGATGTCCACCATACACCTTCGTGGGCCAGTCCCAGGAGCCTGTGGCTCATGCAAACACCAGCACACAGTGTTTGTCACCTACAAGTCCTTGGAGAGGCTGCAGATGCTTGGAAAATGCAGGGAGGCCCCTCTGGGAGGGCTCTGTGGTGTTTTGTCAGCCCTCAAACTCTGAAGTCCACCCCCCAGGAGGTGACCAGGTGCCTCAGAACAGTGGAGGCTGCGGCAAGAAGTCACCACTACTTCTCTTCCCATCCCAGAGACTCCATGCCAGGAGCCTCCTGCAGCCAAGTAATGCCTTGGGATGAGGAAAGATTCCTTGGCAGACAAGGAAAAGACCCCGGAAGAGGAATATTTAGGAATAATGGGGGGGAGGAGGGAAGTTAAGTTCATGGCTTCTCCTACAGCATAGACATAGCTGGAGATGACATTTCTCTCTTCTCTTCTCTTCTCTTCTCTTCTCTTCTCTTCTCTTCTCTTC